>NW_020190014.1:223742-231240 GCF_900000015.1 Plasmopara halstedii | reverse complement strand
TGCTGATGCAGTTGCAAGTGGTGAAGCAGTGGCATGGCGAGCAGCAATGAAGACTGAAGCATTGAATATATCAACAGTTGGTCTATCATATCGTTTAATTCGGTGTCGATGAGTTTCGCTAAAAAGCGTAATGAGAACGGCCGAGTCATTCGCTACAAGGCAGGGCTTTGATTACTGCATGGTGATTCGCATGTTTTGCTTTTAGCCGTCACAGGACGTTTAATCTCTATAAAATAAAACACTCGATTTTAATGCAACGAATTGCCGAGCTAATACTGCCACCAATAAGTTACGACTACCCACTACCAAGACCGAAGCCGCTTCGTGGAACGTTATGAAGCTCAAGAATTTGCTTGACCTTCTTTAATATGATTGGAAGAATGTCGATACATGAAGTTTTGAGGAATTCACAAGATCTATCGAGCAATAACACCATCTTTTTTTTAATCACTGCGATTGTTTCAGTCCCACCTGGGAGCTCTTCGATGCCAGTCAAGAAATAAATGACGGTCAGGTCAAGTGAAGCTTCAGCATTTCGCTTGCAATTTTTATCTCACGAAGCTTACGGAAATTTTGAGGTATCAAATTGGTCCTTTGCGAAACATTTCAGGAAAAAGCCAGTTGATTTACCGTAAGAAACGCCAGTAATCTTATAGATGATATGTGCAATATGTGCTGGATCTGAATTAATAGAACCCGTAGCTAGAAATAACGAACATTATTCAAAGTTTGTAAACGAGTGTGTGGAAGTTGTTGAGGAATATGATGTACCAGAAACGATAGATTTTGTTGATCGAGTTGCAATTTTTAAGCACTGATGAGAATGTTAAAAATGGGCACGAGAATATTGATGATACGAGATTGACAATTGTTAATAGTGCTATGACTCGTAGTAGTTGTCCATCCCATCAGGATAGTGGACTCTGTGTTGACTCTAAATGTTTCGTAATTCGACGGATGCACGATGCTCTGTGCGGTGATGGCGATACCATTCACAAGCGGTCACACTGCGTATGCAAAGTGGCTTTTGACAAACAAACGACATCAGCACTTTTTCATGGAAAAATCATCTTTACTTTATTGTTTGACTAGCAGCGTAGCAAAAAGTCTTTCGATTATCCTGTGATTTTAAAATACGGTTGAGAGAAGGAAGTGTACGAGAGAAGGAAGTGTACGAGCGTTTTGCAATATTGCCGGAAGTAGAGCAATTATAATAAGGTGTAGCAAGACGACCGACACGTTAGTTACTGCCTCAATAATGACATGAGGCTGATACAAACTTCTAAATATATAAATTCTATTGTTATGGTGGTTAGTAAAATGTAACACACACCAAAGATTGTCTCAAAGATTAAATCATTTCATGTGTACTACATAAAACTCGAGATTATAGTGACCGAGGTTATAACCTCTATTCCCTCTTAAGCTCAAGCGTTCAACAATCTCCACTAAATGGCGGAGAAGGACGAAAAGTCGGGTGTTGGTCTGTCCTCGACAGGGCAATTTGACCAGGATATCTATGGATATGGAAGTAGTAATCGATTTGAAGGGTACAATACGACTGTCATGGAAGAAGGTGATGAAAAAGAGCAGGAGCAGCGTAAACAGGATCACTCTTCTCACGCATCGAATGCAAAGACTAGCGATGGGCTCATTGACGACAATCACGATCCTTTTGCTGATTCGCGGGAAGAAAATGGATCAGGTATTGTAAATACGCGCATTGTAGATCGCGAGAATGCGTATCGTAAGCGGCGTTTTGAGCGCATGTTGTCACCCGAGCGAGGTGACGCCTTTGGGGACAAGACACCAGCTCGTAGTTACAAGGAGATTATGCACACACAACAACTTGAGCAAGAACGTGCCGAAGTTGTGCGTTTGATTCGACAGAAGCGTGAAGAACAGGAAGAACAGCAGCCAAAGTCTCAGGAGGAAGACGCCACGCCAAAGAGGCGCCGCAAGAGAATGCGCTGGGATCAAGAAGCCCCATTGGCTGAAAAAACGGATGTTGAGAGCCAATCAGAATGGGACACGGCGTCAGAATCTTCAACAAGCTCGGTGGCGGCTACACCCACACGATCTTCCTCGAGATGGGACGCTACGCCGACTGCATCGTCTATTACACCAGGTAGAAAGAATCGGTGGGATGAAACACCCGTAGCAAGCAATGGAGCGTCGAATTGGGATGCAACTCCCGTAGCTTTGGGTGGACTCACTCCATCAGGAAGTGGAAAGCGTTCACGGTGGGATGAGACGCCTGTGATGAGTGATATGGGTACACTGGGAAAGACTGGATATTTAACATCGGGAGGAGTCATGGCAGTGGAAATGAATGGTACTTTGACACCCGAGTTAGCGCAGCGTTTGCGCTGGGAACGAGAAATTGAAGAGCGCAATCGTCCATTAGCAGATGAAGAGCTTGATGCATTATTTCCAGCTACTGGGTATAAGATCCTCGATCCTCCATCATCGTATGTTCCGATTCGAACACCGTCAAGAAAGCTACTTTCTACTCCTACGCCGATGGGACAGACACCAGGCTTTGCAATGCAAATGACTCCTGCTCGTGAAGATTATGGTGTACCTGTTGGCACACCATCGAGTGCGGATGGAAGCTCTCTGCCATTTATCAAACCAGAAGACTATCAGTACTTTGGCAAGCTTATGGATGAAGTAAATGAAGATGATTTAGATCCTGAAGATGCTAAAGAGCGAAAAATCATGCGATTGCTTCTTAAAATCAAAAACGGTCTTCCGCCACAACGAAAAACAGCGTTACGTCAGCTAACAGACAAGGCGCGCGAGTTTGGTGCCGGAGCATTGTTTAACCAGATTTTGCCATTGCTGATGGCTCCGACGCTTGAAGATCAAGAACGTCATCTGCTCGTCAAAGTGATTGACCGTGTGCTTTATAAACTTGATGATCTAGTGCGCCCTTATGTACACAAGATCTTAGTTGTGATTGAGCCACTGCTGATTGACGAAGACTATTACGCTCGCGTAGAAGGACGGGAAATCATTTCAAATCTTGCTAAAGCTGCTGGTCTCGCGACGATGATATCGACGATGCGCCCCGATATCGATATTGACGACGAGTATGTTCGTAACACTACAGCACGTGCATTCGCTGTTGTTGCATCAGCACTTGGTGTTCCAGCATTATTGCCGTTTTTGAAAGCTGTATGCCAATCGAGAAAGTCTTGGCAAGCTCGGCACACTGGTATAAAGATTGTGCAACAAGTTGCTATTTTGATGGGTTGTGCTGTGCTACCGCATTTGAAACATCTTGTGGAGATTATTGATCATGGTCTTGAAGACGATCAAAAGGTGCGCACGATCACAGCTCTGGCCCTTGCTGCGCTTGCTGAAGCTGCGCATCCGTACGGTATCGAGTCTTTCGACTCTGTTCTGCGTCCACTATGGCGTGGAACACGTAAACATCACGGCAAAGGTCTTGCAGCCTTTTTGAAAGCCATTGGCTTCATTATTCCGCTTATGGATGCTCAGTATGCCAATTACTATACGGTTGAAGTGATGGAAATCTTAATTCGCGAATTTCAGTCGCCTGACGAGGAAATGAAGAAAATTGTTTTGAAAGTTGTCAAGCAGTGCGTTTCGACGGATGGTGTGGAAGCCTCGTACGTCAAAGAAAAGATTTTACCTGAATTTTTTCGGCACTTCTGGGTACGTCGCATGGCGCTTGACAGACGCAATTATCGTCAGCTAGTGGAGACGACAGTTGAGCTCGCAAACAACGTTGGAGCGAGCGAGATAATTTCGCGAGTTGTCGATGATCTGAAGGATGAGAGTGAGCCGTATCGTCGCATGGTGATGGAGGCGATTCAAAACATTATCCAAAATTTGGGTGCCACCGATATTGGAACAGATCTTGAGGAGAAACTCATTGATGGAATCTTATATGCTTTTCAAGAGCAAACGTCCGACGACACGTTAGTGATGCTTAATGGATTTGGCATTGTCGTCAATGCTTTGGGGGTTCGCGCGAAAAACTATTTACCGCAGATCTGTGGTACGATAAAGTGGCGGTTAAATAATAAGCCGGCTAAGGTGCGCATGCAGGCAGCTGATCTGGTCAATCGAATTGCTGTGGTTATGAAAACTTGCGATCAGGAACCCTTGATGGGACACATGGGTGTTGTTCTCTACGAATATCTGGGTGAAGAGTATCCCGAGGTATTAGGTAGCATTCTTGGAGCTTTAAAAGCTATTGTGAATGTGATTGGCATGAGTAAAATGACTCCACCGATCAAAGATTTGCTGCCGCGACTTACTCCAGTTCTGAAAAATCGCCACGAAAAGGTGCAAGAAAATTGTATTGACCTTGTTGGACGAATTGCCGATCGTGGTGCAGATCTAGTATCAGCTCGAGAATGGATGCGCATTTGTTTTGAATTGCTAGATATGCTGAAGGCGCACAAGAAAGGTATTCGTCGTGCTGCAGTCAATACATTTGGATACATCGCCAAGGCAATTGGCCCTCAGGACGTATTGCATACATTGTTGAACAATCTGAAGGTTCAAGAGCGACAGAACCGTGTGTGCACAACTGTAGCCATTGCTATTGTTGCGGAGACGTGCTCGCCCTTTACTGTTGTTCCGGCTCTCATGAACGAATATCGTGTGCCAGAGCTGAATGTTCAAAACGGTGTTTTAAAAGCATTTTCGTTCATGTTCGAGTACATTGGTGAAATGGGCAAGGATTACATTTACGCAGTGACCCCACTGCTGCAGGACGCGCTCATGGATCGTGACTTAGTGCATCGTCAAACAGCGTGCACCACTGTGAAACACTTGGCGCTCGGTGTTGCTGGTTTAGGTTGCGAAGATGCGCTCATTCACTTGCTCAATTTCGTGTGGCCCAATATTTTTGAAACCTCTCCACACGTCATCAATGCCGTATTTGAGGCCGTGGAAGGCTGTCGGGTGGCACTAGGTCCACACGTCATTCTGCAGTACGTTCTTCAGGGTTTGTTTCACCCGGCGCGCCGTGTTCGCGAGGTGTATTGGAAGATCTATAATTCGTTGTATATGTATGGACAGGACGGCTTGACACCCGCTTATCCAGTACTTGAAGATGATGGTGTGAACTCATACAAGCGCACCTACTTGGAGCTCTGCATTTAGGTTTTCGGTATTAATCGCATGGATTGACACGAATCGAACTGTGACAGTTGTTCTCTTGATGAAAGTGAAACCTGTAGCAAGATTGTGAAGTGGAGTCGTAATAAACGAATAGCTGATGCCATTGAAATCGCCCTATGGATCAATGCACGTTTAAGATCGACAACTATCAGAAAGTGGAGAAACGTACCAAATATGACCTCGGGACAATTGGTACAAACAGTAAGTTAATCAGAGTAGCTTAAAAATTCGAATTATGTTTTGCTTAAATTTATGCTTCTGTATATGTGCACCGGGTCCCGCTTACGCCAAGCAGCAAAGCTGTTAATTGAATGTTAATGTCAATGACAAATGAAGAGTTGAGGAGGGTAGCCAGGTATGATACATACAGGGTAATAAAACGACATTTGATATTTTTGATATTGAAAAATAAGGGATATTGCGCGTGTACCAGTTGTGTAACTAGGTAAACCGCTTGCTCAAATTGATGACCTGTGATAGTCATTCAGTGATCTTTCTCGTCGATCACGACAACGGTTTGCGTGTGGCATCGAGACATGAACTGATCGTTCAATATGCATCAGCAACGGGTTTTCATGAATTTAGGACAAAGGAATTCTTGATTCTTAGAGTCCGCGTGAACAACAAAAGAGAGGTTGAAGTCATGCGCATCAACCAAAGCCAAAATACAAGCGCACTATTATTTCAGTTTGCTCTTGCGATAGGATTACCATGTATTTTGCGCGGATAAACCTAGGATCTTAGAGTCCACATCTATTGACGCACAGACGTTGGGCTCGTGCGCTCTCACCAGGAGCAGGACCAAATTTTCGATTCTAATGTGCATACATGCACCGAATGCTAGCTTCACTGTACCAATATTACCTAGCATAAAGCACGGTCAGCGCAATCGACGAGCTTAAAGCAACTGTCGATGAGGGATTCGAGGAATTCTCCGATAAGAACGGTCCCAGCCACCCCCCCGAGACCACATCAAACACATCTGTCTTCGCCCGGCGATACACACTCTATCTATTCCACAAGCAGAAAGTGCTCACCGCGCTAAATCCTCTTTATGTACGGGTCACGGATTCAGTGACTCTACTCATTAATAGGAAGCCACGAAAGCGGCGATAGATTTTGTACCTTCCTCCCAGGGAATCCCCGTTAAACCCATGATATCTGTGTGCATGGTTCCAGAACATGTGTCGACTTAGTCATTGAACGTGAGAGATATACTGTGGTTGTCAGCTTGCCCTTCGGACACCCGACACACGATTTGTTCGGATTCTAGCTCGACCATCGAGTGCCTTTGGTTGACCGCACTGTCTTGATTAAAGCGTCCTTGCTTGAGTGCCCCATGCGAGCATACCAAAGCTCGAAATGAGTATCAGTCCTACTATACTAAACGTAACATCCTTCTTTATGCTCACAATCGAGCATGTCAGATTTTTCATTCTCAATTCTATGCAATCGCTTTTTCCCTCCCCAAGCTTCACGACGCATAAAAAATCTCTGCACCCTTTCGCGTTACACAAGCTTGCCAACCGACAAATATCTTCTGTCAAGTTTCGGAATATATTTAACCTTAACCATGTGAATCTCCTTTGCACCCAAGCTGGTCAGATTTTAGTGCTGCCTCCTTTGAAGAAGAATGATGCACAGCTTGCAATCGTCAATTCCATGCTTGTATCTCGGTCCTTGCATTCGCACAAGCCAATCATGTGCGGAGTTATGCGGGCGGTGATGCTACTGTCGATAATCCAAACTCCTGGTCGTCCTACGCCCACCGCAAATACTATCTCATTGCTGTTAGATCGATTTTCCGGCCAGACAATTCCGCTTCATGTGACTAACATAATCAACAACTAAGATACTTGTCCTTAAATTTGCTATCACTGCGTGAATCGCCACCTCTCCGAATATTGCCTCATCCACCCCTTCGAATCTTTCTGCATTCCCATTTACGAGGACGTTTTCTCTGTAGCCTCCTATCCGTACGATTTTGTGGATTTCTTGAGCAGTTTTCCATGACTTCATCCAAGGTGATATTCCCCGCATTTTCGAAAAAAAATAAATTGAATCATATGCCAACGTCAGGCTAGTGAAAAAAAAACATTCGCAACTGGCTCATCCGTTGTCTAGAGTCTCACAACCCGCTCTTCAAAGGACCCATAGTTTTTTGTCAAAGATGTACCACCAGAGTGGAGTGTTCGCGTTATTTTCACGATCAAGTGCGCTGTCGAGCTGTAGTACTCACGTAGTGTTTGCTATGCCTTCATGACGCTCGGGTCGACTCTATTTTGGTCTAATGTTTAAGCTCAATGCAGTCTATTTGGTATGTTTCGAAAAGAAA
>NW_020190014.1:223579-223732 GCF_900000015.1 Plasmopara halstedii | reverse complement strand
GGTACAACGAGTGAAGTTGTTCGCCGACAACTTGGAGGCGGCTCGGTGCGTGCTTCTCCCACCGCACCAGATGCCTCTTAAGGACTTCACGGCTTGCTGTACGGAGCCCGAGAACCGGGGTGGCCTCTATCCGGTACGGGGCTACCCGTGGGC
>NW_020190014.1:223115-223569 GCF_900000015.1 Plasmopara halstedii | reverse complement strand
GACGAAGCTTCGTCCGGAAGATAGCAGAGGCTGCATGTGTAGGCAGGTTTTTAGAGTTGATAAAACCAGGTCTCCGACCTTAAAGCTTTTCAGTTTGCCTCTTCCTTTTTCATTTGCATATCCTTTCTGCAGGTCTTGGCTTTCAGCCATCGCATCCCGAACGTGTCGTAGGACACTCAGGTCTGGTAGACAAGAAGTTATCGACTTCATTACGGATGGTGAGAGGGCTGACATCAGCTAGCCGTTCGGCTATTCCTCCTCCACCAAGCCCTGATCCATGGGATGGCGGTGTCAGCGGGACGCGAAGGTGAATCAGCCCGTTCACGCAGAACGGCGTGTAGCCGATAGACGAATGCACTGCATTGTTCAGCGCAGACTCTACGAGTGGCATCATGGCGCTTTAGCGCCTCAGCCCAGACGCTGCGAAGAATGTCTTTGATGACGCGATTCATCT
>NW_020190014.1:222170-222655 GCF_900000015.1 Plasmopara halstedii | reverse complement strand
TCTATCAGAGACAATCGACTCTGGGAGTCCGTGTTGTCGGAAAACACGATCCACGAACGGCGTTGTTATACCATCTCCGTCGATGGTGTCTGGCACCGCCGCCAGATGAGCCATCTTGCTCAACCGGTCGACGGTTATCACGACACCCGAGTCGCCCGCCGAATCTTTTGGCAGGCCAAACACAAAGTCCAAACTCATGGACTGCCAGCACCCAGTGGGTACGGTAAACTGGCCAGCGGCGCAGCCGCATTTGAAAAGGGATTCTCCCGTTGACACGTCTCACACGTGCGCACATAGGTTCTCGTCCATTTGTACAGCTTGGGCCACCAATAGTGGTGACTCAAAGAGTTGTACGTTTTCTCACGACCGAGATGACCACTGAGTGGCGTGTCGTGAGCCTAATAGATGATGCGGTATTTCAAATCCTCATCATGAGGAACCACGATTCGTGGTGTATCCGTTGAATAGGTGCTATAGTATAGCCC
>NW_020190014.1:220950-221625 GCF_900000015.1 Plasmopara halstedii | reverse complement strand
CTGCGAGAGGTGGGGCGACTGAGTCGCAGTGCGTAGTGACGCATGATCTGTATAGATCGCATACGGCCTGGAGCCGAGCAGGTGGACCCTGAACTTGACAAGTGCATACTTAATCGCAAGTAGCTCCTTGTCATGAGCTGGGTAGTTCTTCGCTGCTGCTTTGAAGTGTCGATATTCGAACGCGATCACCCGACCTCGCCCCTCGGCATCTGCTTGCAGCAGTGCACAGCCAATGGCAAAGTCCGAAGCGTCACAGACAACGCTGAAAGGACGATCGGGGTCTGGCAGCGCCAGTATTGGTGCATACAGGAGACTGCGCGACCCCGTCAAAAGCGTCCTGATGTTCGCCGTTCCACCACCATTCCGCATTCTTTTTGAGGAGATTAGATAATGGTCGGGTCAATTCTGCGTAATTTATGCTGTACTTATGCAAGTAGTTGGCGAGACCAAGCCACTTACGCAAGTCCTTCTGGTTCTTTGGAATTGGCCAGTCCGCAGTGGCCTTAACCTTAGCGGGATACGCTCGAAGGCCACGCTTCCCAGTGAAGCACCCTAAAAAGAATCTCTTCTGCACCAAAGATGCACTTGTCTGCATTGGCGTAAAGTTCGTTTGTGCGCATGCACTCGAGCACCGCTCTTAAATGGACAATGTAATTCTCCTCATCTGCCCTACCG
>NW_020190014.1:220586-220940 GCF_900000015.1 Plasmopara halstedii | reverse complement strand
TCCGCACGACTGTGAACGAAAATGTCGTCAAAGTATGACTGTGCATACGCCCTGTGGGACCTGAACAACTGCGTCACAAGACGATCAAATGTTGCTGGTGCATTGACAGCGCTTGGGGTATCACCAGCCTCTCCCAGAACATGCCGCTCGGAGTGTTCACCGCCGTCAGCGGAATATCACTCGCTCTCATGAGTAGTTGGTAATACCCATCGACCAAGTTGAGTGCACTGAACTTCGTACATCTCACCGTGTTGCTCTAAAGAACATCCTTTCGGCGTCTGTGCCGGAATGATGGCAGTGTTGAGCTTATTGTAAGCATGAACGATACGCCACTTGCCGTTCGACTTTCGAACA
>NW_020190014.1:183291-220576 GCF_900000015.1 Plasmopara halstedii | reverse complement strand
CCACACCACAGCTCCCTTGGGAGAGTGACGGGTCACTCTCATGTAACCCCGTTACAGACCTTTACCAGAACCAATATGAGTGTAGTGGATCGCAATCCGCTACCTCCACGACTACCCAAAACCTTAACCAAGGCAAATACACTCTTTCGTCCGAAATTGTATCTGTATTTATCTGTTTTATTTACGACAGAGCCGCCAATATCCAATATCAATATGCATAACTACTGGCAGTCTTGCAACGTAGTGGCTTCATGTTAAGGTGTAGCCACACCATTGTGTGACTACATCGACTTGTGTGATCCACATTTGTACGGTCACAACATCTTGTGTGACCCACCTTTCATACCAGGTACCGTAACACCCCGTTACACGAAACCCCGTTACACTCTCCCCATCAACATTGTGAATGCCCACTATTCAAATTTAACTGTCGCCTCAAACGAGGCTCACATGTCTGAGACACCGTTACGATCCTAGGACCATTCTTACACATTCCCCGCTTAACAAGCCCTGTGTCTTTGACACGAAAAAACACAGTCTCGCTGATTCCGAGAGCGCCCGCGGGCAGAGCCCTTCTTCGTCTTCTACACAGTGCATCTCCAGCCAGTACGTCCGCAGCTTCACAAAAAGCACATCGCAAGCCCTCGGCAACCAGGTGCCACACACCGCGACCACCACGGGCGACGAATTTCCTCGTCGAGGAAGTCGACTACGAGTCGAATATTCAGAAGAGAAGAATGATGAAGTGCGCCAACGGCGCGACGTGAGCCCTGCTCGCACCTTGCAAACACCGCGACCTCTCGACTTCCAGGAAAGTGGTATTAGTTCCAATCGCCTCGACGAGGCACAGGAGCAGCTGTTGGAGGCTGTCCTCAGAGCGGTTCTCAAGCGCTCGTATTCACGTTTGGTCGTAGACCATCGTGTGGAATACGGCTTCTACTCGGCGAATCCCGCTACTGAGACGAAAGACGCCATCACTCGATTGCTAGGCGTCTACGTAGTCGGGGCCCCAGCCGCCACACAAGCTGAGCTTGACCAGCGAAAAGCTCTCCGAGCTTGCTTCTTGGTACCTCGAGAAAACCAACGGATAGGTACCGCGGTCGACTTCGCGCTCAAACAGGAGGCACTCCTATAACCGCAATGCTGACTATTCCTGATGTGCTCACCCCTGGCTGATTCGCTGCAGATGATGAGGAGCTCTTTGAGCGATGAAGGCAGCGGCACCGGAACATTTCTCACTGTCTCACTTACAGCGGAGCCACAAGGAAGATGACGTACGCGTAGAATGCCATCTTCGATTTGATATTGCTAGACTCGAGGCGCAACGCCACTTCCTGTGTATTGTCGCCCTGTGAAACATGGAATAATCCATAACGCTTCCGCGAGCTTTGTGATTTCTCACATGAGTGAGTATACGACCACCGCACATCAAGGCCGCAGTATTAAACTAATATTTAATGAACTTTGAATCAGGATGACATTATATCATACTCTTCTACAAAAAATTCTCAACTTAATTCATTCAGAACAATTCAGAGCTATATACGATTGACTTTTTAGTTTGGAAATAAAAACTGATTAGCTAAGTTCGGCTTCGGTGTAAAATGCGCATTCTTCATCGTCAAGAACGACCTCACCTATTATATCATACCCTTCTACAGAAAATTCTCAATTTAATTTCTCAGAACAAGTCAGAGCTATATACGATTGACTTGTTAGTTTGGAAATAAAAACTGATTAGCTAAGTTCGGCTTCTGTAAAATGCGCATTCTTCATCGTCAAGAACGATCTCACCTATTATACTTTTTAATCTTTGTAAATATATAGCAAGCAATATACTAGGATGACATACTTACTCGAACAATACAAAGCAAACAAAGAGCACAAAAAGCAGCGCAGAAGAGCTACTACCAGCGCACTCGTAAAACTCGTCTACCCTATATGAAAGCAGAATGATGACAAGAACAGAGAGCAAATCCGTACTTGCAAATGAATGTATGAGATCGTTCTTTACGATGAAAATGCGCATTCTACACCGAAGCCGAACTTAGCTAATTTATTTTTGTTTTCAAACTAAAAAGTCAGTCCTATATAGCTCAGACTATTGTTGAATGGATTAAATTCAGCTTTTTTCGTAGAAAGTATGATATAATTTCAAATCTACAAAGAAAATATAATTGCTTGTGTGTAGACGGCAGACTGCATATGAGCTCGAAAATGTAAAAAGATCACAAATTCAATTTGCAATAGTTATCGTGTCAAGGGGCGCGGTCGTACGGGAAAGATGGTGTTTGTCAGCAACATCTTTCATCCTCAACATATCAAGCTTAAGATAAGCAGTATAATGTTGATGTAGTAACTTTCACGACATCCCGACTACAAGACTGACCAAAAGTATCGCTTCTACGAAGCCGTGTCGACTCTCATCAACACGAGAAAGTTTAGCCTGCTGAATTTTACGGCAAGCTTGAAATCGTGTTCGCGAGCCGGGAGTTTGCTTCTGAGATTAAATTCGCACTTGGATACGATCACGTCAGCCAAACCGATGATCAAACCGATGATCAAACCGATGACAAGGATACCCGCTACTCCCACCCTGGTCTGAATGCCTCTTATAGGCTATCACTGGATTCAAGATCATCATCTACAAGCGCGAAAACGCATTGGGTGGTAGGAAGCTGTCATTCCAAAGGTAATCCGCGTGTAATTAATTTTTTATGACTGACAATAAGTATGTCTTTCACTGTATTGCGTACCACAAGCAGTAGGACGCCAAAAAAGATTAGCGTAAAATTTTTTGGCAAGCATTCAAGCAGTAATGTTCGTACAATGATATCAATTATACTCTAACTCTATTTTGCAGTTTTAATCTTCGACGAATTCGAGGACTGCTTATACTTGAACATAAATGTATTTTAAGTAATTCCTCACGGTGCCATTCAACATGAGCAGACACGTCCTAACGAGACTAGATTGAGCCTTGGAAACGAAGAAAATGTTGTGCTGCGTTAAGGACTATGCTGGAGTGGGACTAGAGCAGTTGAATCATTACGTGAAGAAGTTCGGTCCATTGGTGAACCCCGTTTTCGGCGAGCAGCCGGCTTTCTTCATCGACGAGGTACTTGATCCCAGATCGAACGGCTGTGTATGGAATTAAGAAGGTGGCGGTCAAGATTGCATCGCATCTTTATAACTGGTCAAAGTGGACTAGAAATGGAGGCAGAGTGACAACCTCACAGGGGACGTATATTTTAGAGCAGCTTCCTGGAGGTCCCAAAGTGAGATTGCCCGACGTGGCTTACACACCGCGAGGTGATTGACTCCTGAACAGATATGGACATACCGTGGTGAACATTATGTCCCTGCTGTTGTCGTTGAGTATCTGGTTCAGGCTCTCAACGCCAAGCTCTCGATCGAAAGATGCAAAATGAATATTTTAAGCATGGCATCCAGTTGGGTTGGCTGATCGATCCACGCCCAGACTTTCAGAGTATGTATGAGTACTATCTCGACGAAAATGGAAATGTGCAATGCTCTGACAACACTGAATGGAGATCATGACGGTGGTGATGTTCTTCCTGGATTCAAGATACACGAACCTATGTTAAAAATGGTGCTGAACCAGGATTCGGGATCGTCGTCGGAAGATGAAGTCGATCTAGTGTGTCCTTGTCCAGGATGTAACACGCGATTTCGATCGCCTGGTGCAATTGCTGCTCATGTTGAATGGCACCGTGAGGAAAGAGCTATTTCGAAGTACTTAGCCAAAAGTGGGAACTCATAATCATCTAGTGTGGCAGCACACCAGCATGGACAAGTCCCTATCTAACCATATCACAATACTCAAAGCTTACAACCAAGCATCGTTGACGGTGCTGACTGTCTTTTTAATCCTGACAAGTGCGTAAAATAAGATAATATAAATGTATCACGGTAATGTTTTACTGAAAGTATTGTTTCTATCGATATAGTGAACGCTGTCGGTTGAGCGGTTCTTTTACTACCGTAAGTTTCAAGATGTTAATAATATAAGTTAAGCGCCGTGATATAAAACTACTGGTGATATACTTATCTCTTCAAGAAACGATTTATTATTCACGAGCTCGCATTGGTTCTTCTTGCGATTTTGAAGTCAGAGCTAGCCAATGTCATCTCGCACTTGGAGCATTGTCACTTGCAATAGCACATATCAATATCCTTGATGTAGAGAATACAGTTCTCGTGAGAAGGAATATTGTTAACATCGTGCTTTTTGTTTCAATGCCGGCCAGTCATCAATGGCCTTGACGTTAGCGGGGTCCGCCCGAAGTCCACGCTTTTTAATCAAGCACTCTAAAAGGGGATTACTTCAGCGCCGAAAATGCGCTTATCTGCAATAGCATACAGCTCATTCGTGCGCATGCACTCCAGGCACCACAAGAACGCGACGATAAGAAGCAGATCGTAAAGCAGTGGCGATCGAAACACGACACGATTAAGTGGCGCCTTATTCGGACTCTTAGACATAGGAGTAAAGTCTGCAAAAACGCCCATTTTGTAGTCGATATCGTCCATGCTGACACTTTCAAGGTTCATGTCATCAGTAAGATTAGCACGTCTCTCCATTTCCATTCGAGTTCCCCATTCGACACCTACCTTTTGTGTCCGGAAGCCGAAAGTCAGGTGGCGTATCGCTTTCGTTTACAATAACCTAAACGCTGCCACCATTACGGCACAGACGCCAATTTCTAGAAAGGATGTTCTCCAGGACAATATGATTGGCTATACAAAGTACAACGCATCGATGGGTGTCATGAGAGCGGGTAAGTTCTCCGAGCGGGATGCTTTGGGAGTGGCTGGTAATGCTTCAAGGGCGGTCGAATGCATCAGCAACATTTAATCATCATGTGGCGCGATTGTTCAGGCCCCACCGGGCACTTCGACGACATCTTCGTCCAAGCTGTGCAGGGCGCGGAGGGACAGATGAGGAAAACCACGTCGTCCATATATGAGTCATGCTCGAGACTTAATCTCACACACCATTCCTGAATAGTGCTTTGCACGGAAATAAGCGCCAATGACATCACACTGCTCCTTGGACAGAAACCATTGGCAGGTGACGCTGTATTTGTTTTTCCGAACCAGGTCGATTACATGACGTACACCACGATCCGGAGGTGGGACCGACGTCGGGTCGTTGGAGACGGTGTCTCTAAAAAATTTTACCACAGGAAGGAACGGATCCGAGGGATCCTTCAGAATTGACGATTCACTCCATGCGTTCAGCAATCTCTTGGTGTCCGTCAGGTTAGCTTCATTCACAAATTAATCTCCCCGTTCGGTAGTTTAATGACCACCTCCGCTAAATCGACTGACTTCAATGCACCGACAAACTCTTCAAAGGACATCTAGTCCGGCTCAAGAAGAGCATCCACCCCGGGAATAGCCTCGAGGGTGACGTTGCCGTCTTCCTCTCCCGTCATACCGTTGACAAGGGTGTATAGCTGTGCCCTATCGCCTACGGTAGACACACCATGGGTCAGGATCGTCGCCCCGCGTCTTGCAAATATCATACCGCTTCGCCGTCTTCTCTCTATAGAGATTTTACATTTCATCGAGACCAGTGGGAACACGCACTTAGTGTCGTCCAGTGTCCCCACTCCCTGCTCCGGCAGAGCCTTGATGTTATAAAACATCAAACGAAGAGCTGCTATTTCCGCAGTCTCCATCTAGTGGATAACGTGCCACTCCAAGCGCATCAGAAGGGCCTTATCCAAGATGCCTCAGACCTCATCTGATCGTACTACCCTTGGCAAGCAGCGACTGCTCTTATACTTGAGAAGCGCTCAGTGGATTACGTACCACTCCATTTTTCAGCCCGCGAGGTACGCTTGAGACTCCGGTCCAATACACCGTCGGTGTTTGACAACTCGGATACTCCGATATACAGCATATTGAACGTCCCGGTCCAGTGTCCGTGCCAATAGCGCTTCTGCTTCCTAGCAGAGGTGGGTTCATGACTCACTAAAGCTCCACCAAGAGACGTCCACGTAGCGCCCAAGGTCTTCGATCTCCAATCAATCTATGGCTCGTGGTGTTCCAACCACGCCATACCAATGAAAAGGTCATACCTTCTTTATGTTCAAGCCAAAGCAGCGTTCCACGCTATCAAAGTCAATAAACCTGACACCGAGGTTCACAAGGACCCTCGGCACCGTGACACAAGTTGTCGTCGTTAACCAAGCGGTGCCGGTTATTCTCAGCTGCGCTTCCGGCGCCTCTGCATACAGCTGACTTCCTTCGATCGTGGAGCGTCAGGCATTATTGCCCGACGCCCCGGGATCTATCAGGATCTTCCATGGCTTTTTAAAGCCTTTCACAGTCGCTTTTACGACCAGCAAGCCCGGATTGCATAGACGTTCCATGTTCAAGAGCACGGAGCTCTTCGGGGCTGAGCCCTGCTTTCTACCTCTTGAGGTACAACAGAACTCAGTTCCTTCCCATCAGGTCGCCCCGCGCCCACGAGGTTTTCTCGTTTCCCCGCGACAGACCAAATTGGCGTCAGTTCGATGAACCTTTACGCGCCTTGCGCAGGGGGCAACCAGTCTGGAGATGACGGGTGTCTCCACAGAAAAAAACACCGTCGGGTGTTTATACGCTACTTGGCAGCTCGGAGCTCTCCCTCCTCTTTCTTAGCATAGCTGAGATCCATTGCCTCAAGCCCGCTAGACGAGCTCTAAGTGTCCATTTCAACCAAGTTGCGCGGACTTAAAGTTGAATACGGCACTCGATGTCACATTCACCTCTTCTTCAAAAGAATACGGATACACCCAAACACTTCTATTCTGACCACGCCAGTACGCAGCTCCTCCATAAAGAAGGTCACTGTGACCACCTCCGGGAGAGGATCGGCTGTCATCCCGGTAATAAGAGTTCTCAACTTTTCGACAAAGTCCACCAACTCTTCTTGCCCTGTCGGGAGGAAAGGAAATGCGATCGCACGCGATATGCCTGGTTAGGCGGCAAGAACACTCGCAAAATCTGACGCTTCGGCTTCTTCCAGGAGGGTAACGCCGCTTCAACCGAAGCACTGCTTTTTAGTGGCCATTCTTGCGCTTGCCCTCCGGGCTTATAGATATCTAGTGCCACATGCTGTTGCTCGGTCCGGAGCATGGCGGATACCATAGCCATCTCGACCTCTCTCACCCAGAGCAGAAGATTAGCTTCATTCTTACCCTTGAAGGTCTTAACGCTAACCATGAGCGGTCTGGCTCGGGAGGACTCATCCGTCATCGACGATGGCTTCATGGATGCAGTCGACGCCGACAAATTCTACTAGCACAGCTTTTTTATAGTTTGAAAACGCCTCAAGGCGCGCACTTATCGCTTTGAGTTGTTTCGAAGCAATGTGACGCACGCCCTCAGATCCAAGCAGGTACATCAGCTTATTAAGTCCGTCCTGCATGCCCTGGGGCAAATAGAAGAATTGCTCCATCCCCAGAGAAGATCAGTCGTAACGATTCAGGCGTAGAATGACTACGAGAGCTACCAATTGCGTTGGGGTCGCCGTAGCTCTTTGGTTAGAGAAAGCTTACTTAAGCTCACCGACCTTCGTTCTATACCAGAACCAGTACGAGTGTAGCGGATCGCAATCCGCTACCTCCAAGAGTACTGAAAACCTTAACCAAGGCAAACACACTCATCCGCTCAAGATTGAAACTTGGTTTTCTGTTTTTTTAGGCAGAGCCGCCTATATCTAAAATCTTAGGTTTTTCTTCTTTAATAAATAAACCGAATTCATATGCATTACTACTGGCAGTCCCGCCAGGTAAGGGCTTCTGTTTCGGTGTAGCCACACCATGGTATGATTACATCGACTTGTGCAATCCACACCTTTGAACGGTCACACCATCTTGTGTGACCCCCTCCTTCATACCTGGGTATGTATAACCCCATTACACTCTGGGTACGTGTAACCTCGTTACGACAGCTCTATGAACACGCACCTCGCCTTGATGTTACTGTTGAGATCAAACATTTCAGTTGGCAAGGATTCGTGCCCCACTTATCGATATGTGTGTACTGGAAAGTCGAAGTAATCAACTGTGGCTGTATATGCCACTACTCCCACCAATACAGTGGTCGAGCTGGATTGAATATAACTGACTAGAAGGGTGATGCTACCGCCCGTTGTGTGGTTGATCACACACATGTGAAAGAGTCAGCGGAATTTGTTGATCGTTGTACTGATACTACCGCTCTGGATGCGGTTGTGTCTGCGGGTGAGTTAGGCTAGCGTACTACTCCCCGTGAATTTGGCATGCGAATATGCTTGACCAGGTATGGTGGATGCAATGACCGGTTGTGAAATTTCCAGAACGTATCTTCTTTTGGCACCGTTGGTGACGATGGAAGAGCTGATGCAGGTTGAGAAATTCACGTATGACTTTCAACGCGACCGCAATTGTGTGAGGTTATTGTGGAGACCGTGTTGCTAAATTTAAATGTTTATTCAGCGGAATATTGCTCGTCATCGGTTGTGGACGATTTGGTCCTCGAAATTTCGAAAGCGTTTGGAATCACGCAGAGAAATTGCTATTTTGAAGATTCCAACTGATCCATATTATTTACTCGGTATGAAAGAAAAGGGTGACGTCCTTTGTGCGGAGCCGCCTTCTGGTCTTCTACTCAGGCATATAGCGTGCGATCGCGTTACCTTACTGTCCAACAAGGCAAGAAGGAGTTGGTGGGTCTTATTTAAGCGTTGTATACTCTCATCGCCAGGATTGCAGCCGATCTTCACCCCGAGGCGGTCACAGTGACCGTCTTTATGGAGGGCCTCTGCGCTGGCGTGGAAATTAATCGTGAATCTGGTTCAAAGTATGAAGCGTTTCGACAGAGGCCACTGATGCGTGAGCAAAGTGAGAACATCAATGAGTTCTCTGTTCATAAGCAAGCTGCTGGTTCGGTGAGGAAAAGCAAGTCCCCTCACAGCGCACCGACGATTCGTGTGCGCGAATCAAATAGTAAATGGCGTATCGCTCACGCCTATTACAAGTTGAATTTGCAGGCGATCCCCGCGGAAACACCGATTCCACTTAAAGATGTCATCATCGACCGTATGTCCGGTTATACACAGTTTAGTGTTATTGATTTGAGTGTTAGATTTTACCGAATCTGAGGGAGGATACTATTCGGTATGTAATGGTAGACGCTTGTGATGCCACACGGACTATCCATTGCCCCAGCAACTTTCAATCGACTGACCTCCCATCTATTTTGACAGCTGCGATACTTTTCACATAGGAATTTGACGATATTTTTGCTGAATCAAAGAACGGCGATGGCACACCTGCCAAAGAAGTGCACTTGAAGTACGTCCATGCGGTGCTGGAATGTATGCGCGTGTATTTCTTGCAAGCAAATTGTATTTTCGGTGCTAAAGAAATACACGTCCTCGGTTATTATGTCGGTGAACACAGTGTTCGTGCATTATTAAGATCAAAGCAATGGTGGAGTGACCCGCGCCACGAAATCAAAAGATTTGAGAAATGGATTGGTTTGTCCAATTATCTGCACCGCTTTTCGTGTATCTACACGGAAATGGTACGCCTACTTTTAAACTTGCTGAAGGAGGACGCACCATGGGAGTGGCCAGGTATCATTCACTCAGATCAAATACAGATTGAAGGAAGACCATTACTGTCTTTTCCATATGAAACGAAGTCGTATAGCGCAATGTGTGACGCTACTGAAATTGCAATCGGTTGTATACTAATACAAACGGACTTAGCAGAACACGATCGTATTGTGTCGTTTTAATCGCGAAAAGCTCCAGCCAGCATGAAGGCACTACCCTGTCCACGACAAGGAGCTTTGGCAATAAAGTATTATGTGGTGAAAGTTCGTGTTCACTTCTTGGGTTCAACTTCGTTTATTGTCTATACGGATCACGCAAGCTTGGGCTATGCAGTTCAGTTGCCTCACTTGTCACAGCAAATGGATCGATGGCTGTCATTCTTCGCAAAAATACAACTTTTCACTTGCGTACAAGCTAGCAAAACTGAACCTGCTGGTAGACGCATTGTCACCAGTCTTGATAATGAGCTAGCCATATCAGCTATAACAAAAACGATGTATTCGATATGATGCATTGATCGTATGCTGAGGATGAACAGTGTGATCTGATCATCAAACAATTCGTCATAGAGTGATAAGGAATTCCTTGACAAGATCCCAGGTCGCTTAAAATTACGGATGCATCGTTATGCACTGAAGGATGGTCTCCTTCGCTATGAAGTGATGATCCACGGATTGTGGTTCCCCACAACGATGATTTTGAAGTACAAGCTTGTTTACGTGGCGCATGATACGCCGATGGCCGGTCACTTTGGCCGTGAGAAGACATACCAATCTCTCAGTGCCTACTTTTGGTGGCCCGCATGTAAGACTGGGTTTCACAATCCGTGAAGACATGCGATGTTTACCAGCGAGTGAAGAGCGCACAACACACGCAAGTGCCACTGCAGAGTCTCCCTGTCCTACTTTTTATTGAATGTCAGTCGGTCTCGACTTCATCTTTGGTTTCCTCGAGAATTTCAATGGTAACAATGGAGTGCTCGCCTTCATCGGCAGATTCATTACGATAATTCGCATCGCTCCATGTAGCAATTCATTGATGATGGAGGCTCGGCTGAATTTTTCATTGATCACGCTTTTCCAATCACGGATTATCAGACTCCATCGTCTCTGATCGTGATACACGATTCGCGAGCGACTTCTGGAAGGAATTGTTTAGGATTTTCGACACTTGCTATGGCGAAACAAATCAAGACCGATGGGCAAATAGAATCTGCTAAACGAGTGATTGGCGATGTGTTGAGAAGCTTCTGTGGGGAATGTCCGACAGAATGGAGCTCGTTATCACCAGGGAAGAGAAGAGGAGAGGAGAGGAGAGGAGAGGAGAGGAGAGGAGAGGAGAGGAGAGAAGAGATCTTCTCTATTGGTTGAATTTGCTATGAGCAATTTGGTCCATTCGTTCACTGGGTTTTCGCCATTTGTTTTAAATGGCTTGTAACACCCACAGGTAGTATATTGTACGATAGGTGGTGTCTCTGATGTCAGTGGGGGAGAGCTCGGCAAATCGTTGCCCCTCAAATTAATAAATTAATGATGCGAATGTGAAGAGCAAGTACAATGACGCCCTGGACGCGTGCATCATGATTCGTGTGAATGTGATCACACGTGTGCGAGATGCAATGGCCAATGCATAAGATTTCCAAATGAAATTTGCAATTGGACGAGGTCCTCAAGGCAATTTGGCATTTATTATGGGGGATTATGTACTAATTAGAGCCAATTAGTACTAGACAATGCGGTATCAAGCTTGGAATTCTCGAAGCTTTTACCTCTCTACATCAGTTGGTATCATACAATGGGAATGTTTACATTATCAACCTGTCAAGTTGGCTATGGACACATCCAATGTTCTACGTAGGCTTCTCAAAATCTATCATCGCCACGACGCAATTCCCAACATGGATGTAACACCGGGTCATAGGAATATGGACAGCTTCGGCACGATTATCAATATCTAAACCATTTGGCGTCCTCGCCCCAGCATCATCGAGGATAATCTTGGACTTCAGAACCAAACAAACGGTCGCAAAAGTCGGAACGTCAACGACAGCTGGTCTGGATAGCGACGGTAACCAGATGGGAGGTCATACGAATGATATGGACGCATACCCGATCAGAGCGAGTCGATTGGAATGAGGCTCAACATCCATAGCGGCAGCAGCCTTAACAGGGAAAAGAACTTGTTGAGCCTTCTCCGATCGCCGAATATGACTTTTGATTTCATTTCCAGGCGATTTTCCATGACGCCATGTGAGATCGCGAACATCACAGACGACCCGTCGAGTATTCTTTACGCGTTGTTGCATCCTCAACACGCTAACTAGCACATTGATCATCTGCCGTTCCACCACGCATAAAATTTTTCGGCTTCGTCAACCGCAACTTCAGATTAGACGAAGATTGCAGAGCAGCCAAGGAAGAAGCAGAGGGGGTGCCCTCTTTGGGCACCTCCTCTCTTCTTGACCGACAGAAAAATTGATACTACGATGTTGGGAACGTGGCGGCGGAGAGGAATGTCCGTGGTTCAAAAGCGCTCTTGGTGAAACGGGTGGGCTATCCAGTAAACGAGAATACGTGGAAGTCTTTTAGTCGTATACTTCGCGACTGTCGCGATATCTTTCTCCCGTTAGACGCGGGCCCAAAATCGGAACCCGCTAAGAGGCTCCGTCCTCTTCACCCCTATTGTCGTGGAACCGACTAATGCCCGCACGTACTTTGCCAGTCGATTCAATTATGGAATGTAAGGTCGGTGACCTTTGTTCTGCATAAAAGAGCTACGGCAGCCCCAATGCACTTGGTAGCACTTGTAGTCAGTCTATGACTAATTCGTTACGACTCATCATTTGTAAGGATTGAGCAATTCTCTTATCGTCGTGGAGTTGAAGGAACTCGACTACGAGTGAACACTCCTTTCCCAGCGTGGGAAGACGAGAGAGGTCAGGCTTATCTTCGGCGTATGCAACACTCGAATGTGCTTATCCACAAGATGGATCTTGTGCCGGATAACCAGAGTGAGCAAATCAGCAGCTGATATGTCAAGTCAAACGCATTTTAGCACTTCCAGACGTGCTCCAGCAAATCTGAGGGCTTGGGATGTGCTTCCCGTGCAGCCGCGGACGAACAGAGACCATCTTCATTAGCTAGTCTCCTAGCCTCCTTTCTTATTCTTAACTTTACCAATAATGTTGTGAATGTGCGCTGGTCGAATCAAGTTTCATTAATTTTGGAAGTGTGTCGCGACTGTGGTCACTGCGATCTGTCCGGCCGTATGCGATATCATACCTCATCGTTTTCTTGATGTCACAAGCAAACCGTCGGAGTGCAATTGATCCTGCGCTCTAAAATGTGCAAATCAAAAGTGTATATCACGTATCTCAGCAGTTCTGCAGCAGTATTCGCATTTTGCAAATGGCTGACATCCACGAATTTGGTTGGGCTAACTTATGCCCAGAATCTAGTGTCGATTGTCTGGACGGAATCCAGATAGGTTTGCTGCATGTACAGTAAGTACATAAGACTCTGTGGTTACGTGTGATCGGTCCAATGGCGCTGATCACTCAGTCCGAATCATCACTCGAGCTTCCATTTGAATGGAGAGGTTATCAAACTCTAAAGTGGCACTACCAATGTCGGTTGAAAACGAGCGTGACGACACTCGTTTCCACATTAGCGCAAATACACTGGATGACTGAACACATCGATGGACTCTTCGTAACAGTTGTCATCCGCCCACGCTGGTAGTTTGATGCCAGGTTTTGGCTCAACATGCGAAAGGAGTATTCGACGTGAAGTTGGGAAAACCTGAATTTATTAACTTTCCGTTTAAGCCTAGGCTGATGATGGCGAGGGTGCCACGCATGTAGGATTGTGGTGTGGTTTTGCTCTGCGCTCGTTGTAAGCGAAAGTCGTCCTTGATGCGTTTCATGTCGTGTGAGATCGCGAATATCCGAGTCTCAGAGTCGGAGAAAGTTTGAATTAAATATGGGTGAATCCGCTTTTAAGTGGGCGGTGATGTTAAAGAATATACTTCTGTGTATGTTCATCACTAACTATATCCTTCATAGTTGTATATTTTCCAATTCTGTTCCATCTAAGGACACTTATCAGTTTATGCATGGTTAGAAACAATAAATGCCAATATCCGTGTCTTGTGACGGGGACAGGAATCTGCCCTTCATAGCACTGATATTTTGTGACCTTCTTCAAAAATCGGAAGGTTTTGAGAGCGTGGCGATATGTCTACTCCTGGACCTGGGTTCAGATTATGATCCCATCTGGGTAGGGCGTGATTGGAACGTCACGAGTCATGTATTGGCGGATTAAAAAATTTAGGTCTCGTGCAATTTTTATCTGATAGAGCTTTGCTAGGCGCTCACTTCTTTCCACTGGAAAGCAAAATCCTTCTGGCGCTTGAACTAGGTTACGATTGTTTGGTGCCGAAAATTGTCTTTATTGATATTGCTGAGTGCCTTGAGCAAAGACCGGTAGGCATTAGTGGCAGTGATTCACGATCTTAGAAAGAGACCAGAAAATGGCGATCGTATATCGGAGAAAATTACTTGTGGATGATCTGTTGTAACTGTATGCCCGTGTTGAGTCGGTGAAGATGGGCGATTGTATGTTGCAAGCAGAAAAGTCACGACCTAAAATTATTTTAAAATAGTTGATCCTTGGCATGAGGTAATTACTGCTACGTCAGCCCTACCATGTAGCGCGCCTATCGTTTGGAGCACTGAATGGGCACAGTTATGTGGTGCTTAGATTTATTTGCTATTGAATGGGTTCGTAGGGTCATTCTAGGAGAGGTAGCGTTATCTCAGGTCCAAGCTCTTATTATGCTTGAAGAGCTATCGATACAAGATTTTGGCAAAGCATTTAAGGACGGTAATATCACCTAAAAAGCGCTGAGCTATTCATCCATTATAGATGAGAGTCATCGAGGGCACAAAATTTTGTATCGATAGTGAGGGGTCAGACATTTTTTTTGATTCTACGAACCCTTTTTGCTGATGAAACAATTACACGATGTGGTAACAAGCGACTCGCCGCCTGTGTTGCCTTTGAATTAATAAGGGTGTCAAAAAAAGATTGTTCTGTTCATGATCCTAACCACTGCGTCACAAGTCACAGCTCCTTTTGAAGGAAACACGGTACCCAAATCCCATAACTAAGTATGATAAGTGGTACTGAGGCGCGGCAGAAGATGCAGTTACCAAGATTGCGATGGGAAGTCTCATCTGTGACCGAGATTCTGTCCCTTCCTAATGCGATTTGGCTATTCTATGCAGCCGAATGACGCTTCTACCATTGTTATTGGCCGTGCTCTACACCAAGCAAATGTTGATAGGCATGAATGTGTAGATATTTCCGAGTATCGCCAGCTAGAATCGGAAGTGTAAACAACTCAGTTCATGGCAAAGGGCTACTGCAATAAAGAGCACCCTCGACAAGCTTAAGGCACCTGCTTGTCTCTAAGCTGTTTTAAACTATACCTTTACTGCGTCATTGCGTACAGAACGTCGTAATTCAAAGGAAATAACCGGGTCGGCTTACTTTGGTGATGGATGACTTTTCGCGTCATCCCAAGAAAAAAATGATTCATATCACAAAATTGAAATTGTACAGTGATGTGAAAATTTATATCGCGTTTAGATCTTATGCGGAATATGTTGCGCTGCTGAAAATATTGTGAAGCGAGAAGTTTGGTGAGACTAGATGCCGCTTCTTCAAGGCTTGCGCTAACTTTTCGTATTTCAAGGCTTGGTGTTTAGAGCACTGAACACTTAAAAGTCAACGTATGGTGGCACATATTGGTGAGGTCCGAAATAAAGAAACATGTATGAGAAATAGGATACCCCTTGGGGTGGCCATCTCGAACGAGAAAAGACATACTGCTCAATGATTGCTATGTATTGGTGGCCCAAATATATAAGTGAGTGAGAAATATTTGCGGACGTGTGGAACCTGTTAGTTTGTTTAATTCTCACCGCATGCGGCTGAGTACTAGCATTCCCGATATAAGTGCATAAGTTTTGGCCTTTTAAAAGACGGCGTCCGGTTATATCGGTATTTTAGTTTTTGTGGACCGTCTGAACAAGATGGCTTACTTCGTTCATGTCAGCAACATTGTTAAGAGGGGGACACAGCAACGCTGTTCCTAGACAACATGTTTTGCCAGCGTGGCTTGCCAGTTGTCAATCTATTTCTGTGTATTACAGTGAGATTATGTTTTTTTGTGCTTCATCTCAGCTTGGAAATGCTCACCACTCGCCATCCCCCGATATATGGTCAAATACACCCGGAGACAATGTAGTGCCGCAGCGAGTCTATCTTACTTCTTAAGTTTGCGCTCGATAATCTGTTCCCGCCTCCGGTCGCAACGACTGCGCCTTCTTAACACTTCATCGAGCCATATTTATGCGCTAGCGAGAGAATTTCGTATGCATATTAGACTCGCACAGCAGGCAGTGTATGATGCAATGATAGGATAATACGTCATCAATTTTCGATATGTCACTTTTGCGGAATGTTCAAAATTTGAGACAACCAAGTGTGGTCCACATCTGTGTTCTATGGTGTACGCATTCATATCGTTACCGATGTCTTAATATTTTCGAACGCACATTATTTTACCAGTCTTAAATTGATAGACTACTCCAAGTGACAACCCTGTTTAGCAGCTGCACTCGCGGCCAGCGTGCGCAGGAAGCTTTGTAAAGCCAAGCGTATAACGACCTTGGCGAACCCGCCACAACAAAGTAGATAGCCCACTATTGATGGCTCCATTTTGAGCGACCATATCACAAGTGTTGCTGGTGTGCTACTTAAAGACGCTGCAACGTCCACAAACTGAACAAAAGCGAGATAATTTCGGATTGGTAACAATCCGAACTTGCGGATCCTGTAGCATATTGAAGGGATCTTGGAGCAATCACGTCGAGCTGCATTGATAATCGTTCGTCCTCCATCAATGTCTACACGGTCGTCTGACGGTAATCCCACCGATAATATTTCTTCTTCTATGCCCAGTGGAACACCCCGCACGTGACCAACATAGCCTCGCCCGACACCCGGATGCAGTTCTGCGTCATTAGTCAGCCAGACATACTCCAACCACGCATCGAAAACGTCAGATGGAGATCCTACGACGCATTCGGATACCACCAATTCCTGCCCCTTGTGACATTGGTAGTTCTCGAAGGCTTGCGTGTCCACATAATGCGTCGGATCCAAGAGACAACGATTCATATTAAATAATTGATTTTTTATGTAGATGACGTTAGTAGTATTAAAAATTTGAGCTTAAAGATAGATCATAAATATGTGCTCAATATCCAACCGACTCCGTATGGGGTACTGCTGGCCTTTGAGCGTCAGAATCGCAGGAAAAATTCAAGACCATATAGTATCGTCAGGTCTTTCGCAAGCTAAGAGAAAATTCCCATGACTTCTTACAAAATTCAGTATTTACTAGAAACAATGTATCGGTCGGCTGTTTCAGTAACAAAAATGCTACTTTACCATTGGTACACCGCGACTCTTTCGATGCAGTGGAGAAATGTTGTGAGATATTGCCTTCGCTGTAATTTGAGGCTGGATTGCTTCAAAAATCCTTGATTCCCCTTTGCGGGTGCCGCTTCATCACAGTGTTCATCTCCATTGCAAGGGCTATAGTCCCTGTCAGGTACCCGTTCAGTTGGTAGTCGTCAACTCACCTCCAGAACTGCGGAAGAAACATCGTTAGAGCACCACATTGAAAGCGACCAACCGCCACATTCGTATCACTCCTAACATGCAAATGGTCGAGCTAGAATGTCAAACATTACTATGTGCCTAGTCTTGCGACTTGCACACACTTGTCAAATCGGACAGCACCAGAAATTGCTATATATGAAATTCCTCAAGCGCCAATCGACCAACTTTAACAAAATAGAGCTGCTTTACAAAATGATGTGATCAGCTTTTTCTAGAATGCAGTTAGAATTGCCGTCTGTACAGGTGCAAAACCATCAGCAGTTTATGTGGCTGTGGTCAGCCTAGCGTATTTCTAGCTCTGTAGACAGGGCTAGGGACGTTTCGTTTAGCGCTTATTTCCATCAAAATTACATTCTGATGGCTCATGCAGCTGCAAAAAATGCACTCAGGTACTGCATTCCACAAAATGTCGTTTACAAGTAGTGGGCACATTCTTTGTGTTGATACGATTGTTAGCTGGTTTAAGCACATGCAATAAGACAGATATTACCTTTTTGTTTTCGACTAAAATTGTTACCCGACTATCTTTTTTTGACCCAGATTTCGATCCAGAAATTATGCATTGCCATGCAAAAGCTCATTTACCCGAGAATGCTTCCATCTTAACGCCCCGTGGGATTTGAAGCTGCATATATGGCCGAATTTTGCTTGCGAATCACTTTGAGCTTTCGCTGCGACACCAGAATTCCAATTGCAGTCGTGACCACCGTGAAAATGGTCGTAGCGGCAGCCACCGCAATCCAACTTGCAGGAGTGAGGCCCACAAAAATTTTGGCGCCACCACTATCAACAGAAGTGCTCGCTTGAGCACCGGCCTTCGCTCCGGTGGGAATCACAGGAAAGACGTTTAAGCCGCAATTGATCTTTGAATCCGCTATAAGCCTCATGAAGCCACTATCGCCCCATGAACTTCCATATGAATTCTTCAAAATCCAATAATCCCCCACTGTAGAGTCCGTGCCATATCCAACCAACAGTAGAGCATGGTTTAAGTCATTTTTCGAGGCCATGTCTCCGTTGTTGGGGCAATTATAAAATCCGCCCGCATACTCACCAAAGCCACCATTTGAGGTGATAGCAACGGCAATTGGCTGTCTTTCTAAAGCGGAGCGTAGTAATACGGCGCAGTCCTTCGAAACAGTACAATCAATCCCCACAACCTGTTCAAAGCCAGTGATACTCGCTGCTGCATCCGCTGCACTAACAGAGCATACTGCAGACGAATTAGTTGCCGACAAGTACTCAGTGCCCGAGTCATCATATGGCATCGTAAGCTCGGTTACCAATCCCCAACCATTCTGAGCTGCATCGATGAAAGCGCCATGAGTCATACCGCCATTACATCCGTCGTTTTGAGATTCCCAGATAATTTCATTCTGCATCCAGTTGACTCCATCCACCCCAACATCGGGTACCCAGCAGTACTCGAAAGTTTCAGTTGTTCGTAACGTGCTACATGTAAGAAATTGCTGAGGGGATAAGGACACAGCTGCCGATGCATTCTCCGCAATCACGACAGCAGTTTCGATCGCATCTGCGGCAACGAACGACCAGCAACTTCCGCAACTCTTTTGACTCTTCACAGGAGAACACACGCTGTGACCCATCGAGTTGTTCTTGTCACACCAATTCCAGTAAACGGAGCTTCCTGAGCTCAAGTTTGTAGTGTTATTCACGGTACGGTTTGTTTCCTGTAAATGGCGAGAATACGCGGAACCAATTTCTTGGTCTACAAACTGAACAGGTGTCAGCTTGCGAGCAGGAAACGAGCTCAAGTGGCGCTCATTCACACCCATGTGGTACGAAAATTTGTGGCCGACCTGTTTTGCATACATGTTGATATCTGTATTGAAAATTAATTCTGTCAACATTCCGAGCATTTTCAAACTTGTCAGCCATTTTACCTTCAATATACGTCATGTGCTCCTGCAGGTTACGCCTATATGATTCTTTGTCGCTCGGAGGCACGTAGTTTCGCTCGATTAAAAGCTCGCGCAGGGCTCGTGAGTCGATAATTCGGCCATTCTCTCCAGCCCACAAGCACGGTGAATTTGATGTGCGAGCAGTTGGGCATCCCACGAGTGTGCCTAGTGATCTTTCTGTGGTTTGATCCGTAGCAGCAGGAGGTAGCGTTGTTGAGAGCACGAAGATGATAGTTAGAAGTCGCATTGGAGTCCACGTGAAGCAAGTCAAGCTGTGGGAGGTGAAAATCCACCGCTTGTGAAGTAAATTTGTAAGAAAGTGGCCAGTTGAGAAACGTCAAGAGATGGTGCAGTCTGTTCTGCACACGAAACAGGCGTTAACCAATTGCTGAGCTGCTTTTCATACCCAAGAAATGAGTATGCGGCCGGATGGTTTTGAATATACAATTTTCATAATGGGCTGACAAAAGATTTCTAATCTCCCAAAAAGTAGACATGTTAAATATACTGTTTGATATTTTCATTGTTTGCATGCGAAGATAATAGCGATCAATATTTGTCTTGGATGCTCGTTGAGTTATTATGAGAGCCTTCGTGTAGTGAAGAGTTCATTTTCCGATCTTTTATAACAATACCAGTCATCACCCAAGAGCGCAAGAGCGCGCCGAGCAGACCGACTTTGTGTCTCCGTATGTGATGCCGAAAGGCGTCAGGACCAGCTGCACTGAACATACCGGGGACACAAGACGCTGAAGTTTCCCGTTTGAACCTAACAATGATCTAGGTAGCCGATATTCGTGGCGACGGGCGACTAGGGAGACAAAACTACGCGAACTGGCAGTGCTATTTTACTGAGTTATGGCACGTGAGGCTATTTCACTGATGCTTATAGCCAATATCGCTCTAAGGCGTAAATCATAAAGCCAACAATGTACACGACAATGTCAACGTTGAGAATCTCCTTGGTAGAGCAAAGACCCAACAGGTTGTCTGCTCTGACAAATTAAAGAGCCGATCCCTGGCTCAAGTGATTTGTGGTTTTGCCTGGAACCGGGAAGTACCTGGTTCGATACCCACAGGATCCGATTCAAGGAGGCCGGAGATAGGTCACTAAATTGAACGAGCAATCACACCCCTGTGGTGTGACCACCCAGACAATCCACACCCGAGTGGGGGTGTGATAGTTAGGTGGAAGGAGGCCAAACTGACCGAAAAAGCTCCATAGTGTAATGAAGGGTACGGAATTCGGTCCCAAATGGGTCAGATAGCTACCAGCATCCTCCGCTAAGGAAACCTATGCCCTAGCGTGTGAGTTTTGGTAGCAAACATCTCTCTGACAGATTAAAAGTCAACAAGACGAAGTTTTTGATGTTTCGGCGCTCATACTAATAATTTAGGATAAGTTCAGAATGAAACGGCGACGGGTACGCCATGAGTGATGCTTGCTTTTGCAAATTGGACCAAGTATCGTCAAACTGGAGACTCATTCAAGAAAATCAGTAAGTAATATATGTGCGTCATATGAGTATCTCAAACTTCATGTCTGTGGTGACCAATAAAACTCAAACGACAACGCAACCCCGTTTTGGTCAAAAACCTAGTAGTGAATCTGAAGAAACCAGATGGACCAGATGGCCTATTGTATACACTCCTATAAAGAAGGAGACTGTTTTCTCTTAACTTTCATTCAGATCTATACTGACAGCCCCTAGAAAGCCACCACCGGGTGTATATATCGTCAGAGGTCTTGTAACGTGGTTACACGGGCGAGTCCCACAAAATGGTTTGACCGTACATAGGTGTGGATTCAAAGGTTGGTGAAATCACACAGTGGTGTGGCTACACTGTAACAAGAAGCCACTACGAGGCAGGATTGTCAGTAGTAAAGCATATTAATCACGTTTTACTATATTAATTCGGTATTGCTCTATTAGTTAGGAAAACCTAAGGTTCGGCTCTAACGCCATTTAATAATTAAATACAATTTTGAATGGCAGAGTCTCTTTACCTTGGTTAGAGTCCTCAGTACTATTGGAGGTAGCGGATTGCGACCCGCTACACTCGTACTGTTTCTTGTATATAATGTAAGGTCGGTGACCTATCTTTTGCTTAGCTTCCTCTAAGGAAAGATCTACGGTAGCCCCGCTGCATTTTGTAACACTCTTAGTCAATCTACGCCTGAGTCATCACGACTGATCCTCAGTGAGAATGGATATTTGCCCCAGGTCATTCAGGACGGCTGATTTCCTTGCTGGGCCCTGATGCTTGGAGCACCTTGTTTCACAAGGACCCGAAGCGATAAACGCGCTTCTAGAGACGTTTCTAATATATGAAATGCTCTACTAGAGAGCTGTCTGCGTCGACTGCGTCCGTGACGCCAACGTCGATAATGGATGACTTCTCCCGACCTAGGCCGCTCATGGTGAGCGTTAAGACCTCCGAAGGTAAGGATGAAGAGAATCTCCTGCTCTGGATAAGAACGGTCGAGATAACTATGGCATCCTCCATGCTCCAGAACGAGCGATAGTTCGTGGCACTAGCTATCTCTAAGCTCGGTGGCCAAGCGCAAAAATGGACACTAACGTGCGGTGCTTCGGTCGAAGCAGCATTTCCTCCTGGAAATAGCTGAAGCGTCAGATTTTGCGGGTGTTCTCGCCGCCTAACCGGGCATATTACGTTCCTTGGCATAGCAGGAAGAAGTTGGTAGACTTTGTCCAAGAGAGTAGGCTCTTATTGCCGCGATGGCAGCCGAACCTCTCCCCGAGGCGGTCGCAGTGACCATCCTCATGGAGGGTCTCCGCACTGGTGTGGTTGGAATGAAAGTTCTCCGTGTGCACCCGTCTTGAAGAAGCGGTGACTGTGGCATTGAATGCCGAGTTCAAACTTTCAGTCGGGACGACTTGGATGGAAATCACACCCTCAGTGCTCGTCGAGCGGGCCTGGGCCAATGGATTTTAGCTATGCCGAGAGAAAAAAGGGAGAGCTCCGAGCTGCCGAGCAGTGTGTAAGCACCTGAGAATGTTTTGCCTGTGGGGACACCTGTCACCTCCGGACTGGTTGCCCCCTGCGCAAGGCGCGTAAAGGTTCGTCAGACCGTTGTCCCGCTTCTAACCAGTCTGGTTTGTCGCGAGGATGCGAGAAAGTTCAGCAGGCGCGGGGTGCCCTACTAGAGAAGAACGGAGTTGTGTTGAGCCTCAAGAGATAGTGGGCAGGGCTCAGCCCCAAAGAGCTCCGTGCTCTTGAACACAGAACGTGTATGCAAGCCGGGCTTGCTGGTCGTAAAAGCGACCGTGAAGGATTTTGAGATGCCATGAAAGAATCTTACCGATTCCGGTGCGTCGGGTTATAATGCTCGACGCATCACGATTGAAGGGAGTCAGCTATATGCTGAGCCGCTGGATGCGCGGTTGAGTGACGTCGTTGCTGTTCGCTTAGCGACGGGGACTTTTGTCTCCGTGTCGAGGGCCCCTGTGGACCTCGGTGTCAAGCTTCTTGACTTTGGTAGCGTGGAACGCTGCTTTGTCTTAGACTTGGAAGCAAGTTATGACCTTAACCTTTGCATAGCATTGCTGGCACACCATAAGTTATGGATTGATTGGAGGTCGAAGACCTGGGCGCTACGCTCACGTCTCTTATTGAAGTTTTGGGGAGTCATGAAACCACCTCTGCTTGGAAGCAGAAGCGCTATTGGCGTGGGCACTGGACCGGGGCGGTCAATGTGCTGTATATCGGAGTATCCGAGTTGTCGAATACCGAGGGTGTATTAGACAGGAGTCTCGAGTGTGGCTCGCGGGCTAAATTTGGAGTGGCACGTAACCCACTGAGCGCTGCTCAAGTATTGGAGTAGTCGCTGCATGCCAAGAGTGGCATTGTCGGACATGGTCCGAGGCATCTTGGGCAAGGCCCTTCTGATGCGTGTGGAGTGGCATGTTATCCACTGGACGAATACAGCGGACATAGCAGCTCTTCGTCGGATGTTGTTAACAACATCAAGACTCCGATGGAGCAGGGAGTGGGGACAGTGGATGACGGCGAGTGTGTGTTCCCACTGGTCTCGATGAGACATAAAACCTCTATAGAGAGGAGACGGCGAAGTGGTATGATATTTGCAATATGCAAGGCGTCGACCCTGACCCAGGGTGTCTAACGTAGACGATAGCGTAGCTATACACCCTTGTCAACGGTATGACAGAAGAGGAAGACGGCGACGTCACCCTCGAGACTATTCCGGCGGTTGAAGCTCTTTTTGAGCTGGATGACATGTCCTTCGAAGAGTTTGGTGGTGCCTTGAGGAAAGTCAATTTTGCCGAGGTAGTCATTATACGACCGAACGAGGAGATTAATTCGTCGTCGCATCTTGATGAATATGTCCTGGAGAACAATAAGAGAGTGATGAACGCATGAAGTGGATCGCCGATCCTAAAGTATCCCTCGGATTTGTACAACCGTTTGGTAAAAGAATTCCAGGACGTCGTCTCCAAAGATCCGCCGTCAATCCTACCTTCGGACCGAGGTGTGCGTCATGAGATTGACCTGTTTCTGGGAGCTAAATACTGCGTAACACGCTAATGGCCCCTGCCCAAGGAGCAGTGTGACGTCATTGGCGCCTTTTTTCGTGCGTAGCACGACGCAATGATGTTGCGTGAGAGCGAGTCTCCTCATTCAGCATCCACGCTTTGTGTCCGGAAGCCAAATGGCAAGTGGTGTATCGTTCACGCTTACAATAATCTAAACGCTGCCACCATTCCAACCCAGACGACGATTTCTAGGAAGGATGTTCTCCGGGACGATATGGCTGAGTACTCTAACACATTTGATACGTGGTTGTGAAAAATCAAAAATATCAGAATATTAATGATAAAACTCAAATAAAGAAGAATCCGTGGAAATGAAGAAAGTCTAATTATGAGAGATTGTAAATTTATTTTATTATAAATAGAACCAGTTCTTAATTTCCATACTCCTTGGAGTTCTCAGCTCTACACCTAATATGAGCACACGAATTCGACCTCCGCGCGATCCACCACACGCGAGCTCAGGATTTCTCTGTCAAAAATGTAAGGCAACCACGTGGACGTTCGCCACGTCGTCAACAGCTGCAATAACACGACACGTGCCTGGTTGCGTTAGCAGAGTGTCGCGGTACTTAATTTGGGACGGGTACACGATTTAGAACGGTCGTGTGGTGGTTCGCGTATTCTGAGTGACAATCCATCGGAATGGCGTGTGCAAGGGGTGTTGAAAAAGAACCGCGACGACCAGCGAAAGTATACCTATCAGATACCAGTAGGTCAACACACAAAATAATATCCAGTAAGAGCAGACGACAGAATAGTCAGTAAGGATAAACAGAGGATATTTAGTGATATGTCTGGCGGTAGGAACAAAATTTTGCAAACTAGGAACCGTTTTAATTATCTGCATTTTTATATCAAACACCCAATCAATCTATTCAGTAAGTAGTAACGCGTCAACGTGATGGTTTTCTTACGGTGTGGCGCGTCCTAGTTGATTGTCTTGAGGACAAATTGGACTTTATATACCATCTTTCCGCGAGTTGACAATTTTACATTACTGTGGACAACTTCGATAAGACGGTGGTTATGAAATTGAGATCGAAACATCTTTGCTAAAAATTGGTTTGAAGAATTTGGACGTGGGAAAGCAATTGAGTTCACAACCAAAAGATATCTGGAAACCAAAAGCAGGCCATCTCGTTACTCGAGTACTTTACTGTCGGAATTGATGTCATTCACCTTATTTCTTAACGCTCGGATAAAAGATCGCGCAATCTCGGTAAAAATAGGACTGAATATGGCTCACATATAGTAAAAACAAACAAACTGTGGAGATGGCGTTTGTGTCATTCATTACACATGAATTTCAAATCCTGTTTGACGAAGGCCATTACTCGGGTGTCTACCTGCTGGAGCGTTACATACGCCTTGATCGATAGTACTATAGGATGTTATGAGATTATCATGTTCAGCGAAATGCTCAATCTAGTATGTAGAAAAGGCATGCACAATAACAATTTTTGTGGGGAAACTTTGGTAACGGCAATCGTTTTGTCCCGATCGTTGATGCCGAGGACGGCATAAGGAGTGCATCGCATACTTCAAATGAGCGCAGAGCAAAGTCGGGGATTTTTGACTTTGCCGGCACAAGACTGGAAGACTCTCGCAATGTCGACACGTCCCCATCCATAATATACTCCAGCGGAAAGTAGACGACGATATATACTTAATATTATCCGATACAACGCGGTTTCTGTCGCATAGTGACTTAAATCAGACCAGACCTGCAGCGAAAAAGCTATCGTAGCTCTTTGCTTAGAGGAAGCTAAGCTAAGGTCCCCGACCGTATGTTCCTTACAAGTAACAGTACAAGTGCAGCGGATCGCAATCTGCTGCCTCTAAGAGGACTTAAACCCTAAGCCAAGCTGAATGAACTCTTCCATTCAGGATTGAATTGTTCTAGTTGCGGCACAGCCGCCAATATCTAAAACCTTGGGTTTTTCTAATTAATATAGTAATATCTGATTAATGTAGTAAATTTAACATTTATGCATTACTACTGGCAATCCTGCCACGTACTGGCTTCTTCTTACGGTGTTGCCTGGTTACAACAACTTCTGTAATCCACACCTATGTACGGTCACACCATCTTGTGCGACCCGCCCATTTATACAAGGGTACGTGTAACCCCGTTACACTCTCCCCCGGTATAATTGTAAATATCCGAAATTTACATTGAGCTGTCGCATCATATGAGACTCGCGTGTCTGAGAACCGTTACGCTCTTAAGAACAACTTAAAACATAATCCGCTCGATGAGTCATGTGTCTACGACACGCAAAACACCCAGCATAGCTGATAGCGAGAGCGTCCGCGGGCAAAACCTTTCTTCTTCTGCACAGGGTGCATCTCCGACCGTACGTCCGCGGCTTCACGGACGCGCATCTTAAGTTCTCGGCAATCGAGCGCCACATACCGCACCCGCCACGGGCGACGGATTTCTTTGTCAAGGAATTGGAGGAAGTTGACTACGAGTCGGATGCTTCTCTCCCAGCATGGGAAGACAAGAAGATGAGGTACTCCAACGGAGCGACGTGAGCCCAGCTCGAACCTTGCGGACACCGTGTCCGTTCCCCGACCTCTCACCTTCCGGAAGAAGTAGTATTATTACCAATCGCCCCGATGAGGCACAGGACAGCAGTTGGAAGCTGCCCACAGGGCGGCTCTCCAGCACTCGAGTCCACGTTCGGTCAGAGACCCTCGTGTAGAGTACGGTTTCCGCTCGGCGGGTCCCGCTACTGAAGCGAAAGACGCGATCACTCATCGTAAGGCGTCTACGTAGTCGTGCCTCCGGCCACTGCACAAGCTGAGCTTGAACAGCGGAGAGCTATCCGAGCTCGCTTTTAGGTACCGCTTGAAATCCCAATGGACTGTTAACGCGCTCGATCTCGAGCTCAAAAGAGAGGCGTTTATGTACCCGCAATGCGGACAGTTCCTGTGGTGCTCGCCCCTGGCGATACCGCTCCAGATGATGATGAGTATTTTAAGCGATGGGTGCAGCGAAACTTCCCTTGCTGTCTACCTTATAGCAAAGCCACACGGAAGTGGACGGGCGCGTTGAGCGCCGTCTTTTTGCGTATTGTCACCCTGTGAAACTTGAAATCATCCATCACGCTCCCGCGAGCTCTGTGGTTTCTCACACGGGTGAGTCTACGACCACAGCAGCGCAGGGCCATAGCTTAAGCTCCGCTCATGACCCTTCTACTTCCCGGGCTACTACCGAGAAGCGCGGAACGCATATTGACGCAGAGCGTCTTGATATTTCTAATCATACGCGTCTACGACGTCTGGGCAGTCCTGTCGAAAACAATCACCACCCGTTGCGGTTTCTTGCCGTCGGGTAGAAGAATACGTCGCTTCGTGCGACGGTGGATAGCCTAGCGCCCTTGGAAACGAAAATTGATTTCTCTGTGCTCAAAACCAGATGCTGACTCAGCTTCTGGGTGGACGAGCGCCTTAGGGCGCCGCCCCGGAGCCAGCGCTTCCGCGTTCGCTTGCACCAAATCCCGGTACGGCTTAAGCAAGCTCACATAGAACACCGGGCGGGTGCGCATCCTTCTCGGAAAGGTTCAGCGTATACGCAAGGTCACGATTGGCCACAACCTCAAAAGTTCCGTCGACGAAGTTTTGTCTTAAAGACAGCAGAGACCGCATGTGTAGAAAGTTTTTTAGCAATTAAACCGGGACCACGAACTCAATGTTCTCACCAGTTCTTCTGCTTCTTTCGTCTGCATATTCTTTCCGCATGTATTGGCTTCCATCCATCGCATCGCGAACGTGTCGTAAGACACTGAGTCTGCTAGACAGGAAGTCATCGACTTCCGTACGGACAGTGAGGGGGCTGACATCAACTAGCCATGTGATATCGGTGTCAGCGGGACGCGAGGATTAACAAGCTTGGTTACGTAGAACGGCATGTAGCCAGTAGATGAATGCATTGCACTGTTCAGAGCAAACTCTACGAGTGGCAATATGGCGCTACAGCGCTTTGGCGTCGCAGCGTCTACGCTGTGACGAACGTCTTCAACGACGCGATTCACGCGCTCAGTCTGACCATCGGTCCGCGGATGGTCCGCTGATGACATCGTCAACTTGGCGCCCAGCACCCTGAAGATTGTAGACCAAAACTTCCCCGTGAAGTGTGGGTCTCTATCAGATACAATTAACTCCGGGAGTGCTTGTTCTCGAAAGGCACGATCCAAAAACAGCGTCGCTGTGTCACACCGGCGATGGTGTCCGGCACTACTGCAAAATGAGCCATTGTGCTCAATCGGCCCCCAAAGACCACCACACCCGTGTTGCCCGTCAAGCCCTTCGACAGGCCAAGCACAAAGTCCATACTCATGGATTGCCAACACCCGACAGGACCGGTAAACTTGCCAGCGACGTTGCCGCATTCGTAGAAGGTTTCACCCTTTGACACGTCTCACACGTGCGCACATATGGGCTCGTCCATTTGTACAACTTGGACCATCAGTAGTGGCAACTCACAGAGCTGTACGTCTTCTCACGACCGAGATGACCACTGAGTGGGGTGTCGTGGGCCTCGTAGAGGATACGGTTTTTACATTCTCATAATGACAAACCACAATTTGTGACGTATCCGTCGAATCGGTGCTATAATACATCAACCCGTAATTCTTTGAATATCGGTGTAACCGTGCGCGCTAAACCTTTTCACAATTTATGCCCCCCCTCACTTATCGAAGTTATCAACATCTTTCTGGTATTCACTACATTGTACGCTCGATAAAGTGCCCTGAGAACTGCATCAGTTGATTTGTATGAGCAATTTTTATGTAAGGGCAATAGCACGAAACTGGGCATCGAGCTGCCCGTCCGTTTCTGCTCGCCTCACCCATAACACGCTGCTAGAAATCTAGGGTACATCTAGAAGGAAAGTGGGAGTGCCTTGCAAGGCGGAGATAAGAAAGAACAAAGCTTTACATACACAACTATGATTTTAAAATTAGTTGATTTACTGTGATTTATCAAGAAAAATGCCTTCGTATGGGAATTCCAATGACGAACAAGAATCATCAGGTCGGCTCACGCATGAAAGAACGGTATTTGAACAGACGAATACCGCATTTGAGTGTAGCGAACAATAATAATGCGACCAAGCATCTAGGCGTCTAAAATTTTGTAGATGTGTACCACCCACACTATCGAATCCTGGCAAATCAATAGTCATGAACGACCCAATGTACTTGAAGGACGTCGCGAACCAGTGTGTAAAGCCTAAGCAGTTGCTAAAGTTTAATCCGCAGTCTATTCATTTGCTGAATTCATTCGCGTCGCACCGCAATACGTGTACGATCGATACTATTATCCACACTAATCGTGTTAACGAATTTATGACAGTGGTGGATATTGCATGCAAGCAGCGGTCAAGCGACTGCTATCATGGCAGCGAGCATGCCAAACAAAGTGTAGAGCTCAAGTTTGGCGACTTTGTTGATTATTATCAAGCTTCATACAGGAACGAGTCGCATTGGCTGCAAACAGTAGATGACCTAGATTTTTATCTAGCGCAATGCACCATCGCAGTTTCAAAACCTGATGCAAAGGCGATTTTGCCAGATATAATGGAGGATATTAACTTGTATGCAAATGATTTTGCATTCTCAGCGAGGATTAAAACCTTGGGATAAGCTCACATATGTCGTTTACGTGTTAGACCTAAATATCTTAAAGACAAACACATCTCTCAAGTGAATCTATGGATGACTGTGCATGCGAGCCGAACAACGCTGCATTATGACGCGTACCATAACATCTTGGTGGTTTTGTACGGAAGGAAATTTGTAACGTTGTACCCTCCGTCAGACTCGCAGAAGTTGTATCCGTTCCCACTGCATTCCAAGTCTGTGAACCATAGCCAAGTCAACATTGTGCAGCCCGACATTAAGAAACATCCACAATTTCTAAAAGCATCGGCTAAACAATTCGAAATCAAAGCGGGGGGTGCGTTCTGCTATTCGCGTTTTGACTCTTCGCGTTGGTCCTGACTGCTAGATCTCTGTCATTGTTTTGATTCAGACGCACTCATGATCCCAGAGGGGTGGTGGCATCAGGTGGATTCAGACGAATTCACTATTGCTACTAACTATTGGTGGAATGGTATGCGTGAACAACTGGTAGCAGACAAACGTATGGTTCCATATTATGCTCGTGTTATGCTAGAGGAATTCCTCACGCAGCAATGCGAGTCGCGTTTGCACGAAATACACTTTTTGTCAGTATCTCAAAGTGGCTACAATTTCAATGATGAAAACAGTGCAACGGCAGCTTTTTGTGCTGCAAACGATCAAGCAACGCGTGAGCGAGTGTTGATGTCACTAGAAAGCAAAGTGTTGATCAAGACACAGCATCACTTAGCAACGAGATTTGCGGAAGAGTGGAGAAAATTGCTTGTGAATGCAAGTGTTGATTTAGTGGCTAGATTGGCAAAATGCTGGGAAAATGATAATGTGGCGCCTGAGTTTCTTAACGTGATATTTCGTGCTTTTGATAAGGACGAAGAAACAATCAAAGAGGAACTCGTGGCCAAGCACGCGCAATTTCGCCAGTTGTGTGCTACACAAATGTACCAGTCACTTTTTGGCTAATTGGTCAATGTAGCCATCGATAGCTCTATGCTACAATTGACTACTGAAATATACTGATGTGATTGCCTTATAATGACCGTAGCTAATGTATCATGCGGATAAGTAGGTTAGAGTTTTTGAAAAGCGTCTCAACACCAAGATTAGCAGCATCAGAATCATCCTACACGCCGCAGTGTTCTGAATATATAACTCTCTCACTGTTAAATTGGCTTCATCACTCATAAATCATCACATTCCAAGCATCTTCTATCGGTAATGACTAAGCGCGATACTCAAGACTATGACGTCCCTATGGTGGAAGTCAAGCGGCAAGCTAAGCTCAAGTGGAATGTACAGTCGTCAGACTTCGCAAGTCTCTGTTCGAATCCAATTAGGAAAATCGTGGATAATATCAAGAAACCCAAAACATCAATCAAGACTTTAATTCCATTATCTCTAGGTTTGTGAGTTGCTATTATATTCAGACTTTCGAAAAAAAATAATTTACGTGTTTGAAGGTGATCCGACGGTGTTTGGCAACTTGCATTGTCCAGATGTCTTGGTGCAAGCAATCATCCGTAACGCTCGGTGAGTTTATTGCATGACCATCGACTCATTTAATTTCAAAACTGGATTCGCTCTCGAACAGTTCAATGCGTCACAACGGCTATATCCACTCGGCTGGCTCTGAAGCAGCTCGAATATCTATTGCGCAACACTTTGGAAACATACGAGCACCCTTGACAATGGACGACATCATTATTACTAGCGGGTGCTCAGGAGCAATTGAGATAGCCCTACGTGGTCTGCTGAATCCAGGTGACAATATCCTTCTTCCTAAGCCGGGTTTTCCATTGTACCAAGCGCTTTGCGAAGCACACAAAATTGAATGCAGATTTTACAACCTTACGGTGATAATACTGCGGGTTTGATTTAAGTATTCAGATTCTTACGCACGCTTTGAATACTAGCCGGAATGCAGCTGGGAGGTTGACCTTGAGCACATGCAGTCATTGATCAATGATAGAACGAAAGCGATTTTGGTCAATAACCCCTCGAATCCGTGTGGCAGCGTTTACTCAAAGGTGAAAAAAGCAGAACGTTTACTGCAATCATATTTTGACGCTGCTAACGTTGAGTATTTGTCTAGCTTCATTTGAACGATATCCTTGATTTGGCGGAATTGAATAAGATCCCAATCATAGCGGTATATTCGTTCCTTAAAACTTATAAACGAAAAAAGTCATTGACATGCTTATCGAGTTCCAGGACGAGATCTATGGTGACATGGTGTTTGGAAGTGACGTATTTTACCCCATGGCTTCATTGACAAATACAGTTCCAGTAGTTGCCGTGGGCGGCTTGGCGAAGCAGTTTCTAGTTCCCGGATGGCGGGTTGGGTGGATCATGGTGCACGATCGTAACGAAATTCTGAAAGGTGTTCGCTCTGCTTACTTCAAACTATCACAAAACATTCTTGGCGCAAATTCTCTAGTCCAGGTATCGATTTTTGTAAACTTCGCTTGCAATTTCTTGCGTAACATCACTGATGACTGTCAATAGAGCACAATACCCGATTTGCTGACACCAGTTCCCGGAAGTGTCGAAGAAGAGTCTCTGACGGATTTTAGAAAGCGATATTTCACGACTTTGGAAGACAACGCTAGGTTTACCATCAATACTCTAGCCACGATCCTGGGGCTAGAAGTCGTGGTCCCACAGGGTGCAATGTATGCAATGGTGCGTGGTGATGGTATCAGACAGCGACTATCGCAGTATCTGACCGTTTCTTTTTCTATTGTTTCTATAGGTAAGGATACACATGAAAGTTCTCACAAAGATTCGAGATGATCTGGATTTCACCCAGAAGCTTTTGGATGAAGAGTCTGTATTCGTACTGCCCGGTCAGGTGTGTTGCAGCATAGTTGAGGTATAATTGAGGCAACATCGACTAAGTTGGAGTTGTTCTGGCAGTGCTTTGGACTAGCCGACTACTTTCGCATCGTATTTTCAGCGCCGCATAACGTGCTTGCGGAAGCTTACACGCGCTTGGCGGAGTTCTGCTACCGTCACCAGTAAGCTAGGATGGACGTACCTAATTGTTATATGTTCAAAGTCCGTTTTTTTAGGTTGTTCTGTTAATGCTTTTAAGATATGTTTTAATGTCCATTTCCTGTCGTTTTCACAGTAGATCTACACTTTTAGCCACATATTGTGAATCAGAGGTATGTATATATCTAGAACTGTTAATGAAAAGTCTTTAAAGCGAACAGAGCTGTTTATATTCCTAAGTTCAATTATTCTTTTCACTGCGCTTTGAAACAATTTTGTAATTTATTAGCGAAAAACTCAGTTTCTAGATTGACGGAGTTCAATATACAGGTTGAGCTTACACTTTGATAGCATGCTTCGTTGGGCTTCAGGAGCAGCCCGAAGCGAAGACAATAGTATTTGTTGAAGTTGAATTTGGTAATTTGACGCAAAAGTAATCAAATTGAGACGAGATAGTCGACTTGGTCGACCACCGAAAACTTCAGTCGCTCTTTCACTCTGAGGCGGGTCCTGATTCCATATATCCTTTTGCAGGATTTACTACTGGTACAATCGTCTAGATTGACGTGCACCAGTGGTGTTAACATGATTTCATTGGCCTTATTGAAGAAAAGCACCGTAATGCGGCAGCCGTGCACTTTACACAGAAAAGGAATGACCCAAAGAGTCCGCGTTAACAAGCGCAAAGAGTTTGGGCTTGAGCGCTGCTACTAGGAGTGAAATCAATACATTTTAAGGTACCTATCACTCTGCTTTTTCAATAACACATTTAGCTAGATTGATACCACTTAGATTAACACTGCAACGAAGGTGCCGTTCACTTTGCAGCGATTAAGTCTTGACCCTCTTAGTTCACGTTCAAAATGCGCATTAGTCGAGTTTGTGCGCTCCTTCCACAAAGCCGAACTAGTGGCTTTCAAAAAAAGCACTGGTATTTCGCTCCACTATTTCACGATTACATTGAATTCTGTCTAGATCAATACACAGTGTATACGCTTTACTATTTCTCGTAATGATACTGTCTTTCTTTTGTAACGTGCGGCCAGCAACCCACGTGCTCCTCGGGCCCTCCTTCAAGGAGTTCCGTAATGTTTTTAAGAAATCAATATTACGGTACATCGAAACAAATAAAATCACACTAAGTGTAATGTGAATCTCGTATGACTGTACAGAACTGTGTTTGATACAATCCCACCGAAGGTGTAAGGGTTAAGAGCACAGGATTACAGTACTTTCCTCTGTTTAACTCTACCCAAGACCGCACCAGAATGGATATTTATTCTCCCTTTTTAAAACGCAAAACAAAAGTGACCGCTCGCCAAAAAAATGCGCTGGCAGTCTAACTTCACTATCTACACCTTACTGTGTCTGCTAGGTTGGGCGTAGTTGCACCAGTAGTATTCTTCCGTACACCAAATAATTTGCTCAACGAGCTTCCACCGAGTACCCGGCCTTCGCAACCAACACGCCAAAAAAACTTTTAGAGAGGGTGCCGTGGTAATTTTACGAAAGAACGGTCCAAGCGACTCTCCAAATTCTGGCCTAACATTTTTGCCCTCACCCGGCAGTACTCGGTCCAGCCGTTCTTCAGGGAGGAGGCATTCACTGCGCTTAGCCTCCCAGCTGCATGACTCCAAAACTCCGTGCCATTTCTATCAGCAGAAATTGCTCAGACATTCCGCCATGGAAGCCACGGCGATGACCAGCTCGTCATCAACGTACTGAACCAAGCTAAAAACGACCAGCTTGCATAACAGCAAGCGCAAGCGTCACACTAACGCTTGTCTAAATACGTAATAATTATGTTTCCAAACCACCGGCACTCATTCAACGCACCGGTAAGGAGCTCCTAAACGTCAATGCATGTAAACCTTCCGATCACATCTACAGCGAAACGAGCGCGAGAAAGTTGCTTGGAGAGCGATTTCCCAACACACTGGAAATCACTCCCCAGGAATATCGTCTGCACAAACAGCAATTGTAAATACATGTTACCTCTATGGGAGATGTACCTTAAGGATTAGAAGCCGGTATTTGTGTCGTTGAAACCATTCTATTTGCGTACATAGTATGGAAAATGCGCCGCTTAACCTGGCTTTATGCTTTCCAAGCCAGCACGTCCGCCTAGATCGTCATTTTGTGCTTGACATTGCAAAATGCGGTACAATGCGCGGACAGCTTTCATTCCTGCTGTTTACATTTTCTTCTATCTCCATGAGACAGCTGAATCAGCTATCGACCAATGATCTAAAGAACCACAAGGTTAGCAGTCTATTGTTATCGATAACACGCTGCTACCGATGGCACTGCCTCTTTTCAAGAGATATAAAGCCTGTGTGATCCAGATTGTCAGCATCCACGTCATCAGGGCGAACTTGCCGCAGTGGAGCTCCCAAGAGTCTTGAGACTGAAGTGACCCTTCCACTTCACTCGGTTCAGTAAACACTGGTGTACATGCTGGCCCACCAAACATTCACGTCAAATCAATTTTCCGCTGCACGCACTCGTGAGCACTATTGATCGGGGTGGCGTGTAACCCTTCTCCGAAAGTCATGGAGTGCGTCCGGCTGAGATGAGCTAGAATTCAGGTTTTATCACTGATCTCTGTCATTGAGCTCTGTAACCTCGGGAGCCCCTAGCGATTAAAAACAGTGCTGCTACTCTGTAGCAATAGGTATCGCAGCTACATCAAACGGTACAGACACTGCTCTGTCTCTAATAGAGCGCTTTACGTCCGACTGGCTGGATCGGGGTATGACTTCAGTAAGCCCTCGTAAATTCGCGCGTATTCTCTGAAGGACTGCGACGTGTATCAATCAATATCTTATCCGCTACGGCTCGATGTAACAAAATTGTAACTAAGTGTGATTGTATATAGGCTAGTTGTACTATAGCAATTCGTTTCCATAATGCGTTAACATGTAAATTGTGTTTGCTTCTGGCATCAGCGTTGCCGCTTCTTTATATTGTAGCTCTCAGCGATGGCCCCGCGTGCACGGTGTATGACAATCAATCTCATCAATCAAATACTAACTTACGAAGCGCAGTTGGTCCATATAATAAAGTCGAGTATTTTTGGGAGCACTACCCTCACCTAGATTGGAGCCACCTTGTGGTGGTAGGGTTCACCCTACTATTATGTAAGAAGGGTTAACGTCTATTCTATCATTCAATGCTTTGTCGAGTACACACATAATGAGTCGGTGGAACTGTGGATTCTCTGCGTCAGTGCTCCAGATAATAATCTCCAGGTTGCGATAAACGAGTTACGACTGAACATTTCTTTGCGGATGGGTAACAGTTAAAAAATCCAACCTGATGCCGCGCACCGCAAATACCATATTACCAATATATCCGGATGCAATTTTTGAAAAACCAAGAATAAAGTCTATAATCATGAATCATCAACAATTTGCCAGAATTGGCAGACTGGTCAAAGGTGCCAGTGCCTGTGGCGAAGTCTAAATACGCATACATTTTTCATACCTGCGCACACTTGTGCTTACCCACTTATTCATGTTGACATTGAGCCAACAATCAACATCTTACAATCGTGTGAAAATGATGTGGTAACGACGTCACTATATGCAGCTTAACTTGGTCGATATGGCTTAGAGCAAAGCAGGGTGCACCCTCAGTCTGAGGGCATATTTCATTGCAAGTAGCGTTTTTTTCTTGAACTGTTATATGCAGCAGTGACGTTAAATTGTCTAGCAACACAACTGTACAAGCCATATTGTGGCATTGCACAGACCGTCTTAAACGATATATTTGCCCATAGCCGTTGAGAGCTTAGGAAATGGGATGTCGGCTATACGGAATAGTTAGGTCGTTGACTATCAACTCGCTGTCAACAACTGCGTCGGTGCCCGAAAGTATGCGCTGAAACAATCTATTCGCATATTTGGACAAGCGTGTTATTGGCACCGACAAAAAAACCTTTTGTGATGCTACTTTGTAAAGCAGACATGTAAGTGGATTTCGCAAAGATAAATGCCATCGTAGATTGGCCAGTGCTCCTATATCAAAAGTGTGTGGCTTGGCCTAGCCAACTTCTTGTACAACTATTAGTGGGCATAGAAGGACACCTCGATAACTTTCTTAAAAAAACTCGGATAGGAGCAAGGTATGTTGAGGATTACGATCGCTAAGACCGTGAAAAGCCTTTCATGAGCGCCTCGATTATGGCTCTTCCGGATTCAAATCGAGCATTCCACGTCGTTTGTCCTTTGTAACAGGTTAGATTTGCTCCAAGAAGGTGTATCTAGAATGAACACTTAATCGCGTTTGGATCTCGTCAGCTAAAAAGCCGCTAAAAGTACGATCAGCAATTCTCAAATCATCTTGCGCGTAGTATACACCGCAAAAGTAAAATGTATGCAGGTTTTCATCAGCAGTTGATAGTAAGCAACAACTACGTTGTGGGCGCTTAACATTTGACAGCACATCTCTTTCAGATCTCATGGTTGATCCAGAATCGTGCATGCCCTTAGCCTATATTAAGCATGCACAATTCGTCACTAATCTAGCCAATCTGACAGAGAGTTGGCGCCAAAAATTTGGATTTATTATCTCAGCGCACCATCTTTGTACTTTGTGCTTGCACGAAACAAGTGCACCGTGTGCAGCAATATTTGGTCTCGGGGGCCCATTCGATTTCATAACTTACCCCCTATCTGGAGGTAACGCCCGAAGTGGATCATTGGTCATTCATATTGATTCTTAGATTCTTGACGATAGACGTTCCGCTCCTCGCACTAAGTGCTGTGGA
>NW_020190014.1:182816-183281 GCF_900000015.1 Plasmopara halstedii | reverse complement strand
TATTCACCTCAGGAAATGCTCTTTGCTTTGTGTCCCCTTCTTTGTCAGCCCGGATCCATACTGTCTGATATAATTTCGAGCTTTCCGTGGTTAAGAGATTTACGGGGAGTGGTACAATCTCACCAGGCTCCAGTTTACGCTCATCCTCCTGGGTATCAATTTCTAATGAAGTATTGGACATATTGATGGGCCAATTTGGATCTATCCTTGAAGGCTCGAAGCGAGCGCAAACTAAAATACTATTTTGAGTGACAATGGGCAAATTCTCTGTAAACATCACCTCTACGTGTATGGAGGTACCACAGTAGGAGCGTGACATGTGCTCCGGACAACAATGCGGGAAACATCGTAACAGCTAATACCAAGTCAGGGTACGCATTAGTCAAAGTCACCTTATTCTCACTGAGCCTAATTACTTGAGCAAAAACCTAAAGAAAATGAGTCATCCTAAAAGAAGTAACGACC
>NW_020190014.1:176661-182806 GCF_900000015.1 Plasmopara halstedii | reverse complement strand
GCGAGCAGGGCTCGTAATTGTGCGCAAAGCGCGACGCTCGTGCTCATCAAGCCTAGGATGTATTTTATCCGGTCCTGCGAACGCACTGTCCGACACCGCACCGTGTGCGGGACACAGAGTTGGGCTCTGCCCATGCTCGCTGTCAGAACCAGCGAGACTTGGTGATTTTCGTTTTGTGGACATAGAGCTCATTGAGCAAGGAAGTTGTTAAATTCCAACACAGTGTCTAACGGACACGCGAGCCTCGTCGAGGCAATTGTCGATTAGATTTTTAAATGTTCTTAATCTTAATGGGGGAGGGTGTAACGGGGTTACACGTACCCTAGTAACAGAGGTGTGTCTCATACGAGATGTGCATGGTGTGACTGCACCCAAACACGAATACGGTATGTGGTTAGGTAGCCAGTAGTCATGCATGTATTTAGATTTTACTATATATATTTATTATATTTAGGAAAATCAAAACTTTTAAAATAAGAATAAAAAATAAATAAATATCAAATCTGGATTTTTAAACGAAAAGTCAATTAGCCTTGAGAAGGCAATAATAACTCTTGGAGTAAGCGAACTCATCCTGGGTATTGATAGCCTCTCCTGGAGCCATTTCGTGGTGTCAAAGGCTAACCAACGCATTATTATTAAATGGGGTAAAACCTGAACAGGCAAGAACTGCATTATTCAGCACTTTAAGATATGTACTATGTCGCATCAGCACCGAAGCAGCTCCGCGTATGTGCTTGATGTGATTAACGCACTTTATTTGACCATCTGTTTGTGGGTGGTCAGCGGTAGACATGTCTAGTCGGGTGTCAAGCAATAAAACGAGGTGCGCAGGATCTTTGCTGTCACCGCTGAAGCCATACAGACCGACCAGCTATGTTGGCATCATAATTAGATAGACTAATCCCTCACTTCAAGCAATGATGTCGCTGACCATAGTAAAATATACTCGGACCTTTCACAAAGATCACAATTTCAGTATCATCACACGAATCGTTTCAGCTCATGATTGAGGCTTTGGATTTCTTACCGCCAAAATCCGTTCGGAACCTAATGAGTACAGTATATCTAAACTTGATGTCTTTTGAGTGTTTATATAATGGCCTATATCAAGACGACAACAGTGCTGAACTTTAACCTATTTACACCCCATCTCACACTCCAATAAGGAATTTTTGTTTAATGTCCAAAAAATTTGCTGCAAAATTTCTTCTTGAGTGCAAAATTAACAATTATTGTAAATGTGAAACTAATTCGTGTCATCAACACTATTTACGATGTGTCGTACGTGACTGCATAATCATCCAATCAATTTTTGTTTCTTATGTACATGAACATAATAGTAATGCAGAACATATTTTCCTTAACATGCGCGTGTACATTAACGGGATCGAATTTTTGCTTTGCGATCAAAGCGGGAGCAAAACCATGTAATGACTCAGACACGAACGAACGTACTCCTCTTGGCACATCGCCACACGAAGCTTACGCAATATCAGGTAACGCGCTCAGATTTAATGTCACACTTGTGGATAACGAGGCCCATATTAATGACAAAGCGAATGAAGAAAGGGGGCTAAAAAAATTTCTTGCTGGTATACTGAAGAGTCTTTCACGAGAAACATAACATTTGGAAACTCATAAAACGCATGAGTTGCAACAGTTGATTGACGGGGCTCAATTGGAATTGAATCCCTCTCTCGAACAAACGCCTCAGCATGGCGCTTATGATGAACTCAGAACTAAACTCTATAATATCATGTTTGAAGACAAGACTGATCTTGAGATTGACGAGTCGCTGAAAGCCTGGTTGAGGGACATTCAGTTGCACCGGAATATGAAAGACAATCCTACAGTAATCGATCTCAAAAAGGTGCTGAAACTTTTAGTGGACAGATTCTCAGCACCGGTTCAAGAGCCACTATCTAAAATGTCCAATTACCAACTTGACCCGCGCCGACAAATAGTGAAGTTATTTGGTAAACTTCGAGCCGATGTACAGCTCAACAGTCTCGCAAGGGATGTACTGCGAATAATGGTACTCGATTCCGCCTACAAGACTTTGGTCTTTAATGAATGGACACAAAACCTTAATCGTCCAGAAAATATGCTTACATTTTTCATTGGTTCGGATTTTACAAAATTTCTCCATAATCCACTGTTTATCGCGTGGCTTAATTACGTCGACTGGTACTGGGCTAAATCGAAAGAACAAAGATTAGATCGATACATCACTTTCATTCACTTGCTACAGGATTATTTAAACCGAAACACGATTGATGACATGCTTGATTCATCAACATTTATCGCTGTTTTTCCGCTCAACGCTGGTGATGAGTTCGAAAAAGAAATGCAGGATGCTTGGAAGATCCGGCAAGTGGTGCCTTATAATGTCGATTTTAACAATATGGAAACATATCAAAAAAATTGCGAGAGAAGCTACTTACAAATAATGACAAGCCGCAGTGGATACTTCATTACGTCAATACCTACAGACATCATGCTCTATTTGACGACAACGAACTGTTCGACTTTTTAAAATCCCGATTTACATTTGATGAGCTGGTGGATCTGCTGATAGCACACAAAAATGACTTAGAAGTGAAACAATTAGTTCAAGACATGCTGCTCTCCATGTTTTCTTCTGAATCCATGTTTCAAGCATTAATGTAGGCCAAAGTCGACGATTTGGATTACTCGTGAAATCTTACTAAAGTATCCTCTGCGATTAATCAGCTCAAATACCCATTTGATGCAGCACATCAGCTTTCCAAATACAAATCGATGATTGAAGAGCAGATGAACAAGGTGTGAAGCCGAACGCGTCTCAACAATGCTCAAGATTTCGGAAAAGAGTGGTTTTCGGGCCTCAAAGCTTCGACTCTATCAAGCATGGGCGGCCACGTGGGAAGGTTAGACCCAATCTTTTATGAAGCAAGAGAGGATTTGGTTGTCTTGATTTTCTCATGTGTTGACTTGAATGCTTCCTACTGCCATTTAGTCACTTTAAGAGGTATGAATGCACACAGACTTCATATCTCGTTTAAATTTGTTTATTAAGTCGTTACTGACCTTGGTAGAAATCGAAAACATCGACAGCACTAGCAAAAGAGTCATTTGCATACTTCTAACAGACTATCAGTGTCTCTTTTTAAGCACATATCCCGCCATCGGAAACAGTGAGTATCAATCTACACTAGCTACCTTCTAAGGACATGTAAATCAACAACACGATACTCACTGCCGTCCAATTAACTTCGAAAAACTCAATCTGTAGTCAACTACGTTTAAACAGCAAAAGCTCCTCAAGTCAGTCCATAACAAAACCCCTGATTTGTTCAAATTTGACCTCTTGCAAGCTACGATAAATTTGTTTCTGCAATTTGTCGATGATGTCGAAGAGGTCTCAGTAGGCACTTGGAATTGTTCCATCCGTAAAAAGAAGAGAAATATACTAAAAAGTCTTAAAACAAAGACGTCAAATATAATGGTCAACAAGCAGTCTATACTATAATTCATGGACAGAAACGTGTAGACGCGAGCTTAACTGCAGTGCAAAACAGACAAGCTCACCGTTCAGCCGAGTGCTGAATCTACAAGTAAGAACTGAAACTAAAGATTCTCCATTATACCAAGTAAAGCTTTCAGAAAATGTAGAGTTGGAAATTGCAACAAGGTAGCGGAAACAGCATCTCATACTTGCAGACTCACTTTGTCAAGAAAGTCTCGAGCAACTTGAGGACGTCTGTTCAAATTTGATTCCAAACGACCTTCGTTGTGGAAATTCGAGCGGCTAATGCTTATTTGACGTGGAACGCTTAAAGGCAAGCTGAAAAAGCGTTACATGCCGCCCAATTTCGACTATAATGTGCGTGATTGAATGATCGAGATTAAGCAAACGGCTTCGAACGAAGGGTACAACTTGATCGCAAGCAGGTCTGTAGATTCCGCATATGAAGCAGCTTTTAACATCCAACATGGTTTGCTGACTGAGACATCTGCCAAGAAAAAAGCAAAAACCAACTTACTACAAATGACACGACTAGTGGTGTGTGGAGACAAACAACCCATTAGACCATAAAGGTCACTCTAGGAAAAAAATTCCGCAAAAAAATCGCGGATCCTGAAGGCTGGGACGTCACTCAGTGTTGCTGACTACATATATCAATTACACCTTTCAAAAGATGGACAATTCTGATTGACTTCAGCACTCAGCCTTGTTCTTGTGACTATCAGTCACTTTTCTCCACAAAGTTGGTCTGGAGACCGCAATGCTAAACTGCTGTAATTAAGATTTGTCTCCGCGGGTTCACATTTATTCGGCAGACCACAATACACAGTCACCTCTTAAAGGTCATATTTGGGAATTACTGTTCCAACAGATCTAGCTCTGCAGCCTGCGTCTTTCATACGCAAAATTTTATCGCATCCGAAAACCGTGGCTCACAGCGCAGCGACTATTCTATCACGCTTATGTTTGCACCTAGGGTTCTCACACCTTAATGTCTGCGCTCATGCGCTTCGGCTTCCTAGCAGAGTTGGATTCATGGCTTAACAGATTTCCACTAGTAACGAAATGTGTGGTTTTCAATGTTTTGATTCCAAGGTGATCAATGGCATATCGCGTTCAAGTCAAGCCATACATAGGATGGTATCATTTTCCGAGTTCAGTTCCAGAGCTAAATAATTCCCCACACTGTCAGCTTCTAAATATGCCAAGCTGAGGAAATGTCAAGTGGAAATGATACGATTGAAAGCCTTCAAACTGAACCAAGCAGTGTTTCAAGTTAAGTCTGATCACACGCTAGGTTTTCTTTGACAAAACACACTGTCTATCGCAAGCTAGGAAGTTTTGGCTCGGCAAGCGTTCTATTTGTGATAGCAACCTCTTTCTCTAATGAAACTCACGTCTAATCTTACCAAGTGGCTGCCGCCGCTTAATCATCTGAGTCGAAGCTTTGGGGTCAGGATTCTGCTGCATGTAATTTAACGCTTTGTCACGGCTAGCGGTTGCTGACATCTTGTACTTCTTGTCCTTGTTCAACTCAATAGCGTATCTGTCGAATTGATATTGCACATTAATTGGGTGTTCTGACAAAGCAAACAATTTAGCTGTCATGACAAGGTAGGAGTAGTATTGGTCAGCGGTGACATTGGCTTTCATTAACTGAAATATGTTGCCAGAAGAAAACATGAGGATCAGCAAGCTTCGTACTAGCTGCTTCAGTTCCAAGTCTTCGTTCAATGATTTCAACAGTTCAACCAGCTTATCAAATCCGACCATGGATATTAAAAAATCTAACAATTTAGAAAAGTTAGAGTTTGGAAAATTCTCCTTGTCGGTATTGACATAATGAATAATCCACGTCAACTCGTCATTCTTTGTGAGCGATTTACCATGTAACACATCTTGTATCATCTTCGAATTGTCAACCGTGAGTATCTCTGTTTTCATCCACTTTTCAAATTCCTAAGCATACTGTAGTGCTTTGACGTGGCCAGCATTTTCCGGAAATGCATTGATAAATTTTTGTAATGTAACTATCCCATCCATCTGTGTTTTACCTTTGAATGTGCATAGGAAGCGTATGAGCTTGATGTATCGATCTAATCTTTGATCTTTCGCAAAAGTCCAGTACCAGTCGACGTAATTAAGCCACGCCAAGAAAAGTGGATTTTTGAAAGGTTCAAATTTCGTATCAACAAAAATGGGAAGCATATCTTCTGGAAGATTAAGGTTTCGTGTCCATTCTTCAAAGACCAATGTCTTGTAGGTGGAGTCCAATAAAGTCATTCGCTGTACATCCACTGCGAAACTCCGGAACTCTGGATCGGCTCGAAGTTCATCAAATAGCTTTATCACTTGTCGGTGTGGATCAGGTTGATGATTTAATGTTTTGAGTAGTGGCTTCTGAATCGGTGCTGACAATATACCCACTAAAAGGTCTAGCATCAATTTAATTTTGAATCCTGTAGAATTGTCTCCCACATTCATTACATCGCAGTAAGATCGAGCGAGCCTCAACCAGATTTTCAGTGGCTCATCGATATTCTCTAGATCAGTCTTGTCTGCAAGCATGCCATTATAAAGCTCGTGTTTTAGGTCATCGTAAAATACTTGCACACGGTCCTCGGGTGACGCTGG
>NW_020190014.1:169131-176651 GCF_900000015.1 Plasmopara halstedii | reverse complement strand
GGTGATCATCTTCGCTGCAGCTGAGACGCAAGAAGCGGCAAGACAGCACGCGAGCCATTCCTTCGAAGCTTTTCACGGTTCGTAGATCGAGCAGACTATACTTGGTCAATCACGAAAAAAACTTTCCGACTAAGGAGATCCACCGACCGAGATGAGCTGGAAGGACAGGCCAAGGTCACTACTCAAAATGACGAACTTGGGATCGTAAATGGGTCCCTTGTATGTTTGGTACAAATATTGGATACCGAACATTTCTGCAAATAAGATTTATTCGCTGGTACTTGCGGCCTCGAAAATTGTGGGTGCATAAGTGTGGTATATAGTAACAATGTTAACTATTGATTCAATTGTCTGGTGAATCGATCGCATACCGGATGTTTAATTATATATTTCACGTATCCCATTATGCATCACCTCCGTTCTGTAATTGTTTGCTTAATAAAGGTCTGTTTAGGTTATTTATATGATGTGGTGCCTTTTTGTTGAGCTCCATCTCACTCAACAGGTAGCGTAGCCAAATGACCTCTTGCGTGGCCAAAGCAAGTGTCATATACTCTGCATCAGCGGAAGACAAAGCCACCGTGGTCTGCCGCTAGCAGCAATAATACTCCAGACGTTGAGCGCCTTGTGTGCTTGTCACCTCCCCAATTTTCGTCTGCATAAGCCTTGATACGAAGTTGATTCCTTGTTCCAGCGCAGAGCCGACCCCATGTGTAGATGTACCTTGAGATAATTCAGGACGCGCACCGCCGCCCGCCAGTGCATAACACATGTAGAATCCAGGTACTGCGAGAGTGTTGACAAGATAGCGCTAATGTCGGGCCTGGTAGCATTGGCGACATACAAAAGAGACCCAGAATTAGTTCTTGGTAGCACCGATCATTTTTGTGCACCTCATGCGATTCGTTTGGCGTAAAGTCCTAACCAAGCACGCACAGCATTTGCTTCAGTTTGTCCGAATCGCTCGTGAATTCTCTTGATGAACTGGGTCTGCCTCAACAAAGGCTCCCCCTTCTGCGGTGCATACTAAATCTCCATCCCGAGAGCATATCTAGCGTCGCAAACAGATTTCACGGCGAATTTGGCACTAAGTGCAGCACAAATCGCATCTGCCTCAGCATCCGTGGTACAGCCGACAAGCAGATCATCGACATAGAGTACGATATACACAGGAGGCTTGTCATCGTTGACTAGACGGACAAACATACATGGATCTGCATGGCATTGTGCGAATCCCATGTCAACAAATACATCTCGAATAGTCTTGTGCCAGACTGCAGCGGTTAACTTCAAGCCATAAAGACTTCGCTGCCGCTTGCATACAAACCCGTCGTCAACTCGAACACCTTGTGTCACTGCCATAGACATGTCTTCTTCAAGCATCTCATTAAAAACGCGGTTTCAATGTCAGATTGTCGGATTTCAAGCGCTTCCTGCAGCACACCGCAATAAAGCGCGAATGGTATTGGTGCTCGCCATCAGGGTGTACGTGCAGTAGTGGTCCACGCCACGAATTTACAAAACCATCAAGCACCACTAAACGAGCTTTGTATCGGACATTTTTGCCGTTCTCATCAAGTTTGTGTGCAAATACTCATCTCCACCCGATAACTCGTGCACCATGCGGGCGCCTGAGCAAATCCCACGTGTGATTGCGGATGTGTGCCCTGAATTCTTTGCAAATAGCTTCTTCCCACTGCTTGGCTTCGCATGATTCGATTGAAATTTGCATAGCTCGTGGGAACTTCTGTGACCGCCAATGCAATATCGAGCTCATCAAAATGAGGGCGTTTGGAGTCCGCTTATTCAGTCACACCGTAGTCTTGAGAACTCACATGAGGTTCATTTGGAAGCGGAGGCATGTCATCAGCTTCATCTCCGTTGGTTAATAGCCGAGTCTGCTCAACACGAGGTCCACGCCCAACCTTTGATCCAGCGCTAAACACCATGCAATCATCATCGAAATTACTCGCCTAGGTTGTACTTAAGCTTCAATTTGCGAGAAGGGGAGGTAACAGCGGTACTTGTCTAGATGAGATAGCCTTAGAATTGCTGGGACTACCACATCGAAGTTCTCGTTCAGAATATATTTTCGACGAAGTTTCGCCTGAACGTGTTTTGTCAGCGACAGCGTGAGAAACACTCGAGGACCCCCCCCCTAAAGTACAACTTCGGCAGCTGGAGCAACAGCTCCATACGCACAAGGTCATCTTCCGTTCCATCGATCTCCATGTCTGTGGCAGTGGGTGTACTTGCACCTGTCGGCGCACTCAACCCGTCGTCGTCGTCTTCTTGCGCGTACTTCGTTTCGCTTCCGCCGCTATCAACAAAAACATCATCGTGATGACGAGCAGGTGGCCACTCAGTAAGCATCACCGTGTGCTTTTGATCAGTCCTTTGTTGTCGAGTTCCCATGTTCGGTATGTCTTCGAGCCGTCAGCATATCCCAAGAACAAGCAGCGGTACGACCTCGCGTCCCAATACGTCCTCTTACTCTTGTCGAGATGCACGTACCCGGTGGATCCAAATAACCTAATGTGCTTAAGTGGGTGCCGCGTGCCGGTGAGAACTTGGATTGGAATCTTGTCACAACGCGCAGTGTTCAGGATACGATTAACTACATGAGCAGCTGTCATCACGGCCTCTCCCCACCAGTGTCGCTCCACGTCCATGTGATCCATTATCGCTCGAGCCATTTCAATTAGCGTGCGATTTATTCTCTCCGCCAATTTATTCTGCTGCGGAGATTACGGAGCATTTGTTTGATGCACGATGCCGTTGGTAGCACAAACCCAATGAATATTCGCACTGGTGAATTCCGTTATTGCTACGAACACACTTTATCCTGTAGCCAGTTTGGTTCTCTGCGAGGGTCTTGCACTCGCGAAAGCGCGAAAACTTGTGTTTTCGAAGAAAGCGAATACACGTAGACGTATCTACTGTAGTCGTCAATGAACGTGAGCACATACAAGGCTCCACCTTTCAATTTGGGCTTCATTAGGCCATAATATTAGTGTGTACGACTTTCAGAGGCATCTTGTCTTGACTTCACAGCCGGAACTTTGTGCGGACAGACTCGTCGTTATCCTGCCTTAGCACAGCCACCACAATTAGTGGTAATGTTGCTTTCTTCATGTTGAAGTCCAGGCAGCCCATCACTTATTTTCGCAGCAGCTTGCATTTTCGATGCGGAAATACGGCCCAATCGAGCGTGCCATAACGTTCTATCACCACGCATTATAGCATCTACCTGGACGGCCTGTTCTACCTGTGAACAGCTTACTGTTTCGATGAACTATGTCTAGTACTTCTCCACACCACTAGCGTCGTTTGATCGCGTTCAAACTACACGACAACGCCACGTTCCGTCAACGCTGGAACTAAACCAGCTTCCTATTCTGTTAGGGCACATGCAAAACCTCCCTTAACTTGGTCCTTCGCGCAGTCCAACAACAAAACGCACAGCTCCTTTTCCTTTGGCTAGCAATTGCTGTCCACTAGCCACGGTGATGATGATTGGCATGTTTAACCCTTGAATCTCCACTGGTGCATTATCGTCTCATATGCGACGCAAGTTGCATTTCTTATCTGTGATGTGGTAGCTCGCTCCACTATCGAGCAGCCAGGTAACCTCTCGTGTTGAACAATCCGTTGTGGCCGAAAAAACAAACCTATCCTCCAATTTTACAACTCAGGACAGTCATCACGCTTGTGACCAAACTCGTTACAGTTAAAGCAGTACCCACGAAATGTTGGCTCAGTGTACTTCTTCTAGTGTTGACCACGACCACCATTGTAGCCTTCACGGCCACCTCGACCACCACGTCGGCCTCTGTTACCTCTTTCACGACCACCTCTGTCACCTTGCTCGTGCATCAAAGACTTGAATGCTTGCTCATTCTCCTCTTTCTTCTTAGCGAACTCGAGCTCACGGAGTAGCATCTCTTTGCGTCCAGCAACGTCACCTTCTCCTGCGCCTCGATAATAAGGGATCATTGCATCATACTTCTGGGGTAAACTTTCAAGTAAAACGACCAGTTCTTGTCCTCAGACACGACCTCGCCTACCGCAGTCATTCTCAAACACAGATCATCAAACTTCACGATGTGCCTCATCAGGTCTCCACTCGTGCCTAGCAAAAATTCATGCAGCTGTTTCCTCAATTGCACGCGATTATAAAGTGAGTGCTTCACGAAGAACGCAAGCAATTTTTCCTATGCGTCATATGCTGAACCCCCGCTCGCGAATCATCGATTGGTAGGTTGAATTAAGAATTTGGGCCACAATAGCCAGCGCCTTCATGTCGGCGGCCTTCCACTCCTCTGTCTCACGGCGCGCTGCGTCTTCTGGCTTCATGGCTTCGAGGTCTTCTTGCATCCCCTTGATTGTCAACGCCATCCAAACATTGAACTCCCACAGGTAGTAGTTGTCGTCGCTGAGTATCTCGTTGGGCTTTGAAGCATTTGGGCTCATAACCTTTAACATTTTGCAGCGCAGAATAGCAAAGTGAATTAGCTGTCAGAACACTAACCAGCTTCTAAACGCATGTTTTGTAACCTTGTAAACTTGAATTCGAGAAGGTTCCATTTCAACTAGCAAGTTGCCATTGTGCACCGTATACAAATCTGTGACGTTGCGTCACAACACCTCAACAGATTAAATTCGCTACACTGCCTTTTATTTATTTCCAATGCAAGTTTTCAATTTTAACTAGTTCTGTAGTGAATCTGAAATTATTGTTCGATGACAACGAATCATTAAGCTACCAGAATAAAGTAAAAATGTGTATGGGGCTGATAACAGCAGCCTTGAAAGTGTCATATGATGTAAGTGTTAAGCTCGAAAAAATTGATCAGTTTTGACCCCTTATGTCATAACGCTTAACCACATATCCGACAACACATTGCTTTTTACTATATAAATCCAAATGCATTTTTCATTGTTTTGTTTCGTACAAAATGCTTTTTTGAGCATATGTCTTAGCTAAAGTAAAAGCCACACAGAGCCCCGCAGTTTACACTACACCCCGTGTATTGAATACTGTACTTTGACGGAATTAAACCCTCAATCGAAAAAAGTAAGCTTAACCTTTAGTTTAATCTGGGTTTGTTAGTTGTACGAAAAATGTAATTTGTTTGAATTAAACTATACATGTAGCCTGCAACATAATTTTTCAGCTGTATTTATCGGTGCCATCTCAATTCCCCCATTTTCGACCAAGGCTTGATACTCCCTGGCATTGGCTTGGTCTTGATACCCGCTGCCTCGCATGAATGTACGCAATTTGAATCTGAGTTATTTGTCAGCATAACCGCAAGCGGACACTCTTGTCGACTGGGTTCATCTCTGAGGTTCCTTCTTGCTTGTTGTCGCGAAAGATGGGGTGCCAGGTGTCCCCATGCTTCGTCTAAGCATGGTTGTTGTCGAAAGCAAGAGCTCGTAAATTGACATTCCAAGCCTGTGTGCCTCCCACTTTCTCGTGACCTATGCCCTTGAGAATTGTAACTTGTAATTATAGAACCGGCGTTCGTGCAATTAAGAGAACGTGATATCACGTATGTCAAGTACGTGTTGTAATGTTCAGCAGACACTCAGTCAAGGTCCGATAAGGCATCGTCAAACGAAAATCTTCCATTGTGCGCGACTGCTCTGACCACAACTTCAATCCTGATGCGTACGGATTGTTCACAGTATTGGCATTTTGCTGACCGAATCGCCTGACCGCGTTAACGATGGAACTAGTCTGTTTGATAATACGTATTTCAGCTGACCTAACGTGGTGAATCTTTTTGACCATGAAGAGCCCCGGTTTTATCAGCTTTTTCATATTGGATGCGTTTTGGAGCGATTCCTTGACTTAATTGATCTTCCAACTTGTTTTTGCTGCGACAATGATGTAATTCACCTTTAGTTTAAAGTAGGCAAAACCTTTCCGGAGTCGCTTGACATAAATGCACTGGTCCCGTCCGCAGCTATTGAAACCACATTTCACAGATTCGTGATGAACTCTCTTTGTTCTGGATGCTTGCTGCTTATTTAGGCCCGTTAATAGGGTTTTCAGCTGACACACGTAACCCTAACCGTTCCGACATCAAGCATACCTTCCATAAGTCAGTCAGCTAATTTAGTCTAATGACTCTGTCGAGGAGATTAAACAAAAACCGCCGGCTGTGCTGTTCTACAGTAAATCCTACCTGAAAATCAGTAGTTGTCCGGAATCGTGGCTGCATTCAATTTATTATAGTTAATCACAAACGTCATTCGCAGGTAGCCTTGCTTACACAGAACGTTGCCTCCGAGTGGGAGATGTATTCCCTCTTGCCGAGCCTGGTATGTATTTCGCTCGAACAAAAGTGTCAACGAAGCCCACACTTCCCTTAGTGAGGGCTGATTGACTTTCATATATTAATTACAGAAATTAATTTAATTTAATGTTGAGCTCTAAAGATTCAGTGTACCATCCTGCAACATTTTGCATAAATTTCCTAAGGGTCATTTATCTGGGTCTATATGATTCGAGCTAGGTGGGACTTATAACATTTGTACTATCCCGATTGCTCCTCTCACGAGTTTATTTAGATCATGTCAGTAACACATGAAATATTACTGCTCCGTTCTGGTCGTACTGAGCGACAATTTTACGTTATGACAAGATGAATCGTACGTCATGTGACTTACAGTAAGCATCCGGCTCCATCAGCACAGTGGCAAATCGCCGTGAAATCTAGCCCTTTTTCTTTCCACCGGCTCTAGCAGGCGAGCCATCGCTTAAACTTGTTAGTTACTGTCCCACGAGATGGACATTCCAGAGCCGCAACAAACTTTATTCTGTCCCGACAAGAATACACTTTGAGTAGCGCCCCCTATGACCACTGCTTACTACTACTTTTCAGGACATAAGCCATATTGCAGCGGGGCTGCCGTAGCGATGTGCGTAGAGAAAGCGTAATTTAGGTCACCGACCTTTTATTCTATACTTAGAACAAGTACGAGTTAGCAGATTGCAATCCGCTTACTCCAAGAGTAATTATTGCCTGAACCCATAGCTAATTATTCTTCCTTTTAAAATCCAAAACTGAGTTTTATTTATTTTTATCTGCGGCAAAGCCGCCTAATTTTAAATGTATAGATTTTTCCAAATATATATAGTAAAATCTAATACATGCATAACTATTGGCTACGTAGCCACATACCGTATTCTTGATTAGGTGCAGTCACACCATGCCCATCTCGTGTGACACACACCCCTGTTACCAGGGTACGTGTAACCCTGTTACACTCTTCCCCATCAAGATTGAGAACATTTACAGTTCCAATCGATTATTGCCTCAACGAGGCTCGCATGTCCACTGCAATTTGGTTCGTTGGAATAGAACGAGTTCCGTGCTCAATAAGCCCTGTGTCAATGACACTGAAGTCACCAAGTTTCGCTGGTGTTGACAGCGAACCCGGGCAGAGCCCAACTTCGTCTCCCGCATGCGGTGCAATGTCGGACAGCGTGTCCGCGGCACCGGGGGATG
>NW_020190014.1:169014-169121 GCF_900000015.1 Plasmopara halstedii | reverse complement strand
AGTGGCACGTAACCCACTGAGCGCTGCTCAAGTTTCGGAGCAATCGCTGCATGTCATGTGTGGCACGGTCGGCCGCGGGCCAAGGGATCGAGGTCGAGGCCCATGTC
>NW_020190014.1:168829-169004 GCF_900000015.1 Plasmopara halstedii | reverse complement strand
ACACCCAAACAAGAATACGGTACGGGGCTAGGTAGCCAGTAGATATGCATGTATTTAGTTTTTACTATATATTTAGTATATTTAGGATAATCTAAACATTTAAAATTAGGCGGCGTAAAAAAAATCAGTTTTGGATGTTAAACAGAAGAGCTAATTAGCCTTGGGTAAGGCAATG
>NW_020190014.1:168405-168819 GCF_900000015.1 Plasmopara halstedii | reverse complement strand
GCAGCAGAAGATGTCTGCATCATTTGCGTCTATGACGCCACCGTCGGTGACGGATAATGTTTTCCGCCCTAAGCTGCTCATGACGAGCGTTAAGGACTTTGAAGGGAGGGATGGAGAGAATCTCCTGCTCTGTGTAAGAGAGGTCGAGATGTCCATCGCATCCACCATGCTCCAGACCGAGCAACAGCGCGTAGCGCTAGCCATATCAAATTTCGGTGTTCGAACGCAAGAATGGGCACTGACGCGCGACACTTCGGTCGGAGCTGCGTATTACTCCTGGGCGGAGCTGAAATTGCAGCTCTCCCGAGTGTTCTCACCGCCTAATCAGACATATCGCGTGCGATCGCGTTTCCTTACCGCCCGGCAGGGCAACAAAGAATTGGTGGACTTTGTCCAAGAGATGCGCACTCTAGC
>NW_020190014.1:168127-168395 GCF_900000015.1 Plasmopara halstedii | reverse complement strand
GTAAGCGGATTGCGATCCGCTAACTCGTACTTGTTCTAAGTATAGAACAAAAGGTCGGAGACCTAATTTATGCTTCCTCAAGCGCTAAGCTGCGGCAGCCCCGCTGCGCTTGGAAGCACTTGTAGTCAATCTACACCTGGGTCGTTTAGACTAATCCTCTGTGAGGATGAAGGAATTCTCCTCTTTGCCCCAGGGCATGCAGGACGGGCTTAATAAGCTGATGTCCTTGCTTGGCCCTGAGGGCGTGCAACACCGTGTAGCGCAAGGT
>NW_020190014.1:167534-168117 GCF_900000015.1 Plasmopara halstedii | reverse complement strand
AGGCGGTCACAGTGACCGTCTTTATGGAAGGCCTCCGCACTGGCGTGGCCAGAATGGATGTTTTCCGTGTGCATCCGTCCTCATTTGAAGAGGTGGTGAATGTGGCATTGAATGCTCAATTTCAAGTCGGCACGATATGGTTGGAATGCACACTCCAACAGCTCGTCGAGCGGGTCTATGCCCATGGATCTAAGCTGTGCTGAGAACGAAAAGGCAGAGCTCCGAGCTGCCGGGCAGCACGCAAACACACGACGGTGTTTTGTCTGTGGGGACACCCGTCACCTTCGGGACGGTTGCCCCTGCGCAAGGCGCGAACCATCGCCCCAACGCCATCAGTCTGGTTCATCGCGGGGAAACGACACCACATAGTTAGAGCGGGGCGACCTACTAGGGAAGAATTGAGTTCTGTTGAGCCTCAGGAAGGCATAGGTCAACAGGGCCCAGCCCCGAAGAGCTAAGTGCTCTTGAACACGGAACGTGTATGCAAGCCGGGTTGCTGGTCGTGGAGGCGACCGTAAAGGGCTTCGAGAAGCCATGGAAGATTCTAATCGATTCCGAAGCGTCGGGCAATTATACTCGACGC
>NW_020190014.1:167375-167524 GCF_900000015.1 Plasmopara halstedii | reverse complement strand
ACCGGAAACGTTCCCGCTGTCTACCTTCAAGCGGAGTCACAAAGAAGTGGACGTGTGCATGGATTTCCATCTTCAAATTGAGTTAGCCAAACTCAAGGTGCAACGCCGACTTCTTGCGTATTGTCGCCCTGTGACGTATTGATTAAATC
>NW_020190014.1:167291-167365 GCF_900000015.1 Plasmopara halstedii | reverse complement strand
TTGCACCGATATTCGTTGAGTAATGGTTTGCTATATTATAGCACCGATTCAACGGATACGCCACGAAGTGTGGC
>NW_020190014.1:160673-161459 GCF_900000015.1 Plasmopara halstedii | reverse complement strand
CATCGTCCATTTAAGAGCGGTGCTCGAGTGCATGCGCACTAACAAACTGTACGCCAATATAGACAAGTGCATCTTTGGCGCAGGAGAGGATATCTTTTTAGGGTGCTTCATTGGGAAGCGTGGCCTTCGAGCGGATCCCGCTAAGGCCAAGGCCATTGTAGATTGGCCGGTTCCGAAACCAAGAAGGACTTGCGTAAGTGGCTTGGTCTCAATTACTTACACAAGTACAGCGTAAATCACGCGGAAATGGTCCGGCCATTACCCAATCTCTTCAAGAAGGACGCGGAGTGGTGGAACATCGAACATCAGGAGACTTTTGACGGGGCCAAAGACAGCCTCCTGCATGAACCAATACTGGGGCTGCCAGACCCTGATCGTCGTTTCAGCGTCGTCTGTGTCGCTTCGGACTTCGCCATCGGCTGTGCACTGCGGCAAGCAGATGCCGAAGGGCGAGATCGGGTGATCGCGTTCGAATCTTGACAGCTCAAAGCTGCTGAGAAGAAAGTTCATGGCAAGGAGCTACTTGCGATAAAGTATACACTTGTCAAGTTCAGGGTTCACCTGCTCAGCTCCAAGCCGTTTGTGATCTACACAGATCATGCGTCATTACGCATTGCGATTCAGTCACCCCATCTCTCGCAGAGGATTGCTAGATGGCTATCCATCTTTGCAGAATATAATTTCGAGGTGAAGTATAAGCCGGGAAAGCAGAATGCTTTGGCTGCGCGTTGTAGACCAGACTATGAGCTTGCTCATGGTTTAACTGTAACGTCGTCTGTGACAAAC
>NW_020190014.1:160171-160645 GCF_900000015.1 Plasmopara halstedii | reverse complement strand
CCGCTGGGTGCTGGCAGTCCATGAGTTTGGACTTTGCGTTTGGCCTGCCGAAAGATTCAGCTGGCAACTCGGGTGTCGTGGTATTCGTCGACCGGTTGAGCAAGATGAGTTATTTGGCGGCGGTGCTAGACACCATCGACGGGGTCGGTACAGCAACGCTGTTCGTGGATCGTGTTTTTTTACAACACGGACTCTCAGAGTCGATTGTCTCTGATAGAGATACCCGTTCACGGAAAAAAACTGTCGACTATCTTCGAGGTGCTAGGCACCAAGCTGGATATGTCGACAGCGGATCATCCGCAGACCGATGATCAAACCGAAAGGGCGAATCGCGTCATCGGAGACGTTCTTCGCAGTGTTTGCGCCGAGATGCCGAGGCACTGGAGCGCCATGTCACCACTCGTAGAGTTTGCGCTGAACAATGCAGCGCATTCGTCTTCCAGCTACACGCCGTTCTACGTGAACAGGCTGGTC
>NW_020190014.1:159203-159783 GCF_900000015.1 Plasmopara halstedii | reverse complement strand
TGCAGAAAGAATATGCAGATGAAAAAGGAAGAGGCAAAGTGGAAAGCCTTAAGGTCGGAGACCGGGTTCTATGACACTCTAAAAAACTTCCTACTCTGCTATCTTCCGGACGAAGCTTCGTCCACGGTTTATTGGACCGTTTAAGATTGTGGCCAAGCGGGGCCTAGCGTATACGCTAAACCTTCCCAAACGGATGCGTACCCACCCGGTGTCTGACGTGGTTTTGCTCAAGCCGTATCGGGATCTGGCGCGTGTGAACGTGGAAGCGTTGGTGCCAGACCGGATCCCACGGGACCTCGGCCACCCAGAAACTGAACCAGCAACTGTTTCTGAGCACGGAATGCAACAACCTCCATTTCCAATGGAGCCAAGCGCCCCACCGTTGCCTGCAGCGACGCATTCGCCTGCTCCACAGCTAGAAGTCGCTCCGACAGAGCGCGGTAGTCCTCAAGGCGAGGCAGCAGGCGCACGACGCGCTCCAAAGCATCATTAGCGTTTGCACAGCGATATGCTACTTAAGCATGACGCTCAGCGGAGCTCCGATCACGAATGATCTCATCCTTAAGGGCTTGTAGAGCAC
>NW_020190014.1:158774-159193 GCF_900000015.1 Plasmopara halstedii | reverse complement strand
CCCCCCCCCTGTTATTAGGGTTCGTGTAATCCCGGTACATGTGGTGATGCGCTTTCGCATCGTCTTGATCATAAATCGTTGCATGTCGCGATGGTGACGTCGCCAATTGATGAGGTGATACGTACAACGTACGTGTCATATGCAAAATCTGTTGCGTTGCTGAAAGCATTAGGAGTTCGGAAACTTAGATGTCGCTTATTCGACGACCGCTGATGTAATTGGCAGTCTTATATAAATTTAAATCTGCTTCATGTGAAATCAGGCCTTGATATACTGTGTACTGGGTCTCATCATGAAGATACAAATCTCATTCTTAAGAAATGAAAAAAGGAGTTTTACCAGGCCGGTCATTTTTACAGTTTAAAAAAAAAGCGATGTGAGAGGTTTCTAGTGATGATTTTTACCCACATGTACTGCTC
>NW_020190014.1:158660-158764 GCF_900000015.1 Plasmopara halstedii | reverse complement strand
ACTGCGAGCGCGAGCTCGCCTCGTAGTCCATCACCACTCAAAACCCCAAGCAAGGGCGACAAGGAGCCTGCCAGGGGCGAGCCCCCTTCCTGGCACTCCTGCCG
>NW_020190014.1:158340-158650 GCF_900000015.1 Plasmopara halstedii | reverse complement strand
AAACGCTGCCATGCGCTCCACGCTTCTTCACAGTTGTCAACCACGTGATGGTAGTCCGCGTCCATGTGGAGCAACATCCGGCCGGACGCGATGTTGCTGGCCTTGATGTACTCGTCCTTGATCCGAGGATCCGCAAAGGTTGGGGTCGTCTCCCGGTTCACGACATACCACACCGACTTGGTCAAAAACACGCCACGCATGTAGTGTGTCCACGTCACGTAGTTGTCACCGTTGAATTTGTCGATGGCGACTTTGGTGGAGACTTGGGTTGAGTACATGGTGCTTGGGCTCATAACCTATTGGATGGTAG
>NW_020190014.1:151122-151392 GCF_900000015.1 Plasmopara halstedii | reverse complement strand
GTCGTCCTTCTGTTTGGTACAGCACCTCTCCGCCGTGCGCCCCAATTTATTGCAGTACATACATTGGTGAGGCTCTCGGTCACTACTAAACGCCTTTGCCGCGTCCTCAGTCTCGACCGTCGGAGTCTTCTCGCCTTGCCACTTGATATGCTAATTAGTCAGCGCCTTCACAACGTCTTGCGTCTTGAGTTCTGTACTGCTCATCTCCAATTTAAGAACAGCGTTTTCATAAATCTTTGGAAGACTGCGTAGCAAGCAGATCACAACGTA
>NW_020190014.1:148399-148482 GCF_900000015.1 Plasmopara halstedii | reverse complement strand
AGCATCCCTCGAAGCGTCACAAACGTATGTTACTTCATATCTTAGCTCCTGGCAACATAAAAGAACGTTTGAGTGCGTTAACC
>NW_020190014.1:148163-148389 GCF_900000015.1 Plasmopara halstedii | reverse complement strand
CCTAGCGTTTACGCTTGTAAGTGGCTGAAATGCCATAATTTTCGAATTTAAATGGACCCGTGGTAAGCTTTCACTTTTAGGTAATGAATCCTTGGAGTGGAGATTGCATAGCAAGCAGCACAGTACCTTGAACTCCTGCTGAAGATTCAGTACAGCAAAATTGGGTTGTGAAAATATACCAAATATCGCGTCATCAGGAATTTCGGCCGGATGATGCCTGTTTCGA
>NW_020190014.1:147463-148153 GCF_900000015.1 Plasmopara halstedii | reverse complement strand
CTTGTCTACCAGACTGAGTGTCCTACGACACGTTCGCGATGCGATGGCTGAAAGCCAACACTTGCAGAAACAATATGCAGATGAAAAAAGAAAAGGCATGGTGGAAAGCTTTAAGGTCGGGGCCTGGTTTTTTGAATTAAAAAAAACTGCCTACACATGCAGCCTCTATTATCTTTCGGACGAAGTTTCGTCCACGGTTTATCGGACCGTTTAAGGTTGTGTTCAAACGGGGCCTGGCGTACACGCTGAACCTTCTGAAACGGATGCGCACCCACCCGGTGTTTTACGTGGGCTTGCTCAAGCCGTACCAATTTCCGCCGCAACTGAACGCGGAAGCGTTGGAGCCGGAGCGGATCCCACGGGTCCGCGGCCACCCAGAAGTTAAACCAGCAACTGGTTATGGGCACGGAGTGCAACAACCTCCATTTCCAATCGAGCCAAGCGCTCCACCGTTGCCTGCAGCGATGCATTCGCCTGTTCCACGGCTAGGAGTCACTCCGACAGAGAGCGGTGTCTTCAAGGCAAGGCAACCGGCGCACGACGAGCTATAAATCGTCAAGAGCGTCCGTACAGCGATATGCTATTTCAGCATGACGATCAGCGGAGCTCCGATTACAAATCATCTTGTTCTCAAGGGCTCGAAGAGCATCACGAGTCACCGCCCGCCACCGACTAGTCTCGATGAGAACT
>NW_020190014.1:147104-147453 GCF_900000015.1 Plasmopara halstedii | reverse complement strand
GGCTCATTTGGCGGCGGTGCCAGACACCATCGACGAAGTCGGTACAGCAACGCTGTTTGTAGATCGTATTTCGGACTCCCAGAGTCGATTGTCTCTGATAAAGACCCCCTTTTCACGGGAAAATTTTGGTCGACTATCTTCAAGGTGCCCGGCACCAAGTAAGATATGTCGACAGCAGATCATCCGCAGACCGATGGTCAAACCGAAAGGGTGAATCGCGCCATCGAAGACGTTCTTCGCAGCGTCTGCGCTGAGACGCCAAAAGCGCCGGAGCGCCATGTTGCCACTCGTAGAGTTTGCACTCAACAGTGCAGTTAATGTGTCTACCGGCTACACGCCGTTCTACGTA
>NW_020190014.1:144577-147094 GCF_900000015.1 Plasmopara halstedii | reverse complement strand
TCAGCAAAGGTGGAGCAATGCCGACAGCGAAAGAGAGGATGATCCTTTCAATGTAGACAAACTAGACTAAGCCTTGGATGACGTTGATGTCGTCGAGATATAGTAGCCCTCTATGAACTGTAGACCTCTTGTCAAAAGTGATCGATTTCTTGAGGCTACTAATAAATAAAAGACCGATCACTATTCGTAAAAATGCGTTACTGGCAGTCCCGCCACGTAGTGGCTTCTTGTTCAGGTCTAGCCACACCATTGTGTGATTACATTAATTTGTGTTATCCACACATTTGTACGGTCGCACCATCTTGTTTGACCCGCCCTTTCATACAAGGGTTCGTCTAACCCCGTTACATTTTGTGTTTGGAAGCCGAGCGGCAAGTGGTGTATCGTTCACGCTTATAATAAGCTAAGCGCTGCCACCATTCCGGTACAGAGGCCGATTTCTAGCAAGGATGTTCTCCAGAACAATACGGTCGGCTGTGCAAATTACAGCGCACTCGACTTGGTCGATGGGTAGTACCAATTGGTCAGGAGAGCGAGTGACATTCCACTGACAGCGTTGAGTTCTTCAAGCGGGGTGCTGTGGAACTGGCTGGTGATGCCTCAAAGGGTCTCAAATGCAACAGCAACATTTAATCGTCTTGTGACGAAGTTGTTCAGGCACCACCGGGCGTATGCGCAAACATACTTTGACGACATCTTCTTCCACAGTCGTGCGGGGCACGGGAGGACAGACGAGGAGAAATACATCGTCAGTTTGAGAGCAGTGCTCGAGTGCATGCGCACAAATAAGCTGTATGCTAATGCAGATAAGTGTTTCTTCGGCGCGGCAGAAATCCCTTTTCAAGGTGCCTCACTCGGAAGCGTGGCCTTCAAGCGGATCCCGCTAAAGTTATGGTCATTGTGGACTGGCCGGTTCCAATGAATCAAACGGACTTGCGCAAGTGGATTGGCCTCGCTAACTACTTGCACAAGTATAGCGCTAACTATGTGGTAATGGTACGGCCATTGTCGAATCTCCTTAAGAAGGATGCGGAATGGTGCTGGGACACCGAGCATCGGGAAGAATTGGACAGGGTCAGCGACAGCCTCCTGCATGCACAAAACTGGCTTTGCCAGACCCCGATCGTCCTTTTTGTGTTGTCTGGACGCTTCGGACTTTGTCATTGGCTGTGCAATGCTGCAAGCAGACGCCGAGGGGCGAGATCGGGTGTTTGCATCCGAATGTCGCCAGCTTAAGGCTGTGGAGAAAAACTCTTCAGTCCACGACAGAAATTACTTGCGATGAAGTATGCACTTGTCAAGTTCAGGATGCACCTGCTTGTATCAAAACCGTTTGTGATCTACACAGATCATGCGTCATTACGCACTGTGACTTAGTCGTCTCACCTCTCGCAGGACAATCAGGTGGCTCTTCTTCTCTGCAGAATATAACTTCGAGGTGGAGTACAACCCAAGAAAGCAGAATGCTTTGGCTGATGCGCTGTCACGCAGACCGGATTATGAGCTTGCTCATGTCAGGACAGTGACGTCGTAGTGGCGGATTCGATCCGCGTTGCATATGCGGGTAATGGTATGTGTGTAGCACTGCTACAGGATCTCGCGAGCAAGGAGTTCGGACACTCGAACAAGAAATGGTCGGCACGTTTGCGCGCGCGGTTACACCGATATTCATTAAATATCAATTACTATATTATGGCACCGATTCGACGGGTGCTCCACGGATTGTGGTTCCTCACGATGAGAATTTGAAATACCGGATGCTCTATTAGACCCACGACACCTAACTCAGTAGTCATCTTCGTCGTGATAAGATGTACAACTCTGTGAGATGCCACTATTAGTGGCCCAAACTGAGCACAAAGGTGCACAGGTTTAAGACGCGTGAAAGGGTGAAACCCTCATCGAATGCGGCGGTGCCGCTGGCCAATTTACCGGCACCCTCCGGTGTTGGTAGTCCATGAGTATGAACTGTGTGTTTCTCCTGTCGAAGGGCAACACGAGTGTGGTGGTCTTTGTGGACCGTTTGAGCAAGATGGCTTATCTTGCAGCAGTGCCGGATACTTCGACGATGTGAGTACAGCGACGCAGTTTGTTGATCGCGTCTTTCGGCAATATCAACTCCCAAACCCCCAGAGCCGATAGTCTCTAACAGAGACCCACGCTTCACTGGGAAGTTTTGGTCTACAATTTTCTGGTAAAGTCGACTTTGTGAACAGTGGATCATCCGCAGATCGATGGTCAAACTGAGCGCGTGAATTGCGTCGTTGGAAACGTTTTTCGCAGAGTCTGCGCTGAGACGCCGAAGCGCTGGAGCGCCACGCTGCCGTTCGTAGAGTTTGCTCTGAACAACGCAGTACACTCATCTGCCGGCTACACGCCTTCTATGTGAACGGACTTCTCAATTCTCGAGTCCCGGTGACGCTGCCATCCCATGGCTCAGGGCTAGGCGGGGAAGGAATAGCCGAACGGCTTGCTGATGTCAGCCCCCTCACTGTCCGTGAAGAAGTTGATGACTTC
>NW_020190014.1:136643-144567 GCF_900000015.1 Plasmopara halstedii | reverse complement strand
TGCCACACCACAGTTCCCTTGGGAGAGTGACGGGTCACTCTCATGTAACCCCGTTACATCTGCACAGAAACCAATGAGAAATTTCAAAACTCTCCTACCAACAACCGTCCTAAGCTGCAGCACACTGATAGCATGAAGTATACACTTCAGGTATCCTGGCCAACAACTTGGATGCTTACCGCTGGTAAGCAGGAGTCAAAGGCAGATAAAACCTTCGCTTCTAGTCGAAATATTGGTGAAATCCAAAAGCAAAACGTGAAATTCGCACAATTTTTCAGCTTTGTATTGTGTTTCGGCTTGATAAATTTGAAAATGCATTTAAATTTGTAGCTCTTCCGAATATTATTGCACTATACTGTGCGTCCTGTCAGCAAGATACGGCTAAACAATTCCTATAGATTCTGCCATTTTCGTACTGCTTATTGCCTCCTTATATTTGGTACTCAACTGCAGCAATTTTAGATACAAATGAACAAAGTAAAATGTAGTTTTTGCATGCCCCATCGCTGTGAAACCATTAATTACTTTATCACTGTGGCCATCTCGATTTCATTTGCCAAACGATGAAGTTAACAGCATGCTAGACAAATTTCTTGAGCCGTAAACCTAAGGTTGCGAGCTCACATGCCCTCTTCCTCATCTTCGTCTAAAAATCCACGAGAAGGCATGTAGCCACGAGGGCTCTTCGCAGCAGCACGTTCCGCCGGGTGAAGCATGCGAGACTTTTCATCTTCCAGATCGTAGTCGTCGTCCGTGGTCTGATCCTCAAGCGGCATATACTCGGCCAGAATACTACGCACCTGGTCACGCATGTGGCGTTGAGTACGACGCCAGTAGACAAAGCCACCTGCTGCAACTATTCCCACAAATGCGAGCAGCACAACCACGAGCGACATGAAGGAGTAGCCGCTGTTGCCAGTAATGGCAGCCGCATTGGCAAGACTACCCACTTTTACGCAGTCTAATAGGCCAACTGACGATTGGGAAGCACAAGTGCAAACTTCAGGAGGGTCGTGCACACCATAGCCTGCACATACCATACCCAAAATGCTAGTCGGATCTACACGACCACGAGCATGGACTCCATCAACGTATAGCGCCGGCAGTCGCAAAAGTTGAAGTGCTGTCTGCTCCTTGAGCTCCTCCTCAAGAAGTGGGTTTACCTTGTCAACATCAATACCATAAGGTTGCATGCAATCTTCAACCGCATTGGTGTCAATGTTCAGCTTCTTCATAACATTCTCAGCGCACGATTGCTCACGAAACATATTCTCATCCTGCCCACATGTTTCCGCGGAGGCTCCAACATACTCCCACCATTTTTTTCCAACACCCGGATCAGTTTTGCTCTCCAGGTTCCAAATACATTTACGTCGTAGATTCTCAAGCACCACATCAGCTCCCGACGCTCCAGTCGAGCGGTCATGGAAAGGTGAAGGGTCTAACAGGCAGTAGCGACCATTGTTTAGGCACATATTGCCGCAGGCCGACATATTTGACGCATCATGGTCACGGCAGCCCACTTTTGTCCCGTTGTATGATACAAAATGCGGTGTAAAATAGGCACGATCACCGAGTGCTGAGATCATTCCGTCAAGATTAGACAGAGTTGATGAAGTTTGCTCATCCCATGCGCTCTGCCACAGCGTCCATTCCACACGACCATCAGGCGAAGGAATACCCCAGTCAAACTTAACCATCACATTGCTGACACCCTTGCTCTGCGCAATTTCGCGCTTGATAGCGTCACCATCACTTTTACGAATCAACATACTGGGAATAGAAATATCTCCGCCTGACTCATCGTCTGCCATAAATGGCAAAACCGTCTCACAAAAGTCGTCGCCAGTCTCTCGCAAACACTCCACGTCGGTGCACAGGCACTTATTATCTGCAATCAGCACGGCACGCGCACCGGCATGTTGAGCACGACGCACCTTTTCCACAAAATGACAACCACCACGGTCCAACATGAGCGCAAAAGGCGGTTCCCAATCGCCATTTTTTATCTCTTCGCAGCCAGAATCATTCGTGTAAACCAATTGGGTCTGAAGGGAGCCCATTGAGTATGCCGGATAACCAAACAGCGCATCTTTATGCGCGTATCCATCCTTTTTCATGAGCTTTTCTGGCAAGACTACCTGCAGCTTCGTGTGGTCACTCTAAGTACGAAAGAAATAATGAAAAGCAATAAGAGGCTGAATAGATGGGACGACCATGTCAAATGAGCTGGACGACATCGTATCATTAATGTACCTCTGTAGACGGCCATTCGTCCACATCCATAGCGCGAGAATGCACGGAAGAGGGAGCGGTGAGTGCCAGTAGAGCCGCGAAATGCAGGAAGGATTGTGACACGACCATGGCGGTGTCGAATGTAGAATGAAGGTGAGAAACGCGGACAGGTACTATATATATCGCCCAGCCCAGTAAAAGTACCAATCAGAAACATTCTAAATACTAAACTTTATCTTAGCCTATTGTACAGCATGTAGAAAATCCTGAAGTAACGTAAAAAAACAAATTATATTTGCCTCAAAGATACTTCATGTTCTGCCCAACTTTCATGTGTGTGTAATGTTCGCGTCTGCATAGAACTAGCCATGGTGCAAAGAAAACTTTTGTTCAGAGAGGCGGTCGACGTAAGTAAACTGGCTGATCAAGCGTGAGTAACTCATTATTGCATGGTCGTCAATACTGCAATTATTGTGTTGAGGACAGGGGGTCGTATAAATGCTACTTAAACGAGTTTCAAATCTACTTACTTTAAAAGCGTATTATCTTCAAGCATTTTTTGTTGAGTACGCCTTTTAAAGTTTGTTGTACCTCTTTAACTTTCACTAAAAATCTTACAACCTTGCAAGGTCTTCAAGAATATAACTTCTCGACCCGCTATTGCTATCCGCTCTTACGCGACACTTAAGTTTTGCTACTGGATCGACACCATGTTTTTCAACCGTAATCGTAAGACAATTTTTGATGAGCTCATTTTCAATCCAGATCTTCAATACGTTACCATTCCTTTAAAATATGTTTGAAATAGCTTAAGAGCTTGCTCATTTAATGAAGACAAATTCCCAGACCCTGCAACTTCTTTGGCACTTCTGATCGCCACAGCAACTACTAATAAAAATTTTGCTAGACAACATCTGCCTAATCCTCGTGCCTATATTTTATTGAAGAAACTGCTGCCGTACTACTAATACTAACGTAACGGATTTATTCCAGGCTTGCAGCAATCACACAACCGTGAATTTCGATGGTCAAGATCAAGGCTCTTCCCTCCTTTTTATGAATCTTGATCTAATGGCTGCTCTAAATCAAGGTTTGTTTCCTTGCCAATCAGGGCTCACCTGTCATATATTGCTCGTCTATATGTTATAGTGGAGAATAATTTGGCGATTATTTTAAGACCTGTTTAGACCAACGCGTGGAAAGCAAATGACACATTTAAACACTCCTTTTTTAATTCAGAAATCTGTTCCAGCTAATAATTCTAGCACATCATACTTCGCTAAGCCGACGGATAGCATTTCTTCTGCCGCTTTCATAACAGAGCCCTGTCGAACCCGCAACAACCTTTGCATTGAGTTAATCCAATGTTTTGAAATCCGTCAAGTACATTTTTCATCTTCTCCAATACGATTGCCAGAATTGGCGCCATCAACGGTGATCAAACTCCAGGAATTTGTCAATGACCACCTACATACTAACCAAGTTGTCTAACAAATTGCTCCAAGGCATATTGACTTGGAGTTTATCTACTGTCTCATTGAAAACAGTTTATTGATCACGGGAAGATTAATCTGAGCTGAAGTGAGAAGTGCATCCACAGCGGCCATGTGGATGCACTTCTAGTTTAATACGAAGCCGCATCTTCTGATAGGCGCATTCATAACTTATCGGGTCCAAGGCGTCATTCTGAACACATCCGACATATTTGGTTTATATTTACTTACCGCAGTCTATAATTAAATCTTGTCTTGGATCGCTCATTCACTATCTCTTGATCATCAAACGGCTTTCTATCACCTACTTCTGCCACCACTCTTCAGCAACTTGATTGACTCTGTCTGAGGCAACCTCCTTCGACTTTGTGCTCAATCTCCTACAATTTCTTCATCTTGGCATCTGCTTAGCATAGTCGTCCTTCCTCGTCGCTTTGTTAATTCTTCAGCTATTCATCGCGGCCATTATTCAGATTGATCTCATTTTCTGTGCTTGAGGTGCACAAATGCACAAATTTATTGTCGCCTTTATCTTATTAAGGGAAGGAAGGATGAAATGAGCTATTTGAGTGTGTAATGAATAGCAGCGGGTGAGCAATTATAAGGATCGGAACGACATGTGTCATCGAGTAGAGAACAACCTAGAGATATCATTGGCAGTATATTTAAAGTTTCCGTGCAATGCATGGATTTCTTTGGATGCACTTAGCGGCGACAATAGATTGTCGTAAACCATTTTTTATTGTGCCATGAACAAATGTAATATGGATCAGGCTGCACATATTGCAGTGACTGCACATCTTGTGGAAGCGAATCTATGGACAAATGACTAAATTAGTAGTTCTTTTACTGTAACTTAAATTTGCTGCATGCAATGTAAATTTCCAGCAAGTACCGAAGTATATTCATGAAGATTATGGGACAGCACAAAAAAGTTAGTTTTAATATTCAATAAAGAAAAACAATTTTAATTAAGACTAGCTTGGAAAGAGTGTAAGTTATTTTTATCAGCAGAGCAGCCTCGATAACTATTTGCTTTCAACGGTTTGGGTTTTGCCCTGGGTGACGCGTACGTACTCATTCGCTGTGCGTTATATACGAGGAGTGTGCAAGTTAAAGCTTTCTCTGTGCAAAGTGCATGGCATCTCTGTTGCAGCAACAATTTCGCTACTCAAGCTAGGAGGTCTCGCCCGAAAATGAGCACTGCAGTGCAAATCCTCGTTAGATAAGGCCTTCCCAGCTTGAGACAATGTGAAACATCAGATGTAGCGGGTGCTCTCACAGCCTAAACAGGCGTATTGTATTATAATGGCGCCGACCTTCTCCCAGAGGCGGTATCGATTGTCATCTTCCTGGGGAGTCACCGAATGGGTGAGGCCTGTGCCGAGACCTTCTGTGTGAACCCTACCTCTTTTGAGGAAGCGGTCAGCATCCCGTTCAACGCGGGATACCACTTCGGTGCCGCGAAGGCAATATGGGATACTTGGAATGTAAGTTTTACGAATGCGCCTCGAGACAGTTAATCTTAGCCATGGTGCGGAGGGAATTGAAATCTCATAGCTGTTGAGCAGCTTCGCGGTAACCGCAGATGTTTTATCCGCGGAAGTGCAAAAAATCTGCTCCTTCCCTGCTCCATTCGCTTTCGGCTAAGGGGTATGGATAATCGGACTTCCACGCAAAGGTAGACCCCTCGCACGACAGGGTCAATTATCAGTAGAGAAGAACGGACTACTCAGAAAAACAGGGTTAAATTTTACCTTGTGGGGATCTAAGAATGTGGGTTTAAACCCTTAAAAAAGCGACTCCCTTTAAAATTAATAGGACTCATAACTAGGGTCAGCGGTTGTTAGTATCAACATTTCAAGCTTTGTATAGCTGTTATGAATCATTATAGATTTAGAAACGTCGTGGGCCCAAGTACAACACGAGATTGTCGAAGTAGCAGGCAGTACGCGGAGGCATTGAAGATGCCAAATCCAGAACGATATATGGGTGCCTTGGTAAACAAAAAGCAATGGTAAACCTTAAGAAAAATTGTGTGGATATTTACAGCGTAGAACGTTGTCTCGTCCTGGAACTAGGCAAATTCTCCGTATGGTGTAGCTGGAACGTCCCAAACCATAGGTCATCTGGAAGTTAAAAAAAATAGGTTAGACATACTTCTTTTCTTGTGAGGCATTGGTGCGTCATGGATCCACCTCTACCAGAAATAGAAGCGATTTTGATGCGGATAAAAACTGCAATATCTTCCGTACAGAATATGGAATTTCCGAATTTGATTGCAATGATGTTGCTAAGTTCTTCGAGCGGAAGGAGGAAGGAGGAAACGGGAGTGAGCCGAGACCTCAGAATGAACGGAAAGGCGAGATTTTATTGCGGTCCAGAGTGCATTTCTGTCAAGACGAAGAAAGACGACTCTATGTAGAGATCCGCAGAATGTGTCTCTGACGAGACATTAGCGAAAAGCTGTGACCTATTGTCGCCTGTGCAGAACCGGTGGAGAGTGAAATCGATTGGGTGCTGCATTCTCCCTCTCCAATGCCTACGAATAGTGGAAGTATTTGGTTGTTGAGGCCCCCTGAGCCAAAACGCCGTTGGGGTGGAAGGGTGACTGTAAGTCGCGAGTAGAAGATGCGGGTCCTGGACTTACAATGAAGGCTTTATCCATGTCAAGATATGACTGTACTGCTGAGTAAGCATAATTGGGTGGTGGGTTCACCATGAGGAACAGTGAATCCAGGGGATAAGTAGCAAAAACGGAGTTTAAGTTCGCAAACGAAGTGATCCGAATGGTTTTGATCCCCAGAAAGCGTGCGATGAATCGCAAGATGATGCGGTCAATGTCCTGATGTATTTTTACAGGAGTGGCATCAAAGCTCTTCATCAGCCATAGATGATTTATTCATCGGGGACACTCGCAGACACTAAGCTCAGTTGAACAGCTATCCGCACGGATGCTTCGAGATTTTTTATCTATGTTGAAACAATATTACAATGCACCCACCAAGCTCGAACAGGAGGGTTCTCCGGGTACCAAACATTGCGTCACACTGATGTCGTCCTTACCAAAGAGTTAGTGTGACATCATTGACGCCATTCCCGTGCCAAGTACAAGGCATTTTGCTGTGATAGGATAAGACTTTGAGTAAATTGTTTTAGAAGTAGCTAGTTTGGCCACCTTACCTATCTACCGCACCAGCGACGCCGAATCGTTGAGTTACGAAGACAAGTATTTCTGTGTGCGCATATTTAGAACTTGCGCGAAATTTGCTGGTATATGCGCTTGAATGGACAGTTACTTTTATATAGACAAGTGTGTCTTTGTTAGAACAAATTCTCTTTTTTCGAGATGCTCCATTTGGACTGAGCAGACTACGTTCATTATATATATATATTTTTATGAAAATATTTTATATAAAAAAATATATCTTTTTAGTGAAAATATATTCATATTAAATTTATTGTTTATAATGTGATTATAGATTAATGGTAAATTTTTTATCTTCCAAGTAATTTTGGTCAGTGTTCTGTCCAAGAAGACTAATTAAGTCTCTTGGCTTGGTCGATTGCCTACAAAAGCTATATTGCAGTTTCACGTCGACATTACACGACTTCGCACGATACAAAGATGAAGTGCAGAAGAAACATTTGCCCTCCAGGCTGTAAAACATTTCTACAAGCGTACCCGATTCTGGTTCAGTCTGGCCATATTATGTCGTATTTGACACTTCTGACATATCCTGAGCGTTTATTCCGGCAGATATTGACGGGCATGAAAGCGTAATGCCATTGACTTTCGCTCGCTCAAAACAAAAGAGAAAATAGCCAGCTCACATGGGGACTTTTTTGTCATGTTCAAGCTTCACCGGCCAGGCTGAAGGCCATTCGTGCTCTACATAGAGCATTTATAGCTGTGCACAGCAACGTCGTTACCACATGTATCACAGTAATTCAAAATGGTCGTCAGTTCTTTGCCTGTCAAGGAATTTCAAAACGTCGTCTCCAAATACCCGCCTTCGGTCCTACCTCCGGACCGAGGTGTACGTCATGAGATTGACCTGGTTCCGGGAACCAATTACTGCGTAACACACCAATGGCCCCTGCTTAAGGAGCAGTGCGACGTCAATGACGCCATTTCCGTGCGAAGCACGACGCAGGGATGGTGCATGTGAGCCAGTCTCCTCATTCGACACCCT
>NW_020190014.1:123865-136633 GCF_900000015.1 Plasmopara halstedii | reverse complement strand
GAAAAGAAAAGAAAAGAAAAGAAAAGAAAAGAAAAGAAAAGAAAAGAAGAGAAAAGAAATGAAAAGAAGAAAAAATAAATCAAGATGGCATAACTTTGGTCTATCTCCAAACGGGACCGCAGATGCTCACACTCGTAATCTACAAGCATCGAGGCCGCGCGCCAATACGGGACTTATTTGCGATACCTCGGTAGTAACGGCGATCCAAGTGTGAGGCAATGTAAAGCGATTGATGTCGTGGGTGTTTTGACCACCCAGCATGCGTATCGGAAGCGCTTAAAGTGCTTGTCTGCAGTTAAGGGTGGCGAGATCTGGCGTACTACGTCCAGACAAAATGACCATTAATTGCAGCAATAGTATTTGACCGTATTCGAAGGCGGTAACGGTTATTATCTTTGTGAAAACTCTTTAAACGGCTGCAGCGTGCGCCAAAACCTTCCGTCTCCCCCTATCGCTTTCGAAGAAATGTTATCGTCGTATTAAGTGCAGTACATAACTGTTGTGCCGCAAGGAAAAGGTGATGTGCTGTGGATTTAAGCTTAACGAGCGCGCGGGCATCGATCATGCTGATGGACGAGTAGGAGATCCTTACTGCTAAGTGGATCCGTGGATCCCGAATATATTGCATCTACAGCAATACCAATCATCTCCGCTTGGTGAGTCCGTTTTGCTATCAGTGGAGAGACTCGAAAAATGAGGCTTCCTAGCAGATTGACGACATGCCACCTCCCTGCAAAAAAATCACGGTCCCAGTAGGTGCAGGGCGACTTGTACCTCATGGTGATCGTTGCCCAGGGGACATAGCTCTTCGAGGCAATTTTCTCATACAGATGCGGGTTCATTGCACATGGTTGTTGAATGCAATACTCTGTGCTTTGCGGAGAATGAAAAGTCCTATTAATTTCAGGAGTATTTTGCAATCGCGCACATCGCGCGACTTTAATAACGATCGACGGTACTCGGAGATATTTTAGATGTAAAATTCAAATAATATTTCTGTGCTCTTTCGACGGGACATAATTACGAGTGTCAATATATTCATTGTCTTTAAAAAGAAGTTAAGTGACTCTGATAGGGTGGAACTATGTCGAGACACCATAGACCTAAAATAAATATAATCTTCATTCTTGAAATGGCGTGCGCGAGTCACAGATCGGCTAGAAGTCAAAATTTTGGTGCAACAAAAATCTATCCTGGTTGGGCTTTAGGCGAGTCATGAACCCGCTTCTGTCAAAAGGCAAATTGGTTTTGAAGCGGGTGCGAAGCTGTAACATCTTCCATGTAGAACGTGGGAATGTCTTAAATCGGTATCAATGGTATTGCTTGGTGTCTCGAGCAGAGCACAGGTGACAAAAGCAGTAGGGCTTAGGATACAGAGATTGTATATTGTGGTGTCCAAAGTGTATCTGCCTTTAGAACTCTATCTATTTTAGTACCTCTAGCGGGACGGTAAAGAACAGATGTTATGTTTTGTCTCGTACACCTTTGCTTGTGAATAGTGGGAGCGACGGGTGCTGAAACTCTAAATGAGAAGGCGTGGAGTTGAAGGGCAACTGTCAGTCAAGAGTTAAAGGCTATGCTTTGAGATAAAAAAGATGGTTCGTCCTTGTCACAATGTGACGATACTGCTAAGTCGGAACCCCCCTATGATCAGACCATTGTGCGGAGCAGTAAAACTCCACAGGTAAATTCTAAGCAAATTACTCAGTAGTTTAAGTCACCTGGGATAGTCCTGGTTGTTGTAAGCCTTCCATCACTACCTCCAGCAGAAGCTACTTTGATGTGAAAGTAATCATCCTGCAGGACGTGTACATAGAATTACAAGACGGTGAGATCATGAAATGGCCAAGGAAGGAGCTGGGCTTGTCAACTGTAAGATATAGGTATGTCGGAAAAGAAGGTGTGAAGAGAATACAGTTGAAGAGCATGGATTGCAGTGAGTGGGAGAACGATGCTCAGTGAATTTCCGAATTCTTTGTTAAAGGAATTTCACTTCGTGGCACTTTTCTTTCATGTTAACCCCGGAGAAGATGACGCTTAATGAAAGCGATTTGGTTAACAAATCAAATAGTTCAGCGAGGGACAATTTCTTTTTCAAAGCAGAACAAGTTACGACATTGACGCTTACTTTCATGTAGAGCGCGAAGCGGATTTGACAGAAACAAAGCACAACTTTTTACCCGGCGCAAAATTTCGATTGCAAAATGCTAACGGCAAGTGGCGAATTGTGCAAGCTTAAGATAAGGTAAATGCTGCCAAATTTCATGCGCAAATGCCACTTTATTGAAGAAATATGCTACATCAGCATGATCAATTGCACTTTTTCAGTGGTTTTCGGTCTAGTGGATGCTTTGTATCAACTACTAAAGAGAGAAAGTAAAAGCCCCTTAATTGTGAAGAGTATATCTAGCAGGATACTATAGGGGTGACTGGTTTTGCCACAGCGACTGTTACTTACCAGTAACATTCAATTATCTGTTGACACAGCTCTTTGGGCTACATCATGGCGACGCACAGCCCGATTATGGCGATTTGCTAGGCAATAGTCTCGCAAAGATTTTATGTTAATCACTTCTAACGTGCCCCTTTCAAAATTCCATGCTAGTCGCTAATCACACTAAGCAGAAATTGAGCAACTAGTGCGCCTAATATTTCACTCGACTCTCTGAGCTTTACCGTACCTATTCTTTTGATCGTACTTACCCCAGATATTCGTATTTCTCAAGTGCCTCAGATTAGACTAAACAACAAGCTCTCGCTACAAAGCTGATTTCTCGACCAACGCGCTAAAAAAGGAATTTTTGACGATCACGACGAGATGTTTTCTGATGAAAACACTGCCGCTGATTGTCCGAGACGTGACCCATTCCTTCCGTTCTCACCCGGCGATAGACGGCATAGCTGTTCGTCAAGGTGGAGGCGGTCACTGCACAGCTTCACACTACCTCCCCCACTGCACGATTTTAGATTAATTGCCCTTTTGAGTTGGTGAGTGTAAAGTTTAGAGAAGATATCCCGCCAAAGATCCACGACGACGTCCAGCCTGTTATAAATAACTGAGTCTGGCTCAAAAAGCCCAGCTTCCTCAATGCAAGCGCAAAAGTCACGCCGGATAGTTTCAAATCATCTTGTAATGATGATCTAACGATCTTCAAAGTTGCATACCGCGTAGTCTCCACACCTCTTTGCGTGCGAGCCTCCCGCTCATGCCCAGAGAGAAACAAGCGCAATAAGTCAGTGGGTGAGTGCTTTGCGAGCCCACAAATCATCACCCCAAAATAACATTTTGCGCTTGAAGCAACGACGGTTGCTGAAGCCCAAAATCTGTGAAGCTAGCCAACATGACGCTGAATAAATAATTTAATTTACGTATGAATTGCCAACGAGTGCCACCCCCACTGACACCAGACTCAGCCCGTAGCAGTTTAAATGCCACACAGCGGTTTGCCGGACCGTTTACACAAAAAAATTTGAACTTATCCAGGTGTGCAATGCGGTATTCAGCGCGGATTTGATAATTGGGTGCGATTTGCTTCAGCAGCGCAATCACCACCCGAGTCATTTGGATTGTATCCTTCGCAACGCTTTTCACGCACTTATCTCACCATCGCATTGCGGATGATTTGTAATCGACAAAATCACCCGGTACCGAGCACCTTTAACAATGTTAATCTACACTTCGGTGTAAAGAGCGGATTTGTTTTCGATTCACTGAAAACGCGCAAGCGGTATTTGTGTCATATGCTGTTGAAGAACAGCTTGACTGTTTTTCTACCGACCACAGTATTGCAATAGCAGTGGGTTAGGCTATCTGACCCAGACGTCTCATACAAAACTGCAATACGGCTCACCGAACGTGTCTGTCAAAAGGCCGAGATCAAGGCGATTGTGACGAGCTACAAGGACTCTGCCAGGTCCGGCAGACTGACCAAGGATGCCACCGCATGAGGTGAGTATATAGCACGCTGAAACGTTTCACAAATGCGCACATGATTGCTTACTCGCTTATACACGTTGGCCATCTATACATTGCGCCACCGAGCGGTGCGTTTAATCTTCCGATTTGGCCACCCAAAAGGGTAATGTGTGCCTCGTACACTATTTTGTCATTTTTTTTGAGAAAATTATTATGAGACATCACTATACGCCAAATGTCATTAGGACCAGTGCCGTGATGCGGCAAAATTTGGGATAAAGCATAGCCGTACAAGCGTGCAACTGTGCGCTTAAATAGAGTAACATTTGAGTTCTCAAAGCTTATGCTTTCCAAAGCTATACACAGCGAAACGCATGCTTCGTCTGGCCCGCACGCTGTCCCTATCGCCTTGTAAATTGGTAGAACGGCAGATTTACTAAGAGAATATAGCAATTTAAACTATATATGTCATTATTCTAGAGTATAATTTAGATATTAATTTTTGATGTAAAAATCTTAAAGCAGCGATTTAACAATGTGAGTTCCTCAATATATGCGCTTCTTTTAGGAGCGTATAAATTTAAATTTTGTGTGTTTGCTAACGCGGATTTTGAGAGTGAAAAAGCTTATTCGTTGTTGAGTGCACGGCAAGTCACATGGAGCCTCGCATAAGAAATAAGACTTAAGAGTCCATCGGTCATTGAGAATATATTTTTAAAGTAACTTTCCTGCTGATTTTGCTTAAGGAATTGTTGCTTAGCTATATGAAAATGACCAACTAGAAAATACATGGGAGATGTATCGAGTTATCCGCTTGCTATCGCGATCACGAGAACGCGCGTCTGGCTGTCCAAAAAGTCGGATTGCATTATAAAAATCTAAGTCCAAAAAGTCGGATTGCATTATAAAAGTCAAAAGCTACGCGAGTCCAGTTCGCTGCGTAATGTGGAAGTCAAGATCCCAGTATTTACAAAACTTACCGGAAAAATCGATGTGTAAGCCATTAATTGAAACTTTACGGCTCGTTGTTTGCTCAGACAGCAAACGTTATAGCATGAAGCTTTCGTGATACAAGGTGAAGAAAGAAAATTATAGACGATTTTGAGGAAAGATTATGTGTACAAACATGGTAGAAATGTGGAATAGAAACTGCATATTTACTTCAATAAAATCTGTTGTTACAATTAGGTAATTAACTGGAGAGCAATGTAAACTAGTGGCAACACTAACGTCGTTTTTTGTGGCAGGCACTACGTAAGTAAAAACAAGGACAAGCAGATGTTTATTACGATAATTTGGATCTGGTCAATATTCAAAGCACTTTATCTTACGACCTATTTTTTCTATAACAAACAAATGATGCGTGTTTTTAATTTTTCGTTTTTGTTAAAAGGTGTTCTCTTTGAATATTTCAGATCGCACCAAACTTGACATTCTGGTCAGTTCTGATTACACCTTGCACTTCTTGCGCCATTGTCGACGATTGTTCCTAGTCTGTTAGCTTTATAAAACGCACAGCTTTCGACATCACGTGGAATATTTGCCTGTTACATATAATCTTGAGATGGTAATAAGGGTAGAAAACATCGTCAAACGTGAGGCCAGTGAAATGATGAGGCCAAGTGCATGTGCATATATTAGCCGCATCATTTTCTTAGATAATTTTGTGTACTCTCACGATTAGTAAGCAAATTTTTTAGCCCAGAAGACAAGATTTTAGGAGACTAGAAGTGTAAGGATTGCAAGTTTTATAAATGTTTTTATTTTTCATTAAAATAAAGAAGAGGACGTGACCAAAAGTCAATTCTTGTACACCCCAGAGTGACTCTGCCTTGATTATGGGTTTGCTACTTAACGTTACAAACTCTTCATTCAATCGTACAAGTGGAAGAAGCTAAAAAAAATTATTATTAAATCAATCTCTTAATCACTAATCGACCCGCGTCTTGGACTCGCTGGCAAAAATGCGTCTAGGCTACATATTTTTCGTACTTGCAGCTTTACATATCGCGTCTGTAAGCACAAAGACGGCTGGAGAATACAAACCGATCCTCGAATCGATCCCGGAGGAATCGGAGCTATTCACGAAAAAAGAGGTTAAAGCGCGTTGAAATGCCAAGCGAATTGCTGCCCGATAAAACGCTTCGCAGATTGCTTGCCATTGAAACGCCTCGCCACACGCTGTTTTCAAAACTGCTTGACAAAATTAGTTACACTAAAACGCAATCTGTCAACTGACAGAAAAAAAGTCGCTTTTCATTTTCAAATTTCTTTCGCAATTCACATTCCATTAAACAAGATCTTCCTAGAAAGATGGACTTCAGCAAAAGCAAAAGAAATTAAAATATCAAAGACATCTTTAACTTCAAGTTCAAGAACTTGAAGTTCAAGTAAATATCGAACGGTGTCCATGAAGTCGTGCTGTTTCGCTCTCAAGTTGACTGACACAGGATTTCCACGGAGAATCCATGCCTTGGATTAAGAGCTTATGATGTCTTCAGCTAGCAAAAAGAGCTTGACGCTTTTTTCTGCAAGCGGTTATTCGCTTGATAAGTATCTCGTCGGTGCGTTATATCATTTGTGTCCACTGGTTTTTATGATCTCAAACTAATTTGTTTCTAACAGCGATTTGCACATTACAGAAACTGTGCAAATTTTTGCTCCTTGAAGAAGCAGTAATCCAATCAAAACAATAAAATATTGTATCCGAAACGTCTTGCGGGTGCTTGCTCGAGGCAAGTTGACGATTTGCTACACTTTGTTTTATCAATAAGAAACTCAGATTGGACCTACATAATTTGCCAAAATTCATCTAGCTTTCTCAAACCTCTTTATTTTAAAGTTCGTTTATATTATACTTTGTAGACGTGATGACTTCTCAGCCAACAGCATACACTAATGCACCACCAACACTGATACGATATGGATACAGCACATATAAAATCTTTTGATCAAAGATCAGAAGTGCAAAAGATCGGTCGGGGGACTTTTGAACCCCAAACACCAAGTAACCGCTTTATGACTTCGAACGTTATGGGACCTCCACCAACAAAGTATCTACACAAGAAAAAGCCGAAGAGAAGAACACTTCTAATAGTTTTCTATTTGAAAATGCAAATTGTGTCATTACCTTTCAACAAAATGTATTATAAAAACAATGAATAAAGTATCAAAAACAATTAGATTTCAAATGAGAAAGAAGTTTGTCTTTTATTGTTGTGCCATCACATTTACACCATCAAGATCCTTGAGTTTCTTCTTTGCTCTTTCTCGTTCCCCTTCATCCATGCGATCTCTTGAACGCGTAGTGCCAAGCAATAGGGACGTGAGCGCAGCTGTGTTTGGTGCAATACGACGGGACGGTCCCGCACTCCGCTCTTCATGGTGGTTGTTTCCCTACATCAGTGTATACATGCATTAGTATACCAAACTTGTAACAACTCTCAAATCAGATCTACCTCATTCACTGATAGGTCTTTACTTTTGTTAGCAAAGTCTTGCCTTCTTTTGCGACGACGATTGTTTCTCTGTCTATATGGACTTGGACTACGGCTTTGATCTCTTGTACTACAACTAGAGCGTCGTCCTTGACGCAAATGGTAACTACTACCATCTGAGGATAAAGAGTCACTGTACTCCCTGCTCAAAGATCGTTGTGGACACTTCGGATGGGAGCGGGTAACCATTACGAATGTGAGGATATTGACATTAATCTGATCCAGTATCCTGCAAAATCGAATATCAGGCGACTTGCCACTTTTTATAAGCTCCAACTTCCAATCAGTACTACAACATTTACTGAAGCGTTCGTGACAATTTGAGCTACAAGGTGAAGACTGAATTGGAAAGAAAATTATGGGAAGAGATAAATGGCGATTTCGAGGGTGTACAAACATGATAGAAATGTGACCATTAATCCTGGTAAAGTAAAATAAGATTTACTCCAATAAAATCGTTTGTTACACCTAGGTAATAAACTGGAGAGCAATGTTTACTCATGAAAAGGCTGACGTCGTTATTTTCTTTGTGGCACTACGTTAGTAAAAACAAGGATAGGTTACGATAATTTGATACAGGTCAATTTTCGAAGCAATTTATCTATGACCTACTTTTTTCCTTTACAATCAAATGATGCGCAAAACATCGTGTTTTGATTGTTTTGTTTTTTGTCAAAAAGTCTAATAATTCATATCGCACCAACAGGTCAAAATCGCAAATTTTGATTACTACTACTCACAGTCAAATCCCATAGTCAACCTTTGCTTGACATCACTTTCGCCATACCTACAGCATCCGTGTCATCTCACGTCAAAATGTACTAAACACCGGAGCTATTTGTACCAAAGAATACACAATATCAACTCGATAGTGATAATAGGTCACTCACTCACTTTTTACGACAACAAGTCGCCCTTATGGCGATTTTTTTGCAGCAAAACCAATTGTTCGTAATTATAAGAAATGAAATTTAAGAGACAATCGGGACCAAATACGTATTTTATTGCTTTCAATGGCCACAGAAGATATACAGATTTAGAATTGTCGTAATAAGCATAGATTAGTAATTTTCATAAGTCAGGATGTCACTAAGTGCGAGGCAATCAATTCTGGCACGAAATATCAAATAAGGAAACAAACATCCTATAAAAATTGCTGTCTGAGCAAACAACGAGCCAAATTTTCCACCAATGGCTTACACACCGGTGCCGACTCGCGTAGCTTTTGATTCCTAATCAGTGCAGTCTGACTTCTTGGATAGCCAGACGCGCGTTCTCGGGATCACGATAGCAAGTGGATAACTCGATACTTCTCCCATGCTACCGCGAAGTTGTTTCTGCTTCTTTACCAGCGATGTTTTCGGGAGAACGAGGCTATCAAGTAAATCTTGACTTCAAAATTGTCTTTATCATCATCATTTTCTATCGTCGAGCGAGGATGTTACATTGGCATCATCATTAATTCGTTGTGTCAACTTCATTGTCTGGATAAACTCTAGTTGCGCTACGAATCATTGTAAAGTACTAGAATTAATTTCTTGTCCATTGTGTCTATTTATAATGATCTGATCAGTATTATTTGTCCTTTCTAGTCGGTGTCATTTTCATACAGCTACACAACAATTCCTTGAGCAGAATCAGCAGAAACTTACCCTAAAAATATATGATCAATGACCGATGGACTCCAAGCCTTATTGTTTATGCGAGGCTCTATGTGACTTGCCGTGCACTCAACAAGGAGTAAGTTTCTTCACTCTCAAAATCCGCGTTACACACGTTGTTAATTCGCTAGTTTAAGGTTTTTACATCAAAAATAAATACCTCAATCAAACTCTTGAATAATGTGAGATATAGTTTAAATTGTCATATTCTCATAATAAATCTGCCGTTCTAGAATTCCATGCTAGCCGCTTATCAAATATTGAGCAACCACTGCTCCTTATATTTCGCTCAACTCTCTGTGCTTTACCGTACCTATTCTTTTGATCGTATTTACCCCATATATTTGTTTCTCTCCCGTGGACCAAATTCAACTAAACAACAAGCTCACGCTACAAAACTGATTTCTCGACCAACGCGCTAAAAAGTATTTTTTGACGATAACGACGAGATGTTAACTGATGGAAACACTCCCGCTGATTGTCCGAGACGTGACCAACATCTTCCGTTCTCGCCCGGCGATACACGGCATAGCCGCTCCGCAAGGTAAAGGCGCTCGCTGTACACAGCCTCAGGATATTTAGATTAAGTACCCTTTTGAGTTGGTGAGTGTAAAGTTTGGGTAAGGCATCCCGCCGTAGATCCACGACGATGTCTAGCTTATTACGAATAACTGGGTCTGGTTCAGGAAGCCCAGCTTCTTTAATGCAAGCGCAAGAGTCACGCCGAATAGTTTTCACATCACCTTGTAATGATGGTTTAACGACCTTCAAAGTTGCATACCGCGTAGCTTCCACACGCCTATTCGTGCGAGTCTCCCGTTTATACCCTAAGAGAAACAAGCGCAATAAGTCGGTGGGTAAGCCTTTTCGAACCCACAAATCATCACTCCCCGAAACCACATTTTGCGCTTGGAGCAACGGCGGTTGGATAACTTAAACTCTCTGTGAGATATACTTGGAGTTAGCCAACGTGCCGCTGACTAAATAATCTAATTTGTGTATTTAGTGACAAAACACGCCATATCACCTATTCGAACGCCTTGTAAACCGGCTCCAACGGCGCGAACACCCAATCAGAGCATCTTCACAGGATTGAGTTTGAAATTGACCGTTTCGCAGCGCTTTTGCGAGTGACGCCATGACGCTCAATCTCATCAAAATATAGCCGCTGGGATTTTACCAAATATGGTCGGACTGATGCCAGCAAGTGCCACCCCCACCGACACCAGACCTAACCTGTGGCGGTTTAAATGCCACACAGCGGTTTGCCGAACCATTTTCACAAGATAAGTTTCAGCCTTTTCATATGTGGAATGCGGTATTCAGCGCGGACTTAAGAATCGGGCGCGAGTCGCTCCAGCAGAACAATCACCACATGAGTACTTTGGGTTGTATCCTTCGCAACGCTTTTCACGCATTTATCTCACCATCGCAATTGCGGATAATTTGTTATTGACAAAATTAACCTGGTACCGAGCACCTTTAACAATGGTTGTCTACATTTCGGTGTAAAGCGCGGATCTGGATCCGATTCAATGAATATGAGCAAGCCGTATTGGTATCATACGCAGTTGAAGAACAACTTGACTGTATTTATTAACGACCACCGTATTGTTAACATCAGTGGATTAGGCTTAATGGCCCAAATGTCCCATACCAAACTGCAATACGATTCCCCAAACGCGCCTGTGGAAAGACCAAGAAACAATGGCTATTGTGACGAGCTGCAAGGACTCTGCCAAGTCCGGCAGGATGCCACCACATGCGGTGAGTATTTAGATTGCTGAAACGTTTCACAAATGCGCACAGGATTGCTTACCCGCTTATAAATGTTCTGCCACCACTTTATTGCGCAACCGAGCAGTGCGTTTACTATTTCGATATGGCCACCCAAAACGTTAATGTGTGTCTCGTACACTATTCTGCCATTGAAAAAATTATTATGGGGCAGCACTAGACGCTGAGTGTCATGAGGATCAGTGCCGTGATTTTGGATAAAGAATAGAAGTACAAGCATGCAACCGTGCGCTTAAAAAGAGAAACATGTGATTTCTTAGACTCAATGCTTTTCAAAGCTTTACACAGCAAAACGCATGCTTCGTCTGACCCGCACGCTGCATCTATCGTCTTGTAAATTGGTGACGTCACCATTGTCACACGCGCCAATCATAGTCGGGCACCAAAAAAGCGCACCTTCCACCAATGAAACTCAACCCAGCTTCCAAAAGTATACAAGGCAAAGAAAAAACATTTGCACATTTTCTGTATGAGGTGCGGTGATGACGTAGCCATGTGCAGCAGCGCATAATCTTAGTAGATTACGAAAAATTTAGAGCACGGAGGGTGGATCCTGAACTTGATAAGGGTACACTTTATTGGGTGTTGGAAAAGATGGCCATTGAAGCCGTGAAATAAGTCTTCTGAATCCAAATCGGCTAAGTCTACGCAGTCTGCCATTGCAATAGAGCTTGTTTTACTTTGAGCAAATGCCAATGGGCATGAACGCAAGATCACCTTTGGACCTTGCCAGCCAAAAGCTACTCAAAAGAATCTCCCTGTTTGGGATATTGAGCTGCTTGCCCCAAATCTTTGAGCGGTTTTTAAAAGGTAAGGGAGGGGTCGTGCCATGTCATCATACTTTACCTTTTAGGTGTGCAAGTAGTTGGATAGGCCAGGCCTTAAGTCTTTTGGACAGAGGCACTACCTAATCTACAGTCGCCAATACTTTTTGAGGATCCACCCGCTTTTTCACGCCAGCGATACATTTGTCACCATTGACAAAAGCTTATCTGTTCAACAAATAGTTCCTCGTGCTCTGCGGGACTATTGCCTAGCAAATTGCCATAAACGGGCTGTGCGTCGCCATGATGTATCCCAAAAAGCTGTGTCATCAGATGAATGAAAATTACTGGTTAGTAACAGTCTCTGTGGCAAAACCAGTCATCTCTATGGTATCCTGCTCCAGGTACTCATCACGGTTAGAGGCTTTCACTTCTTCTCGCCAGTAGTTGATACGGACCACTTACTAGACCGAAGTCAATGAAAAAGTGCAATTGATCATGCTGATGTACAGCACATTCCTTCAGTAAAGTGGCATTTGCGCATGAAACGTGGCAGCACTTACCTTATGGTAAGCATGCACAATTTGCCACTTGTCGTTAGCATTTGGACATCGACTTTTTGCGCCGGGTAAGAAGTTGTACTTAATTTTGCCAAATCTGCTTTGCGTTTTGAATGGAAGTAAGCGTCAATGTTTCTACTTGTTTCCGTTTGAATAAAGCAATTGTCCTTCGCTGCACTATTTGGTTCTGTGATACAAGTCGCTTTCATTATACATCATCTTCTCCGGGGTTAACACGAGAGAAAAGTGTTAACATCGTTCTCCCACTCATTGCACTCCATGCCCTTCAACTGTATTCTCTTCACTTTTCCTTTCCGACATATGTATTATCACGGGTGATAAGCTCAGCTCCTTCTTTGGCCATTTCGTGACCTTACCGTCTTGCCATTCTTTGTATGCATCCTGCAGGATGATTAGCTTAACATCAAAATAGCTTCTGCTGACGGTAGTGATGGAAGGCTTAAAATCAACAGGACTACCCCAGGCGACTTAAATTATTGAGTAATTTTTCTTAGAATTGACCCGTGGAGTTTTACAGCTCCGCACGATGAAACTATCATACGGAAGTTCTTA
>NW_020190014.1:123127-123855 GCF_900000015.1 Plasmopara halstedii | reverse complement strand
TAACTGATCTGTGCATTTTTTACAACACGCAGTGATCATTCGTATCCACAAACTGACAGAATATCTTTATTGTACACAAAGGTCCGAGTTCCGTCAGATGATCTGATGTCTTGCTTCAAACGTGCAGCAAATTTATTTTTTTTGTAGTTTGTAGCCTTTATTTATCTCTGTATTATTTGTATCTAGTAACGTACATATAGATATATGGTACAATTTTTTTTAAGACTTCGCCGCCATACTCACAGAAAATTGCCACACATTATCCACGTCTCGGTTAAAATTTATACACTAGTCGTCTATCTCACCGATGAGATTGTTTCGAGAACAAAAATTCAATATCAAGAATGCGTGCAATTACAGAGCTATCGTACGTTTTCTTCTCATATTTAAACATAAACAATGAGAGAATCACGTAATATTCGCCAATTAATGGGTCAATGCAAAATTAAAATGTCTTATAGTTAAATGATATCTAATGTATAATCATCATTCTTCCTTGAAGCTATGATATTAACCAATTAAACATGTTTATTTTAACAATGATATTAACTAATTTAACATGTGTATCTCAACAATAATATTAACCAATAAACAATGCGTTTGATTGCTACGATGTGGACCAATTAATCAGATGCTGAATGGGTATAAAAGCAAAAATATTAACAAGTCAATCAGGGGGTCCCCAAAATCAATAAGTCAAGATTTACAACTCATGCGAGGTGCATTTC
>NW_020190014.1:106800-123117 GCF_900000015.1 Plasmopara halstedii | reverse complement strand
AGACGATAAAGGCCGAACGTGAGGCTGAGCGAGATCGGCGGGCCGAGAAGAAGGCACGTGAAGAAGCGGAAGTTGCTTTGGCGAGCTATCAGCGCCAAAAAGGAACATTTGGCAGCAAGAAGAAGGGGCTGAGACGCAGGCAATCGTCGCAAGTTGACATGCGTCGTACGCGCATTCGAGAGCTATCGGATGATGTGAAGCGTGCGTTGACGGAACGTGACGGAGAAAAAGAAAATCCGTTTGTGAGGATTACAAATGATCTAGAGATTCAGTTTGGCTCCCTTCTGGGCGAGTTCATGCAGCAATTGCTTCGTAGGTCGCTGCTCCAGGTATGCAAAGAGCAGTGTTTTGTTGTTTATACCTTAATTGACATTTTGATGCGTTTTGTTTGGCAGCAAAATTCACATCTGTCAAATCTGTGCACGAGACTTGACTATAACGGATTTTACACCAAATAGTACGACTCTTGCGGCCAAAGGTCGCCAGTAAAGATTCTGTATCGAATCTTTGATGCAGCCGCTATTGATATGCAAGTTTATGATACGTTAGCTGGTGATTGTAATGTCAGGATGCAGGCGTGTCCGATCTTCGATTCCACTACAATTTGTCGTGTATTTGCTGCTGCTTATCGAAGCACCAGCGAAGCGACTAACTGTTCTTGTGCAGCCACAGACATCTACAGCAGGAGAACCGTTTGTTGTGCAGCCTGTTATCGCGTTAACTGACGACAGCGGCAATATTCTCATTTTCGAAAATGATGGCACTGTCGTTGTTGATATTAGAAACAATTTGTCTCGATTCGCAGTTCTTTATCCTCAGAAGAACGACTTTGCTATCGTAAACGGCATCGTGCGTTGTTTTGGGCTGTATATTAATGAGGCAAATATTGGCTATACACTCGTATTTTCCTCATACTATCATGGTGTGTGGGTCGAGTCATCGTCATTTGAAATCGTTGTGGGTCCCAAATATCGGCTTGCGATGCTTAATGACATCAGTAAGGCTATTAGTGGCACCCCTTTCTTGCCACAGCCAGCCTTGGGAGTGGTTGACAGAGGCGGTAACATTGTGACGGCAACGAATGAGGGATATATGCGTATTGAGTTTGATGCTAATCCTGTTGGGGGGGTGCTGCAACCAGCGGCCATTTTGAATGTATCGATTAGCGGTGGTATTGGACGCTTCTCTGGAATATACATTGAACCCGCAGGCTCGCCGTACAGGCTGCGGTACACAACAGATTTGATCCTTTCTGGAGGTAATACAGTGGTCACAAATTTTTTTACGGTTGCGGCAAGTGAATGCAATAGGCTAGTACTAGAATCTTCACTTGGAGAAGCACGGGGTGGAAAGGCATTTTCTATTCAGCCAGTTCTTATGCTCCTTGACACAGGAGGTAATCTTCTCGTGGCCGACAGTTCAAGCAAAGTTTCTGTGGCAATTGCTGCAAATCCTTCCCGAGGAACAATTACACCAATCGATAGGCTCACCGTCTTTGTACGAAAAGGCATGGCAGTTTTTCGCGGTCTAAAAATTGACAAAGCAGGAAATGGATACTCATTAAGATTCACGCTGTATACCAAGGTCCAAGGCAAAAAATTGTGGATAAACACGAATGTTTCGGTGGTTTCAGAGGCATTTGACGTGCTGACGGGTGACCCTGTGTCATTGCTCTTGCAGCGCAATTTGTCGAACGGTATTGTAGATGGTCAGCCCAACCACATACAACCTGTCGTTGAGCTGCTCGATGCCGGAGGCAATTTGGTTTCCTCACTGAATACAGGAAGCGTCTCGGTCGCTTTGGTCTCCAGTCCTTCAGTAATATCAAGCATTGTGGTTGATACGTCAGCAGCTCCCCTACTGACTGTTGTCAATGTGCGTGCGCTAGTCAGCTCAGCGTACCCAATGCCCTATGGTGTCGGTGCGCGGGTCGCGGTTCAAGTGACTTTTTCGGACGAAGTTACAATTCGAGGCACACCGACACTAGAATTGGCCTCTTCAGTAAATGGAATTGCATCAAACGGTCAAGCTGTTATCGTCGCAACGACCGTTCCGTGGACCACCGCTCTCACCTTCGAGTATGTAATCGTGGCCACAGACAATAGTCCAGACTTAGAATACACTTCAACGACGGCGTTATCTTTGAATGGCGGGCTGATTGTGGACCGAAACGGTAAGCCTCCCATTCTTACGCTGCCGGCGCTAGGCAGCATTAATTCTCTTGGGGGATCCAGTGCGGTGATAATAGATACAACAGCCCCGATGATCACATCCATATTTTGTTCAACACCAGGCGACGGCGAATATGGTACAGGACAACAAATTGAACTGAAAGTAAAGTTTTCTCACCCCGTTTCAGTCCGCGGCGATCCATATTTACCGGTCGCACTGATGACTGTAGGTGGTACGGGAGGAATCCGCCTCGCTGCATTTTATAGTGGTAGTAATACCGACACTCTAGTTTTTGTATACACTGTTCAAACTGGCGACGCAGCCGCCATTCTGGACGTGACTGCGAGTATTGACCTCAATGGTGGATTCATTAAGCGTTTCTCCCAGCGCCCGACCACCGACGCTGTTGTGACGGTTGCGCCGGGCCCGTTCAAACTTTCCAATTTCAACAGTATTGTCATTGAAACCGCATTTCCGACGATCGATGCGACAGTGGGTGTGACTAGTGGTAACAGCAGCGGAATATACGCACCTGGAGATGAGATCATTATATTTGTTGCATTTACCAAGCCAGTCACGGTGATAGGTTACCCACGTATTATCCTGGCTACTGGACCAACAAAGCGCTATGCGGGTTACACAACTGGAAGCGGCTCGAAAGTGCTGACATTTGCTTATCAAGTATCTGCCGGAGACCACGCGGGAAGCGGCTACTTGAATTACCAGGACGATCAAGCATTTGATCTGAATGGTGGCTCGATCACTCGTTCTCTTATCGGGTCTTCGAATTTGTCGGAGGCTTCTGCACTTTTGACGCTGGCGAGTACAACAACTTTAGGTAAAAGCCTAGCAGACAACGCTCAGTTGTCCATCGATGGAATCCCTCCAAGTGTGTCAAGCATATTTGTATCGTCTGCGCCGTCCACGACAGTTTACCGTGGCGACGAAGTAATAATTGCCGTAAGCTTTTCGGGGTTGATCACTGTGGACTTGACAAGAGGTACACCTTTCTTACAGCTGGAAGTTGGAGACTACAACCGCAAAGCTGTATACAAGTCGGGGAGTGGAAGTCAGTCATTGCTTTTTTCTTACATTGTGAATCTAGGAGATATAACACTAAATGGAGTAAACTACCGGTCGAAGTCGGCCTTACTGCTTAATGGTGCAACAATCCGACGGACTTCCAAGTCACCTACACTGGATGCAAATTTGATGCTGCCGGATCCGCCATCTTTAAGTCCCCAGATCATCGTAAATCCTTCATTGTCGTTCGTGACTAGAATAACGGAATTATCAGCGGATGTTGCCACAGGGACGTATGGAACAAAGCAGACCATCATTGTATCGCTTAGCTTCTCGGATGAGGTCGCTCTATTGGGAGTGACGCACCCAGTCCTGAAACTTAACACGGGCACGATTGTGCCTTACGTATCGGGTAGCACTACCCAAACGCTTGTTTTTTTGTATGTTGTAAAAGATGGAGAAACCTCGCTGGGATTAGATAAATTTGACGACAACGCGGTGATTTGCCTTGCTCCAAATTGCCAAATTATTAACCGCAATTCAATAGATGCAGACTTGTCATTGACTGCAATCAATTTAGTGCCAGCAAACATTGCGATTGACACAAAAGCTCCGCAAGTTTTAAGCATCTACGCATTGACACTTGCTCCTGGCATTAATGCCGGCTCGTTCGTGGTAGGTGATATAATTGAAATTGTAATTCAGTTTGATTTGGAAGTGGATATCGAGCCTCCACCGAGCGTATTTCCAGAGAAGGCACCTGTGCTACTTCTGAATACTGTGGAAAATGGGAAGCCTGTTTTGTGCAGAGGTTACGCAAATAATGACAGACACTTGTTGTTATTTAAGTATATTGTGGAACTAGGCGATGTGGCTAGCGATCTGATGTACATCGACCAAAATGCATTGCTGCTAGGTCAATCTACGATTAAACGTTTAGCGACGAGTTCAGTAACAAATGCGGTGCTGACACTTCCCCTTCCAGCACCCTTGAGGGGATCACTGAGTGTGAATGGAGAAATAGTTCCTTCCGTTTTGGATGTATCTTCGTCAAACACGAATGGCCAATATCGGGGTGGAGACCAAATTGCGCTTACAGTGACTTTCAGCCAGCATGTCGTTGTGAAAGGAAACCCAGTTTTATGGTTAGATACGGGTGTGGTGACACGTACGGCCATCTACAGCTCTGGCAGTGGGACAACAGTGCTCACCTTTATCTACACGGTGCAAGAGGGTGACTACTCTGTGGACCTAGAATATGTTGATAATCACTCTCTCGACTTGTCGGATCGTAACCCAATTCCTAGTGCAATTCTGCATATGTCCACAATCCCTACGACAGAGGCTGATATCAATCTCCCTTATCCGCGTACTCAAGGCAGCCTAAGTTACAACAAAAACTTTTATGTTAACGGCCGCCAACCTAGCATAATTTCAACGCGTTTTGTGTCGAACGACGGGATCTACAAAGTGTTTGATACTGTGGTAATAGAGGTGACCTTCAGCTCGTGTGTGATTGTCGATCAAGGCATGCAAGGCGCGCAAGGTCCTACGCCAAGACTGAGATTTCGGCTGAGTCAGACCTCGTCGTACTTAACATCTAAAGCTTCAACAATTTCGCGATATGGTGTCTACATCAGCGGCAGTCCCGGCACGGCATTGCGTTTTGAATACACAATACAGACAGGAGATTTTGCGCTTGATTTAGACTATTCGAACACAACAGCTCTGGAGCTTAATGGTGCTCGTATTTTAACATGCACGGCCGATGCAAATGTCGCTGCAAGTCAAAGTGTAGACTTACATTTGAATCCTCCGAAAGGGCGCTTACTTGGTCGTACAGTAGTGCCAATTAATTCGGGCAGAGCGACCTTCACGGATCTTTTCGTGAATAGTGTAGGAAATGGTTATAGAGTTAGCTTTAGTGTGCTGCACGGGCTAACATTGCTCGAGACCAGTGCATTTTTTGATATGCTTCCTTCAGCTGTCTATATGTTAAGAAGCACCCCGTTTTCGAGTGGAGATCAACTTGGTACTAGTGTTGATGTTGACAGCGACACCCTTGTACTTGGTGGACCGGGTGCAAGTCGGCCAGCTGCTGCCGTACAGATTGTAACTGTCTTGGGTGATGCAGAGACCTTTGTTGATGAAATTCAAGTTTTGCAGACCACAGCAAAGCAAAGGCCTGCGGTTCAAATATTGACAAGTACGGCAGCTCCTGGAGAGACTATTGGCGGCTTTTTCTATCTTAAACTTGGATTTGTCGGACCTACGCGGCGGCTTCCATATAATGCTGACCCGACTCAATTAAGTATAGCTATTCAAATGGATTTGGGGTTTGAAATGCAAACAATTAGCGTAACTCGGGAGCTAAATACATACTGCGCTTGTGATAATGGATATGTGTGGCATATTACCTTTCATGATGCCGAAGGTCCCCTTGACGCTCTGACTGCGGTCAACAGTCAGCTTACTGGAAGATCAGTGTCAATTGGGGACGGAAGGTCTGGATCAGTAGCAGTAATTGCGGTGCCCTCCACTATATTGGGAGGTGCTTTGACGCTTCAGCTCGGTACTTTGGTCTCGCGAAATATAATGTTTGACGTCAATGAAGCAGAGTTGACGACCATTTTGACTCAGGATTTCAACTTGAATGTTTGGAGCGTTTCGCGCTCTCTGCCAAATTTAATGAAGACCTACACGTGGAAAATTACTTTTAGGGCGAGCGACACAATGTATGATGTACCTCAGCTATTATCACATGACGTTATGCTATCCGGATATGGAGCGCGCTCGACTGTGCGTACAGAACGCAACGGCCAGGGTCGTCTGTTTGGGTCCTTTAGGCTTCAGCTCCGCACAAAATTATTTCTAAGCGAGGAGACTGATGACATTCCTGTTGATGCAAGTGAGCACGAGGTTAAAAACGCGCTGGAAAATCTTGTGTCAGTAAATGATGTTACTGTTCATCGTTCTGCCGGTATGAATGATTATGGTGGCTACTCGTGGTCAATAACATTTTTAAAGGTGAGTAGCAAGAACAAAAATGGGCCCTTGATTAACGCACCAGGAAATTTACCAGTACTTGTACCTAACACGACAAAACTGAAGGGTACAAATGCTCGCGTTGATGTTCAAGTAGGTAGTCATGAAACTTCTTTGACAATGGCTGATAAGCTTAGCCCAAAAAGCGGATTGCCAGTTAGGTCGGCAGGTATGGTCGCAATCTTTACACGTGGTCAAAATGACTGGGAACAGCAAGATGGCACGATCACAGGGCATGATACTCGTGAAGGCGATTTATTTGGCTCTAGTGTAAGTTTGCACGGTCTCACGTTGCTTGTTGGCGCACCAACTGCAGCAATCTACGGAGATTTTGAAAAACAATCATTTTTGTGTGATGCTGATGGAGGCTATTTGCGAATCGTCTATCGTAACAAGGCATCAAAATCTGTAGCTTATAATGCCCCTATGCAGGAGCTGCAATCTGCAATTGCTACAGTGATGTCGGTTGACTTCGGCGAAATTCAAATTGACGCATATAACACTTCTCTATGTGCAGGGGTTGAGATTGTAATAGCCTTACGGGGAGGCAATCATGGGGATAGCTCAGGTGATATACCCGACCTTGTCGTTGACTCAAGTGCATTGAGAAAGGGTTTAGGCGCTGGAAATGCGCAGATGCATGAATACCTAGCTGGTACTTTTCGCAGCGACGGAGCTAGCGCTAAAGGATCGCAGTGCGGTGCTGCCTATATGTTTAGAAGGGACGAGAATCTAAAACGTTGGGTGGAGCTTGCAAAGATTGCTCCACCAGCCGATCAAATTAGTACTGTGCGCGATTACGGTAGCGCAGTGGCATTGTTGGAGCCGTTCGCAGTCGTGGGGGCGCCGGGATCTTTTGATGACGAAGGCCGTGTGTTTGTCTATCAAGTTGATGGGATAGATAAGTGGATGCTCTTTCAAACTTTGAGCGCAGCGCCTGAACAGGTATCAAGTGGTGATCGGTTTGGCGAAGCAGTGGCAATCTCAGGAATTTTATCAAAAACTCTAGTTATTGGTGCCCCTGGCTACGCTCTTAACAGTGGAGCCGTTTTCGTGTATGATCTTGTGGATGGTTTTTTTCAAAGGCGCCAAATACTAATGCAAGTGACTCAAATGCTGAAACCTGGAGATCGCTTTGGAAATGCTGTCGATCTAGACATGTCTTCTACGTATACACTAGCTGTTGGTGCCCATTGTCATACTTATCGTCGAGATGACGAAGTCGATGCTGCGGATAGCGGCGCCGTTCTTGTATTCGTTCGACGCAGTGAACGTGATATATTTTTTGTGCTGCAGCAAGTACTTTACAGTTCAGATATTCGTGCGCGTGATCGCTTTGGAACAAGCGTCGCGATAGCGAACGAGACTATTATTGTTGGTGCTCACGAGCTTTATGAAGGTGATCGCACTATTAGGAAGGCGGTCCAAGTTATCTCTAGCAGTGTCTCAGAGACGGAGCTTACAGACATAATTCATGGCGGCTCATTTACGCTGAGTCTCTTGCGCCTGGATACCGACGAATCATCAAAAAAAGTAAATTCCACCAAACGAGCAAATACTCGAGCTATTGCGCACGACATTTGCGCATCAGATCTTCAGGTCATCTTGAAAATGGACTTGAATCTGATCAGCGTAAATGTTCAACGTGATGGCCCTAGCATTTCCCGAGGGTACACGTGGTATGTAACTTTTGCAGGAAGCTCTGGTAAAATTCCGCTTCTCGAAGCAGACAGCACACAGCTAATTGGAGGCGAAATTACGGTGAAGTGGGCCAACCGCTTGGCACCGGTGCTACGTGGAAATGCTTATGTTTTTACTCGGGATGTCAACGGAGTATGGATCGAGCAAGCAACAATATCTCCGCGGGATAAACAGACTTTCGCATGGTTTGGATCGGCTGTAGCTGTGCACAAGCGAACAGCAGTGTTTGGATCGCCAAATTTGGATTCATTTATATCGGGCACACCTGCTGGAGGAGCTTTCGTCTCGGACCTCGGAATTTTTTCCTTACACTTCTCGGCTAAAACGTACAGCGTGCTAGAAGGTGACAGTCTGGACATAACAGTGGAGCGCTGTAGTCGCGTGGGATTTTGTGCGGTGGACGTGTCTGATGCCCCACAGCTTTACGTTCAGTACGATACAGGTGACGCCTTTTCTGATCGACAATTTGCTCCAACTCATGCTGCCGATAGCTCGTATATTAATTTATACCAAAAATTAGCACGACTTGACGCTGCTGGGAAGCAAACGAGTCAATGGCTTCATACTGACGTTGTCGGCACAGCGAATGGTCGAGACCAATTTTACGGCAGCAGTGAGCGTCGGTCGCTTTGGGTGAACGCACAGTTTGATTATGCAGGCACATCGGACTACTCGTCGAGCTCTGGGACGCTTTTTTTTGATAGTGTGGACGATGTTGCACATTCTTTCGTTGTGCGAACGACAGATGATAGCGTGGTAGAGAACCCTGACGAAACTTTGGTGCTGCGTTTATCGTTGCCTGGCATACGGCCTAGCGTGACTGGAGACCTCTGGTCAACTGTAACGATAATAGATGACGGAGACGGTGGAAGTGGCGCACGTTCATATCTGGCGCATCTAAACTCAAAGCCGTCTTTGTTTCACGCAACCAACGGATTTAGCAGTTCTGTCAGCATTTTTGGTGCCGGTAATGCAGCTGCTATTGGCGCACCGCTGGAAAAAAGCGCTACTGGTGTCAAATGTGGCGCTGTGCATTTTTTCGTGCGGCGTAGCGGATTTTGGGAGCATGATGCCACTGTTTTCCCGTCAGATTGTGCTAGAGATATGAAGTTCGGGTCTTCTGTTGCAATTGACGGGAGTCTTGGACCGGTTCGAGCTATTGTTGGTGCCCCAGGTGCCGATGCTGCATACATTTATCTGTATCGCAGCGACGAACTAGCGGTAATAAGTCGGTGGCTGGAGGAAACGCGACTTGATGAGCCAACGCAGGTTACTGGTGACATTAATCATAACTATGCGAGCTCAAAGGCTGTTGCTATCTTCGGAGATATCGCAGTCGTAGGCGCTTCTGGACTGGAAAGAGTTTTCGTTTATCACCGCGAAGTAAATGCCATGTGGAAACTTGTATCGACTTTGCGTGCCAGTGACAGTCTCCAGCATCAAATGCTCGGACGTACTGTCGAACAATCTTATGGCTTTGGACACGCCGTAGAAATGGATAAGAGAACGATCATTGTGGGAGCCCCATTATCGGATGCTGGCGAATATAGTGCTCAGCAAAACCACAGCGCAGACTTTGACAATCCATACTTTGCTAAAGGAGCTGTTTACATTTTCTATATTGAAGCGCAAGAGCAACATATTTCATTGCGCACAAGTGATTTACTAACTAGTGGCACCTTTCGGCTGACAGCAACTCGACGTGGCCTGACTGGTGTTACACGGGCTCTTAGGTATAGCGCCACGGCGTTTGAAGTCAAGACAGCACTTGAAGGTAGAGAGGGTCACGATGATGATGGGTCAACAATTGATGAGTTGGGCTTCAAACTTGTCGAGGTTGACCGTACGGGATCAGTCGAGCAAGGCTTTACTTGGAGAGTAACATTCATTGGAGATGTTGTGAAGATACCCTTGATGACAGCTTCGTGGCTGGGATACGGCTGTCCTACTTGTAATGCCTTGAGCAGCACATACATCGCCGACCCGAGCCATCAGATACTGATCTCCGAAGTTATTTCATTTAGTAGTGACTGGAAGCAGCAGGTTCGATTGACGGCTCCAGATGGCAATGCTGGGGATCACTTTGGCGTCAGTGTTGGTATTAGCGGCGAACAAGCGATTGTGGGAGCTGCCCGATCGAGTGCTTTAACGACCACGACCTGGGACTTCGAAACGGGAGACTTGACGGGGTGGCTCACAACAGGAACAGCGTTTGATCAGCAGCCGACGTTTGGAGACAATAGTTACGGACGTACCAATTTCTACAGGCCAAGTTTGTATATCGGTGCATCACCCACCGGCCAGCGTGCACGCCACGAAGGCCGCTATTGGGTTGGCACATTTGAGGGACGTCCTGGAGCAGGAAAAGCAAACACCGCGACACATGTCGCAGCCCAAATGTGTGCTTTCGCAAACAACGAGTTGTGTCGTGCACCAAATTACAAGATGCCAAGTGCGAGTACGCCTGTGGGTTCAACTCAAGGAGATGGACCACAAGGAACGCTTACATCTCTACCTTTTACAATAGAAGGACAGTGGTTGTCATTTCGTATCGGCGGGGGGTGCGACATTCGTGTTGTTTATGTGGAACTGCTTATCGATGGGCAACCTGCAGCAGTTTCCGAATCGGTAGCTGCCGAGAAGGTTGCTGTAGAAGTTACAGTGGACGGGTCTTCTAACACGCAAACGGATACTGTTTGGCCCATCTCTGCCACCTCAAAGCTTCGAGCTACAGGTCGATGCCGAGAGACTATGCACGATGTTACGTGGGACTTGAGTTTATTTGTCAACCGGACGGCACAAATACGAGTGGTGGATGCATCAAGCAATGCCAATTGGGGTCATATTAACTTCGACGACGTGCGCTTCTCGTGGGGAGCAACGCGTGTGGCGCAAACGTCCACATCAAAAGCTGGTGCAGCGTACACCTTTCGCCGGCGTGCCCCAGGAACTCGCGTTCCTTCGGTCAAGTGTGATGGCATGAACCGATGGAGCTGCGAATGGGAATTTCAGGCACGTTTGGCTGCCAGTGATAAACGAAGTGAAGACCTTTTTGGTTCCAGTGTTGCGGTCGATGATATTTCGGGTGTTGCAGTTGTTGCCGCACCTGGTCAGCGTGGTGTTGACGCCAACAATACGATTGATAGTATGCTAAGCGATGACATAGATGTAAGCATCGCAGGATTTGGAGTGATGGAGCAGGTGGGAAGTCTGTACGTATATCGGCGCTCTGATGAGGTACGCGACGATGCTGGTAATTTGCTACGTTCGCCTGAATGGTTATCTAAAGAGGCGGTAAAGATGCAGTATCCACAGAAGCAGCGCCAGTCTCAATTCGGTGCTGCGCTTGACTTGGACGGCAGGGATCTACTAGTTGGTGCACCAGGATTCTCCATCTCTTCAACTTCACCGCAATCTGGCCGTGCATTTGCCTACGATTTGGCCGTCGTGGGTGTCAAGTTCACAGATTCTTGGTTCTCTTGCATCGAAAGGAATGCTGATGGCTTTGTGGGCTTAAAGCTGTTACGTTCCGCGGCGACTAGTAACTTGACTCGGCCACTCACGGTTGGGTACGCGACTGAGGATCGCTCCGCTGTTGGGGTGGATGCATTGAAGTTTTCCGCCTGCACTAAATTGCCATTGATCATGCGCAAAGATTGTGGAGACTACCAGCAGATTTCAGGAGAGATAACTTTTGCTGCAGGCGAGACTTCGACATTGCTGACAGTTCCTATCATGGACGACACGTGCTTTGAACAGTGGGAAAAGCACTTTGTTGTGCGATTGCATGTTCCTGGTGGGGAACCATTACTAGGTGAAGACTTTATTGCTCGAGTGCGAATTGACGACGACGATTTTAACAGCGAGCCGTGCGGGCATTAAACACGAATCAGCTTTTAGTGATCGTGTTTTACCTCTGTGAATGCGCAAAAATGACTTGATGTTGACGAAGACATTCTTAGCCCATAAAAAATCATAATGAGCTTAATGCGTCAGCGGCCGAGATCTCGTCAAATGTACAGCTTGATTGCATGCGTAAGAAGACAAATCAATTCGTATATCGGTTTTTATCAAGTTAACTGCTTCTGGAGTCTGCAACCACAAGCATGCAGGGAACTGGATCATGCGTCAGCCAATGAGTCAAATAACTGAACAATCTGCGTCGCTATATTTCACTTTATTTTAAAGGATGAATACGTGTGAAACTAACTCAAGCACTAAGAAGAGCAAGTCTACCGCTTTAAAGGCAGTGGATGGATAAGAAATACACAACCACGTCTGATTGAATTGCTATTTGATGCATATTGCCATCATCGGGCAGTTCAGGGCAGAAGCATTGATGTTTGATTTGTATCGTTAATTGTCATCACAACAGCTGGTAAGCTTTGAAATATTTCAAAGCAGACTAAATTTACTCCTTATTTTTGCAGCGAATACAATAAACCCATCTATGAATATTTCAAGTACGCTAATTAAAGTGGACACGCCTTATGCTTGCTAGAAAAACATCTGGAATATTCCCATTATGCTTAGCTCGAGGATAGAATTATAGAGCTCATTAAGTCCGGCTGACGAACAAAGCTCCTATTCAGCGGCGATCTATTCGGGCGTTGCGGTACATTACTTCGGGTCAGAAACTACAGCTTTTTTCGAAAAATGACTGAAACGTTCAAACGTGAAAGTGCCCGTCTGGACTGATAGAAGTTTTGAGGCCGTTTCGCAACATGATGGATCTTTAAAAGAATTTTATCAAGGACCTAAACTTTACCGTATGCAGCTTGCTTCAAGAAGGCATAAGAACGCACAGCACGACTCTAAATTATTGTGGTATTTAGGATGATAATTTTACGACAGCGCTGCAGTACATGCTGTGTCAATTAATAAAGTACACGAGTCGGTTTAGAAAAGCCAGTCTACATTGTGACGGCGAGTTATGCGTTGCTACCACTGACGCATAGACGATCGCGTAGCACTGATACTACTGTGCCTGCCCATCCACATTTATACCGTCAGATTTTACTTCGTTAAAGTGAAGTAATCCATTCTGGTAGCTCTTACTGCACAGAGACCAGTGCCAGCTGTTGTCTTCTCGACCACATCTCATCCTCATGCTGGGCATTATCACTTCTCGTGCAGATACACGCAGTCGTTTGCTTCATTAGATCGACCGTGTACATGCCAGCCATGCAATTTTCTATGCCCACGGCTGTAGAGCGCGTGCCAGAGTCTTCAACAGCTAATGGTGACCAGGAGCAGGAGCAAGAGGAGGCCCTGCTGCGTCTAGCCGCTCGTATGAAGCAAAATGTGGCTACGGGAGATCGTCGACGTCACATTTTCAAGCGATATCGAGACTGTTTTACTGGCATGGAAGCTGTCGACTGGATGCTCGAGCAAATGGAGGCCAAGAGCGTAGCTGAGGCTGTGCGCAAAGGCCAAGGTTTGCTGTCTCATCATTACATCGAAAAGGTAGAGAAGGAGACAAAGTTCGAATACAATAAGAAACGTTTTTATCGCTTCACGGCCACGACACCAGAATTCGTGCAAGCAGTTGAGCGCCCATTGCCGTGCGCTACGCTTGACTTGCCGCTGAGTGCTGCGGCGAGGCGACGCGCGCTTGCGGCGTTGATTGGTGGCTTTGTGGCAGATGCGGCTTCCACATCCCTTAACGGTGTCTCACACCCAGAAAAGACCATTCCTAATTTGTTGCGTCTCGACTTCGATCCTGCGTTCTGCGGCCTGTACGACACAGCTGATGACGGTGACAAGAAAGGAAGTTGTACAAGGATGGAGTCATCCACGGGTTTTGAAGCTCGCATTCTACTGCAATGCATTGCGCGACGTGGACATATCCACGGCTCACAACTGGCAAAGGACGCATTTTGGGGTTTTAAGAACGACCATCGGCTGCTAAGTGCGTCGTCAAGAGCGTTTATCAAACGCGTGAATTCTGGCAAGAGCTGGCCGCACTGTGCCGTCAAATGTCGGTCAATCGATGTTCTGTCACTGATCCCCATTGTCGTAGCGCTCTATGCCGGTACAAATCAGCTATTTACTAAAGTAGACGAGCTAGTCAAAGTATTCTACGTCGGCACTCGTGTTCGCGATGCTGCCCTTGTGGCAGCTTTTGTTCTAGAGCAGGTGATACTTGGAGCGTCTGTGCTTCAGGCCATGCGCATGAGCATTCGTACCGAACGATTGAGTGTAAAGCAGCGCAAGGTTATCTTCAAAGCTTTTACAAAGTCACAGTTGCCGAGTTACGAGGCTATTCAGACATTTGGTAACCGCGGCTCATTACCCGGTGGCTTCCACGCTGTATTGCAACCGCTCTTCGTACTGAACGACTATCCCACTGCCGTTCGTGAAAACATCATCGGAGGTGGACGTACTTGCCGTCGAGCCATGTTCATAGGTGCTTGCTTCGCTGCGCAAGACGGTTTACAAGCAATCCCAGAAGGCTGGATTCAAAAAACTCAATACTTCGACTTTATCGAAGCCGATGCGAGCTCTTTAGTTGGTCGCCGTGAGGTCCAAGGCTCGTTTACCGACGACGACGAAGAAGATCGTCTTGCCGCGTACGGTGACTGTGCCCCAAGGTCATCCGTGTCTTCTTCATCTCGTCACCTGGAGCGTCCTGACCTATCTCGCCGTAGCAGCAACATTCTCGTTGCGCCCACGTCGAATGTTGACGATCAAATGGCGGACATTGCATCCGATTTACCGCCTGAGGGCTTGCCGTCCTCGCATCGCCGCTCATCGAATCTGATTCGTCACCGTTCGAACAGCTACGCGTCTTCTGGAGGTCTGTCGTCTCCGCGTTCATGCGCTTCCAACTTTTCATATGCTTCGCAGAACACTACCGCCTCTAGTGTGCGTTCAGTTATCGATTTAGGCGATATGGACAAATTTTACCAAAGTGGTGTAGGCAACACGCTTTCATCATCGACTACGCCAAGCTCGAGCAGTGATGCTGGCGGCCAGTTAAGTTTCGAGATGCAAAAGTTTTTCCAAGCTTATGGTGCAGCTGCTGTGTCTCGTGGTTCGCACGCATCTATTGGAGGAAGTCGGTCGTACGGCAGTGGCTCATCAACAGTACGATCAAGTGACCTGGCACACCTGCGACCGAGTGACATGGGCTCGTATTTTCGTCAAAGTTCTGCGTCCGTGCGACGCAGCGGAAGTGACCCTCGTAAAAATTACCGGCATAGCTACGTCGCAAACTCGCGTCGCAGCGAAAACAACCTTCAGTACAGCCATCAGCCTCGATATTCTGGCAAAGTCTCCCGCGTTAGCGAATCTAGCGCCTTCTATCGCCGGTCCTCAGCTACAATTTCGTACGTTCCCGAGGCAGAGCGATCTGAAGATGTTGTGCTAGCTCACCGCATGTCGCTCGACGACGACCAACGCGTGAGTCTGCACGCTATCCTCTAGCTTGCTTCGAGACTTTGACCGACACAAACGCATGAGATCGTTTTGTGTACACACCTCATTTATTTGAGCTGTGGTCAATAGTGACCTAGTTAAAGTGACGGTGAATTGTTTAATTTATTTGAAAGGAGCCAATCGAAAACATAGGTAGAGAGTTCATTAAGCGGTTCCCTCATAGATGTGAGTTTTGTACATCGATGGCAGAGAAAGACGAAGCCTCTTTGTCTGTAATGGTGCACACTAACTTTCCCATAACTTGATGTCCCATCATATAATTTGAGTTTACATTCTCACAATTTCATCACACCATATTTTTTAGCTGTCTCACGCGCGTTTCCCCAATGGGTTTCAAGTCTATCACCTTAATCACTCGACCATCTTGATTTGACTCGTCGTGATCCAATCCACCAGACCATTTTTCGAAGTCCCCCAGCCCAGCCCTCCCAAACGCCTCGTCTCAATGGACAAGAGATCGAAGCCAGACATCGTTTTACGATTCTCGAGCAAGACGATTGTGTATTGGTTAGGGTGGGTTCACACCCATCTTGCAGCGGGGCTACCGTAGCTTGGCGCTCGAGCAAGCGTAGTTGAGGTCACCGACCTTTTGTTCTTTACAAGGACAAATACGAGTGTAGCGGATCGCAACCCGCTACGTCCAAGAGTAGTTAGTACCTTAGCCAAGGCTAATAAACTCTTCGGTTTAAATTAAAAACTGATTTTCATTTATCCACCTAATTCAAATGTTTAGATCTTACTAAATATATATAGTAAAATCTAAACACATGCATAACTACTGGCTACCTAACCACATATCGTATTCTTGTTTGGGTGCAGTCATACCATACCCATCTCGTGTCACACACACCCTGTTGGACAAGTTAAGTTGTACCTAAGTAAACCAGGAGGAGTTACGAAACTCCCAACGATTTGCATAATTAGCTAGCTATAAGC
>NW_020190014.1:105651-106790 GCF_900000015.1 Plasmopara halstedii | reverse complement strand
TGGCGTCATAGACACAAATGATGCAGACATCTCCTGCTTCAGATGCTCTAGCAGCGCGATTTTGTAGTTCAAAAACGCCTATAGACGCGCACCGATTGCCTCGGGGCCTTGCGCCTCAAGATGTTGCACGCTCTCAGGGCCAAGCAAGGACATCAGCTTGTTAAGCCCGTCCTGCATGCGCTGGGGCAAAGAGGAAAATTGTTTCATCCTCACAGAGGACCAGTCAAAACGATTCAGGTGTAGATTGACTACAAGTGCTACCAAGTGCAGCGGTTATACCGTAGCGTTGCGCTCAGAGGAAGCGTAGTTTAGGTCACCGACCTTCCGTTCTATACTTAGAACAAGTACGAGTTAGCAGATCGCAATCGCTTACTCCAAGAGTAGTTATTGCCTTGGCCCAAGGCTAATTACTCTTCCGTTTAAAATCCAACACTGTTTTTTTAATTTCTATCAACGGCAAAGCCGCCTAATTTTAAATGTATAGATTTTCCTAAATATATAGTAAAATTTAAATGCATGCATAACTACTGGCTACCCAGCCACATACCGTATTCCTGTTTGGGTGCAGTCACACCATGCCCATCTCGTGTGAAACACACACCTGTTACCAGTGTACGTGTAACCCCGTTACAGTAATTATACACATTGACTAGGTTTTTCTATATCAATTAGGAACACCTAAGGTTTTAGATTTAGACGGCTCTGCCCCAAATGATATAAAGAAATACAGTTTCAACTCAATTTTGAGCAAAATATTTGCCTTGGTTAAGGTTTTGGGGACTCTTGGAGGTAGCGACTATACTCGTACTGGTTCTGGTATAGAACGTAAGGTCGGTGACCTTAGCTAAGCTTCCTCTAAGCAAAGAGTTAAGGCAGCCCCCTGCAGCCATACACCTTACACAGGTGATGCTTAAACTCAAAGATTCCGAGTTAACGCACAGAAAATGGATTTGTACGCTTCACCTAGGAGCGAAATCGAGAGCCCTCAAACAGCTGGGTATCTATATGCTATTATTTGATTTAAATGGTGACATATACATTCAGAACTAAGTGATTTAGTCCCGAAACTAAATATATCGGCTTTAATAGACTATATGTATTGCATGACATGAGCAGGCCTCTCTATATACGGAATATTC
>NW_020190014.1:104442-105352 GCF_900000015.1 Plasmopara halstedii | reverse complement strand
TTCTACGAAATACGGAGCGCGACTGGAACAAAATACGGAAGATACGGCATTTTATTGAGAAACGGTGGTAATCCTCACTGATTCTTCAATAAAGAGCGAATTGGACGACAGTGTAATATTCCTTTCAGGGGAAATGGAGTAAGATTCGATCTGTGAAGATCTTTTTCACATTTGAGGACAGAAAAATCGCTTTCAACCGTGGCGGTATTAGGGAAAGGAGAGGCTAAGCCTCCAAAGAACTCCATAAGTTCGGGAAAGCTGTCCTCCTGTCCTGGAATACTCCAAGCTTCAAAGAAACCCGTCTGCTCGTTCATACGGCCCAACGCATTCCGGATTCTTTGCTCACGATCGATAACTTTCAGCAGCTGCTTGTGTTGATCCACAATCAAGTCAATAGAGCTTTGGGGCAGTGAGATCGCCGGCCGATCACGGTATTTCAAAATCATCTGAACAACATCTCGTGGTTTCAGCGTCATTAGTTCGTGCGGTAAGCAAGGAGGCATATCCGCATTACTAGCATCATTAACCTCGTCTCGTAAGGCCTCGACAGAGCTCAGACCGTCAACAATTTTCAATAAGATTTCGCCTATAACTTGCACTACCTCAGCACTAGGGTCCGGCTCCAACTCGGCCAATGCTTGGCTGGCGAAGATACCCTGGTCTTGAATTAGACCAATCAAATCGTCGTGACTGACCTGCCATTGCTTGAAAGTAACGAGGCCTTGAGAAGTAGGGCGAGCTTCTTCGGGAGTGCGCTCCACGAACGCAAATCGCTGTAAACGTGTTAACAGTGATTTGACAGCAGCCTGTTGTTGTTGTAAAGTGCCTCGGCGACCTTGTTAATCTTCAACACATTCGCTGACGTGACTTGAAATTTCACTAACGACAGCAATTACAATCCACCAAGACA
>NW_020190014.1:103883-104105 GCF_900000015.1 Plasmopara halstedii | reverse complement strand
GACAGACAACCTGTCATGTTAGCTGCGCCATCAGTGGAACATCCAATTAGCTTATCTCACCACAAAGAACATATTGAATCAGAAAGTTTTGTAAACATCTCGAACATGGCGACGCCTGTGTGCCGACCAGAAAAGGGATCGTAATCAGGTGGAGGTTTTCAATAGCAGACTTCTGGTAGTACCGCACTCGAACGTCAATCCAAGAGACCTGCTGAGCATCGG
>NW_020190014.1:103130-103873 GCF_900000015.1 Plasmopara halstedii | reverse complement strand
ACATCGCCTGTTGGCGAGCACTTGAGCTCCTTGAGCTCATCGCACTTCCGGAGAATGATGTTGTCCTTGATCACCGGGTCCATGCGCCTCTCTTAGATCTTGTTCACATCCACCCACATCTCAGTGCCGGTCTCCAAGTGGTCGACCGGCTGCAGGCGGTGTGGCGGTATCGCCGACGCGATCATGCACTGGATCTTGCACTGCTGGCGATCAAAAGCTATCTTCCCTTCCGCAGTGATGAGTTGGTCTCTCTTGAGTCTGCCCTCCGCGATTGGCGTCAGCGCAAGTGGTGGAAAGCTGCTGGACCACTGGTCTTTAGCCTTGCCCGAGAGCACCAGCATGTCCTTGCGTTGTTATTCCATTCCTTGGCGTTGTATCGTTATTCCCCTAGCGCGACTCGCTTGGGCTCATAACCCTGTTAGAATGTGGATGGTGGAAGAGCAACTGATGTAGTGAAACCAAGGCATTCTCCCTGCAGGTAGCTCCTGAATATATGCACCTGGACCGAGCACCCCCTGAGGTCCAGTGAAACCCCCGCGACCCCTTAGCCGCCAGCGGTCATTCGGTTTATCGTATCCGAATCCGTTTTCCAGCATTACTTAATACTGATTATATCTTGGGGACGAAAGTCTCTGCTTTTATAGCAACTTTAAGCAGTGGATGTACGCTGCGAAATAGCTTTTTATAACGCTAATTAGACTACCGTACTTCACAAAAAAAAACACCTGACCTACTTTTGAAAA
>NW_020190014.1:36825-103120 GCF_900000015.1 Plasmopara halstedii | reverse complement strand
CTTGAGATGGTAATAAGGGTAGAAAACATCGTCAAACGTGAGGCCAGTGAAATGATGACGCTAAGTGCTTATGCATCAATAAAAAGATCCTAGTCGCATCATTTTTGAAATAAGTTTGTGTACTGTCACGATTAGAAAGCCAAACTTTCTAGTCCAGAAGAGAACATCTTAGGAGATAAGTTATTGCGAGACTTATGGATGTTGTCATCTCTTTTTAAGAAAAAAAGTACATGACGAACTTCTTTTATACGCCAGAAACGACTCTGTCTTGATTATGGGCTTTGCTACTTAACGCTGTGCACCTGTTACAAACCCTTCATCCAATCGTACATGTGGAAGAAGCTAACATAATTCATTTTTGAATCAACCTCTTGATCACAAATCGACCCGTGTCTTTGACTAGCTGGTTTAAATGCGTCTAGGCTTCATATTTTTCGTGCTTGTGGCTTTACATATCGCGTCTATAAGTGCAACGACGCAACGAACATTTAAACCGATTCTCGATTCGATCCCGGAGGACAAGGTGCTAGAAACAAAAAAAACGGGGCGGGTTAAAGCGTTTGCTGAAATACTTAGCAAATTGCGTTCCTCTATTGCAGGTCGCTATGATAGCGATTTTCGTCACACCTCAGAAGTTCAAAAATTGCTGGATTCCAGTAAAAGCGCAAAAAAATGGAGCCTCGGTGGTCTCACAGCCAGGTTAAAGTCTATGAGGTTCAAGTTAAAGTAAACATCAAACGGTCTCCATGAAGTCGTGCTGTTTCGCTCTAAAATTGACTGACACCGGATTTCCACGCAGAATCCATGTCTTGGATTAAGAGCTTGTGATGCCTCTTAGCTAGCAAGCGAGTTTGACGTCTTTTCGTGCGAGCGGTTATTTGCTTAATAAGTAGCGTATATTATTTGTGTCTACTGGTTTTATAGTACAGCAACTGTGCAAATTTTAGAAGCATTAATTTGATTAAAACAGTAACAAATTGCACTCGAAACGTCTTGTCCGCGTATTGCACCAAACACAGCTGCACTCACGTCCCTTCTGCTTGGCACTACGCGTTCAAGAGATCGCATAGATGAAGGGGAACGAGAACGAGCAAGAAAAAAACTCAAGGATCTTGATGGTGTAAATGTGATCGCACAACAATAAATGACAAACTTCTTACTCATTTGGAATCTTATTGTTTTTAATACTTTATTCATTGTTTTTGTGATTTATTTTATTGAAATGCAGGGTGTTGAGAAATGATGAATGACAAATTTACATTTTTGGGTTTTCTCTAGTAGATACTTTGTTAGTAGAGGTCTCATAATGGTCGAAGTCAGGAAGCAACTTGAGTGATTGAGGTTTAGAAAAAAGCTCCTACCCCGACCGATCTTTTGATCTTTAGATCTTTTGATCTGTTAGGTGCTGTATCGGAGTTGGTGGTGCGGAATAATTGAGAAGTCATCAATTTTTTTTTCTGACTTTTAGAATATGCTACTAGGTCTTAGTACCTTCTTTCTGTATTGCAGAATAAATTCCAAATCATACTCATGCGTATTTTGGAGATGATCAATAAATTATCTTCCTCCATCTCATTTAACGTAAGATAAGTATCCATCTAACAATGTGAGATTAGAGTTACTCAAGAGTATGATTAAAGAACACTATGCTTTGCTGTCGAGCTGTCCAATGATAGAAACCCAAGTGATTTGCACGTTTGATCTTTGCGATATAGAAAGAAAATGTAAATAACGTCAATAGAGTCAAGAGTACCTGTAGCTTTAGGTGTTGGATTTATTGATTAGTTATGGCCATCTCCACAGTAAATCCAAGCATCCAACTATGTAAAGATGACTAGCTAGGATCAATAATTTACAGCATTTCTACGAATAACTGAAGGCTAAATTCCATAAATTTGTTGCTGACTCGAAGTTTCGAATCGTTTCCCATGAAGAAGTAATCGAAAGGCAAAGATCCGGCGGCGGCATGAGTACGAAATAAATGTGGCTCTATCGAATCACTTTGATCTCATGAAGTAAAGTCACGCATTTTCGCTAAGTATCTGCGCCGGCGTGGAGGTTTCTCGAAACGTCCACATGATACTCTCTCATATAAACTTGATGATCAGTAAATCTGGGTGAGATGAGTTTGAAATCCTATGTCCATATCTTACAATTTGGAATCACGAGAGAGCAGTTCAGCAAAAGCTTCAAAGTCTTTAAGTTTAGCCCTGCGAGCGACAAAATCCAGGCCAAATTTAGTCACTTAAAGACGCTGGGTTTCATGGAACAACTTTGGCGTGAGAGCCCCTTTACTCTCCACAACGTCCTGCAGCTCTTTCATTGCACGATTTTCACTCAAGCCAGTAATATACGTCTTCGACGTAGGTGAGCAGTTTTTCCGAGTTCGTTCGTTGTGCCCTCATTTTCACTAATCTCGAGAAAACATCATGGAATTCATGAAAGCAAGGATGGACAAGTACGTCGATGGCAGAAATTCGCTGAGTATCGTTAACCGCTAGCACCTCTATTATTGGATTTGACTGTGAGTAGTTTTAGTAAATGTTGCAATACTGACCGACGGGAGTTGGGAAGTATTTTTTTTTGGCAATGGCTGAGTCGCAGGATACTGGATCAGATTAATATCATATATCCTCACTTTCGTAACTATCGTAATGGTTACCCGCTCCTATCCAAAGTGTCGACAGCGATCTTTGTGCAGGGAGTACAGTGACTCTTTATCCTCAGATGGTAGTAACCACCATTTGCGTCAAGGACGACGCATTAGTTGTAGTACAAGAGATCAAGCCATAGTCCAAGTCCTTATAGACAGAGAAGCTATCGTCGTCGCAAAAGAAGGCAAGACTTTGCTAACAAAAGTAAAGATCTATCAGTGAATGAGGTAGATCTGATTTGAGAGTTGTAACATGTTTGGTATACTATTGCATGTATACACTGATGTACGGAAACGAGCCTCATCTTGATTCGAAATGGATGTATGCATTTCTGCAATTCGTCGCCGCAACGTATACGGTAGAATGCGAGCAATGCAAGAACAATCACAGCACCACTAAGGGCGACGCCCTCTGCTCTGCATTTATTCAGGGCTTCACGCACTGATTTAGTTTCTCCATCGGCAAATAGAGCTTTGGTGTCGTTAACTTCAGGAGGTACAGCAAAATCCTTCTGATTTTTACGAGCTGCAAGGAGAGGTACGAATTTGCGTGCATTGCGACGAAGGATGCGACGTCCGAAAGTTGCATCAGAACCTTTGAGCAGCGCTTGACCCACTTTATCCTGTCAAGCCATATTCGGTAGAGCGACGGACGGAGCTCAAATTTTTCTGCGATCGACATAGATGGTCGTTGGTATTCTGATGACGATTCTCTGGCAAGTTTTGCTACATGTACAAGTATGCAATTTAATATATCACGTTATCTGAAAATCCATCAGACAAGTACTGGTCTGAAAATAGCATCAGACGAGCAGTATCCTTGCGTTTGGCCTCCCACACCCAAAAGTAGAATGACAATTGGCAATGGCGATCAAAGCCGACACTACACTCCCTTTCCACGAATGATTGCCAGCTCGTAGGACTACCATCTCCATAGTCTGACGGTCTAAGTATTTTTACCCGCAGCAAGCTACTTAAAGTGTCCACAGTAAATATCTAAGAAACAATTATATCGAATATTTCAGATTAAATAATATCTGGACCCTGAAATTTTATGAGAAGTGTATACCTTAGTGTATACCAGCAAATTTATACTTAGATGCATAAAAAAATGGTAATTCTGTAGTCTTGTTTACTTAACCCTTACAATACCGGAACATTGAAAAAAACGAGTTTGATGCACACTTGGGTGCTAGCCGCATGTCAAAAGAGAAAGACGGATAAATTATATAAAATCGTAATACATGTATATGTAGTATGAGGCTAAATGAAAGTTAATTAGATTTTTTGGGAATATTAAAGTGAATCGACAGAAGAAATTGTCGTAGAGGCTCTCTGTTCTGTTCCTGGTGAGAGCATACAGGTCATAAAAAAAATCTCTTCCTCTGGGTGGCTGAGACTTCTATGGCCACGCGCTTGGCTTTGCTTTTAAATAGCCCACAGCCCGTCTTGCTTGCGCGTCAAGCGTCCAAGTCAGGACTTCGCGCGCAAGAATGGGCACATTCGCACAATGCTTCAAAGAAAAAGAGTCGTATCCAGAAAGGGACACTAGGAAGCGACAGATGCCGTGGTTGCTCGCTCCGCCAAAATAATCGATGCTCCTTTTTATATTTGCGTTTTGTACGTAATTGCAATACTTTTGAATCCACCCGGACTTTCAACTGTTTCACTAAGTCCGGTATAATTGAAGCAATAATCAGCAAACAGCCCCGCATCGATGCAAGAGACTCGTCTTTTGAAGGTCTGCGTTCTGTTGCCCTAGATTTAGTGAGGCGCAATCAAAGTAATTTCATTCCGAGTAGGCTGCCGTGAACGAGGACATGACGTCTTTCCAGTCACGGGTTCGTCATTTGCCTCCTGATTGGGAGCCTAATCCTTCGAACATCTCAGCTGAGAGAGGTGGGACAGACGAGATGCAAATGTTTTCAGCTGCCATAAATGAATCATCTGTGGGTCAAGTATATTCGCAGCGTAAAGATGTCAACGTGACTTAGGTTCATCGCCTTTGGCGTGTTCGTAGCGCTTACGTTCTCAGCACTCCCCCCTGTCCTTGCGGCAAGGGGGACAAGGAGAGTCTGTGTATACACCGCACCCCGTCGAGGACTATCCGTGAGAACAGTAACCATGTTTGCTTTCATGTCTGGTGCCGTTGAAGCGATTTGATTTTTTCTATGGCGTAGTTTGCCAGTTATCTCGCCCTTTACAAAAAACAAGAATTATGAGCGCCGAAATCGACGTACTTAAAACGGCTTAAACCGGCTACGACGTCCATGTGTTTTGATTTGGGGATACTTATATAAATGTCGAAGTCTCTGTTTGGCCTTCCACTAAGATTTTGAGGTCTTTGACAGCGCGAAATGCTGTCAAGGCGTCGACCTAAACTCGAGATGCGGTTACATTTGGGCATGACGAGGCTGGAACGCCTCGAATCATAGGTCGGCTGGAAACTGAAAAACAAATGTCTCGCCCACTTCTCTCCCGTTTGATCATAAACGAGTCATGAAACCATTTAGGCCAAAGAACAAATTGCTTTTGGTCCAGGCACAGAGTTGCAAAATCTATATTTGGAGTATAAAATTGCCTGAAACTGACAACAAGCGTATTGCTTGGTGCCTCAAACAGAGATCGGGAGGTAGAAGCGGTTGTATGTCGAGATCTCAGATTTAGACGGAAAGGGCGATCTAATGTCGTGGTGTCCAGGGTATACTTCTGTTGAGGCGAGATAAGACGGAGTATGTTGTGGTCCTCACGGTGTATACGGCTTGAACAGCTGCATTGTCCCCTGTACCAAGCGTCGAAGTGACTAGGAACGGCAGTCTCTTGTGCAGGAGTAAATGAACGGCGACCGAAGGTCTCGCGAATATTGTCTTGGGGATAAGAAGGTTGATTTATTCTTATCACGATGCGGCGGTACCGCTGAATAAGCACTACATTATGACGAATCCACCATGCGAAAAAATTGGAGATTTACGCTTAGGTGGCAAATAATTAATGGAGTGACCTAAGTGGTCGTAGAGGCCACGATAAGAAGGATGATTTTTTCTTATCACGATGCGGCGGTACTGCTGAATCAGCACTACCGTATGAGGAATCCACCGTGTGGAAAAGTTGGAGATATACGCATATGTGGCAAATAATTATTCATTCGTGAATGGAGTGATCTGAGTGGTCGTAGAGACGACAAGTCTTTCATTACTTCCAGCAGAACATTTTTGCAGAGCAGGTATAATCATCTATTGGGATAAATACAAGATGGTGCGTATTTATAACAAGCTAAACGCAGCCTCAGTTCCGCTGAGAGCGCCGAATACTTGAAATGACATGCTCCCAACTGCTACTGTGGATTTGACAGCGCCTAGCAATCCTTTGGTTTTGTATCCCAACCAGTAAAATTAACTTTGTTGTTTCTGATGCGCAGCTTATGCAGTCTTTTGTAAACATTTGGTAAGCAAATTTATTATGAGTGCCCGATATCGATGCTGTCGTTGATCCGTGACACCTATCTCTTTCACTATGTTTGCCGATCACAAACTGACGGATTGATCATTTGATCCACACAGTGCTTAATTTAATCTTCACAAACATTATCTCTCGATGGATACATAACACTCAGAAGTTGTCCCTAGACTCTTAGATGTCTAACATGTTGGTGAGCCATAACGCGTAACTTTTGGGATACTTATCTTGCGGTGGAAAAGGCGGTATCGGCGTAATAAAAGCAGCTATGGAAGACGATGACTATGAGGAACAATACACAATGCAGCCTGACGGAACTGATTACGAAAGCAAGATCAGTAACTCAAACTTTGACTGGCCTGGCCAGCTTTCTCCGCATAGGAAAAAAAACAGTCGTGTAGAGCGTGATAAAACGATTTCAAACTGTAAAGCCGACCGCAGACGCTGAATGAGAACTGTCAGAGGTCGCAAGTAGACAATATGAGAATTTCAATGCGACCTAAATCGCGGATTGAGTTAAAAATGCTGATCTAGTGACTTCATTGGACCGCATACATTACGTGAACGGATTCTAGCTCGTATATTGCGTGGCTATGAATAGAGCTAATATAGCTTACCTGGCTCTGTATACACAGCGCATGGCTCCCACATATTGGCTATGTCAAGTCAATGCAAACACGGTATTCCCTTAGCAAAGCTGATTAGTCCGCCTGACCACGTCGAAGGTACTAGATGAACACACTAATTTCTTCACGGCATAACAAAGTTTATTCCAAAATCGTGTCGTCGGCATCGATCGGTGTCAAGCAAAGTAGGCAACCCTCAACTTCGCGGCACATATTCATCGTCAAATACCTTTTTCTTTGTAGAGCATCACAAATTCTTGAAGGTGATCAGACCGACATTGTTCAGAGAGGTCTGACGGGGGATAAGGTCTCGATAGCGCTGAAATTGATCAAACAGTCGGAACCGCACTTGACGGTCTCGTGTTTGTTTACACCAACATTCAATACGTCACCTGCATTGACAGCCTGGGTTATATCATCGTTTGCAAGGCGCACGTAAACTCGCAAGATTGTATCGTATAATTTCTTACACTATTGGGTACATCACTTGCTGCATTGCACCCGGGCAAATTATCCAAACACGATTTCACTTGGCAGATCTTGCAATACCCCCAATCAGTTGAAGGAGTCTTTAATTATATGCGCAATATTAGCGCGCTGACACCTCTGCTGTTCCGGTTTCTTGCGGGACTTTGCTGCTTAATGTTCATTTCCTCCACAGTAAGAAATAACACCCGTAAGTTTCATCGGTGCTATCGCTCCTCGCATCGTTCATTGTCTTCTGCAATCGGTTCCGAAAGTGACTTCATCAAAAACGTCAAATTTATCTTTGCACGTTGTGGCCTTGTGAGGCAACCGAGACTTCGCGAGTTTCGACATTAGCGAGTCGGCGGTCGACACCAACGGGGTTACCGAGGACCGACACAACTAGGTGTGACTAGTCCAAAGCGTGATAATAAAATTAAATTGTACTCGATGACCGCAGCACCCACAGTGTCGATTTTTTGTTAGTGAATTGATCATGTATTTTGCTCAAGCCCATCATCACCCTTTTGAAGTAATTCATGAAGCCGTATAAGCGAGAAAAAGCTTGTTGATGACGCTCATATTCTCGAGTTCGACATCCCATATAAACATACATCGTGCGCAGTATATATAGCTGGGACCAGATGCAAAAGCGATCCTGTAACGAGGTTACACATACCCTGGTAACAGATGTGTATGTTACACCACATGGGCATGGTGTGACTGCACCCAAACGAGAATACGGCACGTGGCTGGATAGCCAGTAGTTATGCATGCATTTAGATTTTACTATATATATATATAGAAAAATCTATACATTTAAAATTAGGCGGCTTTGCCGCAAGTAAAAACAAATAAAGTCAGTTCTGAATTTAAACGGAAAAGTTGATTAGCCTTGGGAAGGCAAAAAAATTTTTTGCACTAAGCGGATTGCGATCCGCTAAACTCGTATTTGTTCTAAGTTTAGAAGAAAAGGTCGGTGACCTAACTTACGCTTCCTCAAGGCGCAAAGCTACGGCAGCCCCGCTGCAGATCCTTTATTTTTCAAAAAGATCGGAACTACGGAGTTTAACGTGGATTCCTTGCGAGCATCAACCGGTCCCAGCGAGGTGGCACAGTATTTAAGCTTAAACTCCCAGAAGTGACCTCCCACAAGTCATCTTTCTCAATCCCATATTCATATTGATTTTTTTGTGGGAACTGGTATCGTCAATCTTGTTTTGGGGGCTGACAGCAGAGACGTTCAATGCCAAGGCGAGCTCGTGATTGGGGGCTAACGACCTAATAAAAAATGCACGCAACATTAAACGACAAGAACGCAAAGCGAATGGAAAGCTCCAAAGTTCACGATTTTTTTGCCACCAGAACTAATTTATTTGAATATTATTAATACAAATATTAACTCTAATTCAAAATAAAACAAATTGTTTTGTACTCAGCACTCCGCTAGCATTAATTCTTCGTGTATGCACTTACTCGACATCTTTTCTTCCACACTTGCTGAATATCTACTAAATCATTGTCCGGCCACACTATTAATACCAATCGAAGATTTTTAACTCGTTCCAATCAATAGCACAATTAACCATTGTGTCAACAGCTTGGGCACAATCATATCAGCGAGAGAGATCCATATTGATATTATACCAATAATTCTCCGTCATTCGACAACAACAAACTTGTTGTCGAACTTTTTCCAATCCGCCACATCTTTGGCTCAGCTCAGCCAAGCGGTGGAGATTCACCTTACAAATATTATACTCCGCTAATCATAGCAAAAAAAACTTAAATCTTTCAGTCGTATTTCTATGGGATCATTGAGTCACTCTATAGGCACTCAATTGGATTCTCGACAATTTTAAGTGTGAAAGCTACGTTCATATCAGACGTCAATATGGATGGTCTAGTGGGCCAAAGCACTCAAGTGTCAAGGGCTGATGTCTATCAGGATTCCGCAGCTTCTTTGTGAGTCGTGATGATGAGCTAGCTCAATGCCTGTTATGAAACTAGCTGGATGGCAAAGATTGGTTGATAATTTACTTCGTAGTTGTTTTGAATGCGCAAGATACCTTGGTCGACCGGTCAGGCGCAACTTTATTTTGTCGTACAGACAATACCTTAAACCCGATAAATTTAGTCACCAGACTCGTATTTTTTCTTTATTTCACGCTGATTACGGATCAAATGCGCCCATAGATCTGCGCATTGGACCGTGGTAAATACAGATAATACATCTGTAACTATGATAGAATAGTCGTCACTTCTCGCGGAAATCGGCATATGGTCATGATTTTTTTTGCAGGATACAACTTGAATATAAGTACGGCCATTTTGTGCGATGGAAAACGCCCGTCAGAATATGACTTGCTACAAGTAACTTGTATACGTTTTCTTGCAAATTCACACAGCGTATAATTTACCAATAATAGAGAATAGAGCCATAGTGTACAAATTCCGTGCTGCGAATACCACTTTGATGCCAGAAGCGAAAGTTCAGTTCTATCAGCTTTTCAGTGGCGATGACGCAGAGACTATTTATTCGTAAAGTAAGTGACGAAGAGGGTCTTGTTTTGAGTACTCAATCGTCACCTCCGGCAAAAGCACTAATCGTACTTTAGATTGATTCCAAGAGAATAGTTGCAAGGAATTCAAAGACGAAATCATTTAAGTCGGTGAAGTCTCGCTGACAAACGTAGCGAGGATGATTTCATTGCTACTCCTAGGTTGCCTAATCAATATCAGTTCAAGTGTCCTGCACTTCTCACTTGCTCAAACTCGAAGCGAATTTTTCCATTCCAAAGCTAGCAAAAAACAAACTTAAGAGCTGGTCACTGAAAAGAGGTGCATCATACAAAACTTACTTGCATGTAAGTTGTGGCAACATCAGTTGATAGCCGCATGTTTTCTTTTCAGCAAGGTGTGTACCTAGAAACAGCATCAAACCCTTCAACTTGGGACTGTATTTCAACCGTCTTCGCATCAAACTGCCTTAAACATTCACACTTAGGCCTGGCCTTCAATAGCGTCGTCGAAACAGTTAATTCTGCGAAGTACAGAGGTTGGCACTGACCTTCTCCAGTTTATGCGGTATACAGCTTGTATTGTCTCCTGTATCCAACTACAACAGTGGCCAAGTTTCTTTAGCTAAAAGAATACTATTGCCCCCATGAGCAGGCAGTAGTACTCCTGAGTTATATATTTTGTCATATTCTTGTCGGTCCGACAGCTGGGTCTTGTGATATACACTTTCCATGTGCTCCGTTGCTTTGTGAATGTACAGTTACCGAGACATATCCGCTGCAATTTTTATGGCGTTTATAAAAAAATTCGAGCACGTTCTTGCACTTACACTCTTTATAATGTGGCATATGTACACAATTTGCCACTAGGATACTGGATGTTTTGTGGCTTATGTGGTAGTTGAAAAACCGATGGTGCTTTGACGGAGGAGTTGGTGGTGGCACCGCCGATACGCTGTTGATAGCGAGAGGAAGTACTCCGTCTAGTGTATTGAACTCCGTGCTTTTGATATACGATTTTAGGCTTGTGCCATGTCCACTGTCATTTGCTTTGCTACACGGCGAACTCGCATGTTGAGCTCGGATGCACCGTCGACTAAAAAATGAGTTTGTTCATTACAAGTGACTGCAAGCGACTCATGGCGTTTATATTATTGCAGGAGCTTCTGAGTGAGCTCCAGGGTCCACTATGAGCACGTGCAATCGTTGAGAGTAGGAGTAGAATTCGCGCAGGTATAGTGGGTACATTAAACGTACTATACGCATGGCGTGGCGCCTGACGAGCTAGAAAAGCCACAGCAAGTGACTCCATGACATGAGCTGAATAGCTGTCTTCTTCATTGCGAAGCTTCTGATCAATGGGCAACAGTTGCTATGCTTATATTACCTGATTAAATGCGTACTATCTCTCTCAACATAAAATTCTAACTTTAAAACTGGCCTATTACCCCCCCTTATAATGTCAAAGATCCTTGTGTTGGCAGCTTTGCCCGCACTTATTAACAGATGTACAGTTCTCAGGGAAGGGACATATAACGGGATTACACGTACCCTGGTATGAAGGGGTGGGTCACACAACTTAATGTGACCATACAATGGCGTGGCTACACCTTTACAAGTAGCCACAACGTGGCTGGACTGCCAGTAGTTATGCACTTAAATTAGGTTTTACTATTTCATTAGGAGAACCTATGGATTTAGATAGAGGCAAAATCGCCTCTATCTACAGTTTACATTTTGAACAGATGAGCTAACATACCTTGGGCTAAGGTTGTGGTTACTCTTCGAGTAAGCGGATTGCGATCCGCTACACTTGTACTGGTGCTAGTATAGAACGTAAGGTCGGTGATCTTAGCTTGGCTTTCTCTAAGCGAAAAAGCTACGAAAGCCCCGCTGCAGGATGGCTCAAAGACTACTCTTTGTTAGATCTTTTACGAGGAATCCACTCTCACTTCGTCAAGAAATAATTTTACACAAGCCGATGTGGATACATCACTTTTCAGCCTGTTACTGGTATCTTTGATATTAGCTTGATCACACCAGAAACCATACCATCGCCCACCGCAACAATGGCTAACAACATATCACAGTCACTTTGTCAAGGGTACGTACGATACCTACGAAGCAGCTTAATGTCAAGACAACATTGCCTGAGTGCATGAGAATACATTCATCTCCCAAGAGTTAATAATAGCATGCTTAATACGAAGTCGTCTTATGAGAAGCCTGGATCACGATGTGAAAAAGCTCGAGGAACTTGTGAAGTCATACAAAGTTTTTTATCATTCTAACAGCCTGAATTTCGTGTATTGACCAGAATTGACACAAAAACTATTAACAAACTATCAAGCAACTACTATCTGGTTGGAGAAAATGGAGTCCAGAAGCTGACATTATCCACCAATCACATCTCCACACTCCAATAACTCATTTTGGCGGGAAAGCTTTCACCCCTCCTAAAACCATACAAAAAGTAAATTTCTTTCTTCTCTGCGCCACCGCCAACACCACCAGTCGGCTATTTTCCTTGTCAGATTCAGCCACTTGCGATATACTCCACCAGCATGTTTGAGGCAAGACTCCCACAAGGTCGCATTTTCAAGCTCATTGTTGAGGCAATGAAAGATTTAATTTCCGAAGGGAATATTGACTGCACTAAGTCAGGCCTCGCACTTCAGTCCATGGATGGGTCACATGTATCACTAGTGTCGCTATTACTACGTGCTGAAGGGTTTGAACATTATCGTTGTGATCGCAATATCTCGTTAGGTGTACAAACAGCATCACTATCTAAGATCCTGAAATGTTCTGGTAACGACGATGCTTTGTCACTCTCTGCTGAAGATAATGGTGATGCTCTTAATATTATGTTTGAAGCAACTTGTACGTTGATCAAAGATTCTAGTACATTATTATAACAACAACAACTAATACTTTATTGCTTGTAGCTGGTGATCGTGTTTCAGACTTTTCACTCAAGTTAATGGACATTGATAGTGAACATTTGGGCATCCCTGGTACTGAATACGTGGCAACTGTACGCATGCCTGCTGGCGAATTTCAACGTATCTGTCGGGACTTACAAACGATGGGTGATACTTGTACAATTGCTGTTGGTAAAGAAGGCGTGAAGTTTTCTGTCTCGGGTGACTTGGGTGCTGGAAACATTACTTTAAAAAATAATACGGCGGCTGAAAAAGAAAGTGATCGTGTGATTATTACAATGGAAGAACCAGTTGAGCTTACATTTGCTCTTCGATATTTGAATATGTTTGCCAAAGCTACGCCATTGTCGGAGACTGTTACGTTAAGCATGTCACCTGGTATTCCTGTCGTCGTGGAGTATGCAATTGGTGACATGGGATATATGCGCTTTTATCTGGCACCAAAGGTTGAGGAAGATGACTAAGTCGAGCATAGGTAGAAACCCGTATATAAGAATGTGCTTGGTTGTTAAGGTAGTTTGTTCTTTTCAACCTTGTTTACTTGAAAACATTATACTATCATGCCATTAGTTTTGGCAGAGCTACGTAAAGAATAATACAATTATTATTGTAGCGTTTAGCTTTGAAATTCTTTTATAGAATTGTAAAAGTCATCAACAATCTACTTGAATTATTGACTCCATGACTGAAGATTCGAGTACGTGACGTAAAAGAATGTTAGCAATCCAATCAAGATGACAAAGGAGTCGACAATCTTATCAAACCATGATGGGTTGGGATTCAATTTGAGATAAAATAGTGGAGGATATACCAAACTCAACGGCACTAATTCCATCAAAATAATCATCAGAACAAGTCATAAAAGTAAAGAATAAAACCTTACCACAACAGAAAGCACCAACAATAGACACAAAGAGGTCTAAGCGGTCCTGGCCAAAATAGGCAATAGAAATTGTAACTAAAACCGCCAGAGCACGCAAAAAGTTTTTCGCCACTTTTTGGCCTGAAGCGCGTTTTGGAAATCCCAACATTTCTTCCATAATTTTCACCGCAGGAAATAAAAATAATGGATATGATAGAAGTTGAGCAAAAGCATAACCAAATTGTACTGAACTGGACCAGCCATTACGTGGCAAACTGGATGTAACCATGGGAGCAATGTTATTACCAAATGTCACATAATTAATACCAGCAAAGAACGAGTAGAAGAAAAGTAAACCAACGACTGTCCACGAGAGTAAACCTGGAAATCGTTTTTGACGGGCTTGATTGAGCGAATTTTGAGTAGGTAAAACCAACCCTATCCCCTCAAATGTAAAAACTGCAGTGCCAATGAAAACAGGATAATCATTTTGATTAAATAGGACAACATTTTGGGCCGGACCTTGAGTTGCAAGAAGTATCATGCTATTGCCCAAAATAAATGCCAGTCCATACAGAATAAAAACATCCGCAATTAAATTGCTAATAGAAAAGTAGCTGATGTATCGAATCCACGACAATGGAATGTACACAGCAAATTGAACCAAAATGAGAAACGACGCATTCACTCTGTATCCTAAAAAAATTAGGACTTCTGCCATGTTTTGTGCCACAAAAATCACATATGTGCAACAAAATCCTGCTTGCATAAGAATGATGGAAATTTGTACCATGCGTCGACCCCATGAACCATAAGCTTGAAACCCAACATGACCATATGTACCACCGACTAATTCACGACATTGCAACAATCGCAACATAGCAAATAATGTCAATGCAGCAACAAAAGTGAGACATAAGGGTGAAAAGAGAATGCCACCACTACGAAAACCTTCAGGTAAAAACAACACTCCAGTCCCAACAAATGATTTGAGCAACGTAAGCAAAGCATGCCACAATGTTGTAGTTTTGTCACGATCATTTGATTTTGGTGGAAATGTTGACGGAGGGATAAGTTCGGTTCGTTCCGATGCAGGTTCGAACCTATGAATATAACACAAGTCTCACATAGATTAGGAATCAGATTCAAAATGCTCACTAAATTATTGTAAACGTACGCTTTTGATGGACTGCGATGATGTGCTGGGAGTGGCGTTAACAATAAACTTTGTGCTCGTTCCTCTACGTTCATTTCATCATACTCGTCATTGTCTTGACTTAATATATTTCCAATAAATGGATCGTAAACACTGTTGATGCGTTTAATGATCTGATCACGAAGAGCTTTTGAGACCATTGGTCGAGGTGTTGTCTGTAGATGATGACGACGAAAGCCACCAGGTACAGCGATGTCAAGCGCCTTGGGTGTCGTAAGATCCGAGAAACCAGGCTCAGACTCCCGACGGCCTACTATATGAGGCGATGTAGCACGCATGAGTCGTAAAGTAAGAATTTAACGCAAGCACTTGTCGAATGAAGACGTGACGGATGCTGTGGGATGACAGACACTCGGAAACCGGCTTGATGCTGGCGACCGATGGGTATAATAAGTAGCCTCTAGAAGTTTATAATTGGTAATATAATTTGAAAGAGTCTGTTGTGTATACCTTCTGAATTCGATAAATAAAAAATGAGAGTCTTTTTTTCCTAAAGTTTACACATCATATTGTGACACTAGTGTTCGTAATGGAAGGACTTGGGGTCTACGCGTCTAGCGATGACGAGTTAGCACCGTCGCCGCGCTCTACTGATACATCAAATTTATCACTACCTTTCGTCAACTCAGCGCCATTTGTGGCTATAACAGACAGTGAAGAACAAAGAAACAAGACGGCGTTTATGATTGCTGCTTCTCAGACCCAATTAACTGTTAATCTCCCCATAGACACAACGTTAGCTCCATTTGTGGGACCTCATGGTGGAAATTCAACGAATTTAGCGTTGATGAATCCTCTTCGTGTCGGCAGTGGTAAGGAGATAGTTACGGGCGTTGTAGAACACGCAGAGATGGAGGACTACACATTTGAAGCACAATATCATACTCACAATCAGACTATTAGTCAAAATCCAAGTCGTCATCGAGTTAAAGGAGCTCCTCCACCTCCTCCTACTCTTCCTGGAGAGATAATACCTGACACAATTGTCGCTTCAGGTGAGGAAGACGTATTTACAAGACGCAATGCCAAGAGAAAGAACCAGACAAGTTTAAAAGCACGAGCTTTAGCTGAAAATGTAGGCGACGAAAATGTTACTGGTGTATGGGCTCCATATAAAGAGAAGGGTATTTTCCTGACCGATGCCGAAAAAGGTACAATGAACGAACAGCAAAAGATGTTGCAAGAGGAACACGAAGTGAAGCGTCGCAAGACTGAAGGGAAAACGGAAATGGATGAAGAAATGGATTTTGATAGGATGGTTGAGAAGAAGTTATCCCATTTATTACCAGCAAGACTTAAGGCTGGACAGACAGCACTAGAAGGAAAATCGACGTTCTTGGGAGACAACGAGTACGACTACCAAGGACGTGCGTGGGTGGAACCTCCGCGTACACTTAAACCGGACGATGGTGATCATCAAGTGTTTTTACCTAAAAAATGTATACACAAGTGGATGGGACATACCAAGGGTGTACAAGCTATCGAATTGTTCCCAAAGTATGGACATTTGCTGCTTTCCGGTAGTATGGACAACACTGTTCGAATTTGGGATGTTTATAATGAACGTAAATGTCAGCGTATCTATGAAGGTCATTCAGGAGCTGTGCGAGGTATCAACTTTAGTACCGACGGCAAACAATTTTTAAGTTGTAGTTTTGACCGATTTATCCAGTTATGGGATACAGAAACCGGACAAGCCGTGCATTCATTCACAACACGTCGAGTTCCGTACTGTGTCAAGTTTTATCCCGTCGACAACACGCAATTTGTAGTTGGTGACTCGAATCATATGGTCGTACAATTCGATACTCGATCTGGTGAGATCGTGCAAGAATATAATCATCACTTGCAAGCGGTTAATAGTGTGACGTTTGTGGATGACAACACAAGATTTGTAAGTTCATCAGATGATAAGAAGGTGCTTGTATGGGAGTGGGGTATTCCAGTTCCGATCAAATATATTTCCGAACCGAGTATGCATTCAATGCCAGCCGTGACGTTGCATCCAAGTGGGGCATTTTTTGCTGGTCAATCTCTAAATAACCAGATTGATGTCTATACTGCGCGAGACAAGTTTAAATTGAATCGGAAAAAGGTCTTTCGAGGTCATCAAAATGCTGGATATGCGTGTCAAATCGGCTTTTCACCAAATGGCCAGTATATCATGTCAGGTGACGGTGAAGGCAAATTGGTCTTTTGGGATTGGAAATCGACAAAACAGTTAAAAAAACTACGTGCACATGATCGAGGTCCAACTATGGGAGCCATTTGGCATCCACTTGAGTCGAGCAAGGTCGTCACATGCGGTTGGGACGGTCTTATCAAATATTGGGATTAGAACAAGTACCAGAAATTAGTGTATTCGCACGTAAGTTGGTCTATCTAATTGTACTACATTAGTACAAATTATTTCTTCTGTTGTTAAATTTTAAATTTCTAATCAGTACAACAGATATTTTCAGAAAGAATTTACAAACGATACGGTCCGTCGTATAATGATTATGAAGTTGATGACTCACTTCCGTGGCTAAGCGTCTAAGCTTCGTCTCTTTGTCAAAGGACAGTCTCAGTCTGTACGACTGGTGCTTGAATAATATCTAAAATATAGTCAATCTCCTCTTCTGACAATGAAAGGGGTTCAAAATCACTCAACATAGCTGCAAAGGTTGCAATCTCTGTAGAAGATACACCGTGAGACTGACTATGACCGGGAACAAAACATCCGTGGAAATCCATGGGGTCGACTCCCCTTCTCACTAAATTTGTTGGAAACAATGTCGTTTGTGAAACGGCGACTGAACAAGGTGACGACGCATCGTTCCGTTTGTTTTGGTCACGCCGACGCTTTAAGGAACGCGGCTCTTGAACAGCTGAGCGCAATCCACGTTTACGACGCGCGATCTTTTCTCGATACTTTTGAGCATGAGTCATAGTCTGACGAGTAGTGCGAGTACCCACGTGCGCTGCAATCTCTTTCCACGGTCCAGAAGGATATCGCTCAAGACCTTCGAGAAATCGATTGTGCTCTTCTGCTGTCCATGCTTGCCCATTGGTGTTTGTAGGAGACGTGATCTCACCATCGAATGAGGGTGAAGGAGAAGGCGGAGCTTCTGTGGGTAAACGAATGAGCTCGCTACCACTAAGTGCACTGCTACTGGGCTTAAACAATTGATTCTTCACATCAGCTGTGATCGTCATAGCTGGTGGTAGACTGATTGACAGTTGGGAATCGTGCAAAATTAAAAATGAGAGAGCGACTTTTCCTGAAAAGCAAAAAAACGCGTTGTTGGTCAGGGTGAGACGGAGTGTTCTAGTAAAGTTGACGTGCTATCTTGCCATACAATGTGGGAAGTCGAGCTGGTCAGTTGAAAAAACGGCGTTTCAAGCTTCTGAAGCACAGTAAATTAGAAAATCCATCGATAGGGCGCAATTTTTACATCTTACTTTGTCACGTTTATGTCTAGCTTTTATATGAAGCAAGAGTTGAGACTTCTAGCAAAGCATTCCCACTTTTCCTTAATCACTACAAGTGAATACGAGGATTCAAACTACTTTGAAGATCGTCAGAGATAATTGCGTCAGCAATGAAGCATTTGCTTTTTACCGGAAACATAAAAACGAAACTTTCCATAAATTGGGCTACTAAACTCACATGACTTTCTGTCGTATAAAACGCTGTTTAGAAATTTGAACACCTTACACAAGTAAGTCGCTAAGAGCAGAAAGATTATGAAGCAGCTATTAGAAAGTATTGATGATTGAAAGTCACAAATAAGTACATTCTTCAAGCAATTTCGAGGTAGAATCCAGCGTTGCGCCACCGAAGCGTCTCATCGCGATTAATATTTTCCTGAAAAGTCACTAGCAACGCTTGCGCCTGTAGCTCATGTGTCAAGTCTCCCGTGTGTTGCTATCAGTTGCAATATCTTTCGACACAGCCATACACAAACTGGACGGATCAGCAAGTCGCTACCATAGCATGATAAACGGTGGGATTTGGTCATCTCACTGATTTTGTAGCAAGTTGGTAGAGAGAGCAAGCACTTTCATTTGTATATGTCGACAAAACTTGGACATATATTTCACCACGTCTCATCTACTTTCTGGACTGGCAAAGTCCGTTGTGCAAACGGACATCAGTTGGCGTCTTAAAGGCCAATTAGAATTCTTTTTGACCAAATTAAAATTAAACATGTTTCTGTAGTCTCGAACTTGAGTTTTAAACTTGAGTTTTGAACTTCTTTGACACGAAGAGAACCTAAGACTGAACACTGTCAACACAAGCATTTTCCGATGGGCGACATACGAGATTATCTGCAAGGCTGCCGGCTAACTTGCTATCCAGCATTAATATATTTATATATGTCTTACTACAAGACATTTGAAACGTTTTGATGATTTGACCATTCTTAATTTGGCAGGGAGAATCGCCAATCTTACCAATTTGATTAATTAAGAATCGTCACTTGCTGCAGTGTCAGATAAATCAAGAATCATATATCAAAAGTTACACACGACCTTCATAATCGGATTGCATCTTTTTTGCAGCTTAAAAATGATGAACTTTGTATCGTAACTGTTTTAGAGTTAAGAACATTTTGTTAATCAAAACCAGATCTTTATATAAAATCAATGTTAATCAAGGAATGTTTGTAACGAAATTACTGTCATACTTTATGTCGACCCAATCATTAGAGTACAATGGATACTCAAAACCAGACCTGACTTAGAACAAGCTTTATGTGTTGCGGTCACTGGAATCCGCACTTGACAACGACCCATTAGGTTTTCGGACTTCAAACTTGTCACCGCCACCAGCGCGCAAGCTAAGTATGCGGTGACATCAGGACACTAAAATTACCACAGGATAAAGCAAATGATGTATAATGCTGCGACGTCGACGCTGCTGGTGTTTGGCCACTAGGGGCTGCCGGTCCGCATGACCGACGGCATGGGTTTTAGTGTTACCACGCCGGACTATTTGGCTAAGGAGCGAAGTGTACGTCCTACAAGGTAGTGGCTGGATTAGACCGTTCAACGTCAAGCATGAAAAGAAGTGCTGCCGCACCCGCAGCTTCCACCGTGGGTGCCGCCACCAATAATTTCGGAAACGCAAGAGTTGGTCGAGGAAATTGATGGATAGATCGCCAGCATGAAGCAGAGCTGCAATTTTAGATCTACAACAGCAGCACGAAACTATGCATTAAGAGACTTGGCAGTAACAGATTCGGAATCAGGATAATGAATTAACTTCGTGCGTTAGATGGAGAAGGTGGTGGCGGTGGATTTGCTGGTGACGTCCGTAGTGTCTGATGGATAGCAAGCTCACGTTGAAATTGCTCGACGCTACGAGGGATACCGCAGAGTTGGTGCTGGATGTTTTTAGTGGAGACTGTCCGAATTTGGTGGGTGTCAACATGACCGAGCATGTCCGTGGCTATCTCGGCCTGATTGGTAAGGCTGGATGCTACTTTCGTAAATATTTTGACGGTTGGTAAATGACGAGTCCTTCCTCTCTTTCGGTATGAGCGAACCGAGACGCGTTACTAACAGTCTGTTAAACTGCTCTTTAGTGGGGAAGGAGCAACTGTACTGACCACTTGCTCCATTAAGTGGTACGTTTGAAAGCCACCATGTCCAGACCTGAGTTAGTGTTTTCAAAGCGTTTGATTGAACTCGCTCCTCCCGACATGAAAACTGTGCTTTTGGCTAAGTACGACGCAATACGATTCAACTATTTCATACATGCCGAGATTTTCTTTAAGTCAACGAGCTCACGAATACCCGCAAAAGTTTTAATTGCGGCAAGGTTAGGCACTTGTCACGCGACCATAAGAGTTTTGCTTAGGCGGTAAAAGCGCCAAGTGAGCGCTCATGACTACAATCTTGAGATGGAAGATTAAATCATTGACAGTGGTGCATTTTGGCATCTCGTTTGAAAGGTTGAGATGCTTAAGTTGTACTTGTACAGAGAAAGAATGTAGCAAAATGCTTGACAGAGCTTTATTCGAATTGATTGAGCAGCATGGGTCACGTTTGATGATGGTCGAAGATAATGAGATTGAAATCGAGCTTATGTATGTGTACTACGCGTCTGAATTTATTCTGTAAAGGTAGCTTATGATTTGTGGCTGCGGACTAGAACAAAAGCTGCCTCTGTGCGCTTAAGATGTGCTGAAAACTTTTACTCACCGCTGAATAAGTGAGACAAAGATTTGATGCACGCGGTATTTGATCTGCCCAGTACCGATTTCATGCAGCGTGGCTTCCTGTGGCACTTCCACACCAGATTCAGACATTTAAGCTTTGACATAAATAAGCGTCTCGCTGATGATCCAAGTTTCGGCTTGGTATGATGAGAGTAAACTCTCTTTGACATGTACTGACGGCATGCGTCGGCTCATATCGGGAAGGAAGCAAAAAAATGCGCCAATTGACCGAGTGGGCACTAATTGTTGCAACGACATCAAGGACTGATCAAGCTGTTCGACTAATAAAAGGGTTTTTTGGTGAACTTGCTGACCACAAGTCAGTTTATTGTCGAGTCTTATCGCTAAGACGAACGACCAGACAACCTATTGAAGCACTTGCTGATCATAAATCCAGAAAATTTGACATCGTCATCTTCGATTCTGTCTGCCAAGTCTATTGCAGCCCAAAATGAACGCGCAACGAAGGTGGAGCGTCGGAGATTCTCGCGAGTAGTTGTATCAGCTTGTCGCATTGGTAAAGGATCTCCAGGGTCTTGCGCTTTTGACTCATAAAAGTCGAAAACAAGGGCGTGAAGTCAGCACTGACTAATTTTCGAAGGAAGTTACACTTTGGAATATCGGGCAACGCGGTACGTCGCTCAAAAAGGATGAAGAAGTCGGCTTAATGCTACGAGCTTGACGGAGAAGGCGTTAATGTAGCTTCTGCTGGCTTTGATAGTGCTTGCTAAATTATCGAGTCCCACGAACTATGGTGAAGCAACCCGCAGGCTAGTCGAAAAGTCTTGAAAAAGTCTTGGAGGAGCTGGATCCACTTTGAAAGTAAAGAGGCTGAGTCTCCATATCAATTCCGTATACATGGTCAAACGGATAAGTGCGGTGATATTATGCGATATAACGCTCATTTGGGTGATACATATATGCTTATTGTTGCGGCCGTGCGAGAGATGACATTTGGAAAAATGATGCTGGCAATAGCACATCTGTGAGGAGTGCTTCAATTTTCTCATTGCGTACGCCAAATTCGCACGAGAGCTTAAGCATCTCTGATAGAGTGGAGGTCAGCGAGATAGGTTTGAAAAATTCGGCGTCTCCATCCCATAGGAGCTCGAGTTGCGTCCTTTTCGGAGGTTGTGATGTGTTAAGAAAGCTGAAGGCTCGTGGCACCAGAATCTTAAAGATTCTGGTGCCACTCAGTTTAGAAATCAAGGAACCGTTGCCAATCGTGGACCTATTTTGGATGTAGCTCATGTGGACCCACGCTGGTTCGTGCTAATGTGGACGATTTGTTGAAACGTGTTCAACCAAGACAGGAAAGCATTGGTCCAGAAAAAAATTCAGAATGCGAACGGAGAGTTAGGAAAATCGCGAATACAAGCTGATTCAAGCGACGATGAACACGTAGATGCTGGTCAGGCTTGGCCTGGCGAATGAAAAATGTGCGAGATGGTAGTGACGATGACTTGGAATAGTTTTGCCCGTCGCAAGGCCCAGCATCACCGGGTTTCAACTTGTCGGTAGTCCACCTGTTGTACGAGACCGGACGTGGACACCAAGCGATAAGATACACGCATACCGACGTGTATGCTAAGAAGATCGCCAGATATCTCGGTGGTATAGAAGACGAACGTAGTGTGCCTTGTGTACGTGTCGTTGTGAATAATGAGGGTGGACCAGCTAACAAAGGCACTACTGACGCCGCGGCTATTGGTTCGGCTTTCGTTAGCGTTTAGAGTAGGTTTGGTTCTTGAAATGAGCCAAAATTACCCAGACCACAATGAGCGTTAGATCGTACTAGATGCGGTGAACTTACTTGACTTGCAACGGCGACAACTACGTAAAGAAGCTGAAAAGAAAATTACACTTTGAAGCATCTCTAAGATCACATTGAGACAGCTGAGAGAAGTTTGAGTGAGAGTTTTACGAAAAGGATATATAGTGTCCCGTATCTACTTACAATAGATCTATCTCAAATAACAGTCAAAGCCAAAAAAATGATCTTCGTTGGTTGTAGTAAATCTAAATACAAAGTATCTGAGCGACCGGGAAAGTATTTCAGTGCGCTAACAAGCGGAGACTCTGCGAGTCAAAGGTTGCTCTGCGTTTGATGTGCGACAATTCGTAGCACTTATTGCCAATCTAGCGTCCAAGTCTGAATAATACAGTGAGGATGGGTTATTGCAGCGGGGCTGCCGTAGCTCTTTCGCTTAGAGAAAGCTGAACTAAGGTCGGTGACCTTCGTTCTATACTTTGAACCAGTACGAGTGTAAGCGGATTTTCTCCAAGAGTAACCACAACCTTAACCCAAGGCTCCCATTCGAAATGTAAGCTGTATTTCTCGGTTATATTTGCGGCAAAGCCGCCTATATCTCAATTCATAATTTTTCCTTACTCAATAGTTAAACCTAATTAAAATGCATAGCTACTGACAGTCCAGCTACGTAGTGACTTCTTGTTAAGGTGTTGCCACACCATTCTGTGATTATCCCAGCCGACACCTATGTATGGTCACACCATCTTGTGTGACCCACCCCTTCATACCAGGCTACGTGTCACCCAGTTACTGCTATAGGATATTCCCGCAAGATACACTTACCAATCTTTGGTATCGAAGATAGCTTTCGAGATTTGATACGATTGGCAAACCAAGATGTAAAAGCTGTACGCCCGGAGGCGTTCACCACATACGAAATGCGTTAGGCAGACGCCTCCAGGAATGTTTCAATCAACGTACTATTGGCTTTCACCGGTTCCCACAGAGCTCTCCAGAGCGGAAGTTCAGCTAGTCATGAGTTTGGTTCCGTTCTTACCATGTTGCAGCGCGTCAAGCTAGCGCTCTTTCGGTTAGGGGGCTGCGTACAAGAATCCGCGCTAATTCACGGTAACTCAAAAAAAGAAATATTTCCGACATGAGAAGAATACATGAGACAAGAAATTTTAAAACTCTATACCCAGGAGCTAAATATTCTCATATGAGGATGTCGGCTATTTCCGAAACGTTAAAGGCATTTCGCACTCATGATAGATCATGTGTTGATGTGGCCCGCACGGATACATTTTGCGTGCATCCAGCCTTCTTCACGAAAGCAAAGATTAAATGCGAAACATAGCTTTTAGCCCACAGGGCTTGGTCATGGTGCTGATATGGATACTCCGTGAGCGTGCTCTAGACGATGGGCCTCACTTAAGCTGATTATGAGAGTGAAAGAGATCTCGTCTGCTGAGAGTCCGCAAGCTTGTTGGAATGACGCCTTATATTTCACTTTCGATTGAGAAGGATAAAGGCTCGTAGAGCCAGTGATGGGCTCCACTCAAAGGTAATATCAAGTCCAAGTAGACCACACCTGCATTTTCTTGTATTGAGTTTGGGTGTCATTGTCGAAATAGAGATCAATATGATGTAGTAAAAGAAAATGACGCTCTCTTAAAGATGCGTGGTTTATAGCTCCAAATTTTGTTGTTAAGATTTACGATCTGGGCTGGTTGAAGCCGTAGAAGTACTAAGCAATTTGAGTGCGTTATGGCGACATACTCGCTTAGGTCTAAGAAATATGCGTGATATTAAGTATGACAAGTATGTATACCATAACTGTGGGTCCTGCGATAGAAAATTGTTGAAGATTCATCTAAGCTAATATACAAGTATCAAAAATTTGATGGCGAGGAGCGCTGATCGTGGGTACTGCAGCGGGGCTGCTGTAGCACTTTGCTTAAAGAAAGCTAAGCTAAGGTCGCCGACCTTATGTTCTAGACTAAAACCAGGACGAGAGTAGCGGAACGCAATCCGCTACCTCCAACAGTACCCGAAACTTTAACCCAAGACAAATGTGCTCTTCCGTTCAAAATTGAATCTGTACTTTTTATATTTGAGGCAGAGCCGCCACCCTAGGTTTTCCTAATTAAATAGTAAAACCTAATTAATATGCATGACTACTGGTAGTTCCGCCACGTAGTGGCTTCTTATTACGGTGAAGCCACACCATTTAATATTACACCGAATTGTGTAATTCACAACTCTGTACGGTCACACCATCTTGTGTGACCCACCCTTCTATAACAGGGTACATGTAGCCCCGTTAAACTATCCCCCATCAAAATCTTAAATACCCACAATGCACATTTAATTATTGCCTCGTACGAGGTTTGCGTGTCTGAGACACCGTGCGTATCTAGGACCATCTAAACACATTCTCTGCTCAATGAACCATGTGTCTTTGACACAATAAAACCCCCAGCCTATTTCGAGGGCGCCCGTGGGCAGAGCCCTTCTTTGCTGTCTGCACGTGGTGCATCTCCGGACAGTGCGTCTGCGGTTTCACGGAACGCATCTCAAGCCCTCAGTAACTGGACGTCACACACCGTGCCCTCCACGGTCGACGGATCTCCTCGTTGATGATTCGGAGGAAGTCGACTACGAATCGGATACTCTTTTCCAGTATGGAAAGAAGAGGCGGGCAAAGTGCGCCAATGGCGCAACGAGAGCCTTGCTCGAACCTTACGGGCACCGAGTCCATTTCCGACCTCTCGACTTCCGGGTGATGTATAATTATTAACACCCGCCTCGACGAAGCACAGCCGGGAGCTCTGTGGCTTCTCACACAGGTGAGTCTGCGACCACAGCAGCTCAGGGTCATAGCTTGGGCTCAGCTCATTGCCCTTCGGCTGATTCGGTTACCGCCAAGAAGCGCGAGGCGTACAACGTGGAGCATCATGATCCTTCTGATCATAAGCGTTCACTACGTCTGGGCAGTCTTGCAGAAGTGGCACTTCAAACTCCCACGAGTTCTCGGAGTTCGTGTATCCCCGCCAACTCACAAGATATTGGGTTTGACCTCGTCGACATCGTCGACCCACAATGCGTTACACGTGATAGTGGACACCACCGTTATCATCGAGAATGGTCGGTGGCGGGTGATGACGACTTGATCGATCACCGTGCGATGACACGCGATTCTTCTCGAGCTCTGAAGGACAAAGTCTGTCGACATTGGCACTCCGCCGAGCATCTTGTCGAGGTCACATACACTTGAGGTCCTGTAATAGGCGGCTCTCCTTTTACTACTTTCTTTTCACTGCGTTGCTACTAAATCAGTACGTCCTTAGCCACAAGTTTGTGGTAGTTGGTGCTAAACACTTCCTTTCCATCAATCGCTGTAATTTCTCAAATGCGTTAAATGAAGATCAGCAGAGTTTGCTTTCCTTTCTCGTCGCGACGATCTTATTGCTCGCAATGCTATAATTGATGCTGTCTTAAATATTGAATTGACTGACACAGTTAGTACGTTCCGTTGATATACTTCGAAATCCGGGTTGATGTCAGTACCGATAACAAGAGCCAATGCACCACTGGACGCTTGATCACATGATAATGCTTGTTACCACGCGTTAACCTCTGCTTCCGTTGCGGATGTAATACGCATGATCTCGCTACGTATCGCAATCACAAGCATATACCGCGTTGTCTCATCTAAAAGCGGCCTTAAATTTCCAAGAATTACATCGGTCACTCAATTTACACGCGGATGACCTTTCACGACGCCAATTTGTAGATGTTCACTGCTCCGCTCAGTGGTATTCACACTATTGTGTCAACTTCGATGTATGACCCTGTGATGATGATTGATCACTCTAAATATGTATGTAGAACCGGCCATACTGATTGTGACTTATAGTCGCACGTCTTCACTGACCCCGGTACATGAGACAGCGACACGCAGTTGCGGTTACTCCTATTCACAATACTCAACAAAATTGGCACCAGCTTTCTGCTGTAATCGAAAGGTTCACCGAAGATACACCGTAATTAATACCCACAACATAGCACAATTTCATCCGTTTCCTGGCAGATATGCACTTTGGGGGTCGCGATATGTACCATCGCTAAGGTGTACCTCTTCTAGAGAAGGCTGTACACTTTGGGGATCGTACACTCAGCAATATCATCGCTCAGTAGTTTAGACAAATCATGCTCTATACCGATGTAATCGCAGTTTCCTGTCCGCAACAAAAATATACCTGCTAACAGAGGCGGGATCATGTCTCACCACAGCTTCACCTAGAGATAATACTATCGCAAGTTGATTTTTTTAACTCCCGGTTGATCCACAGCTCGTGACGTTACAGCCACGCCATTTGCAGAATTTGAGCGTATTTAAATTTCAGGTCTAGACCGAGACAACGGTTTTCGTGAAAAGTGCATCAATCTACACAGGAAAGCTAATAAATTTTGGCACTTCCCCGTCGTGAGAGACACAGATATCGTATCTGCATCTGACATCAGTAATCTTGCATTCCGTCTATCTGTTTTCGAGTTGGGTGTCGTACAATACATCAACATTCGGGCTATGAACATATAAGATTCACCCAAGTTAGTAGGCGAAACCGATTGATATCGACCTCCACGAGGTCAGTTCATGCCCAGTAAATCACCGAGTTCTTGTGGATTCGAGTTTTTCTCGCAAAAAGACCCTGCGCGAGCGATTGTCTCTCCAATTTTATAAAAGAGAAGGGGGAGGCGCGGCACATATCATGCGTTAGGCGGTATTTTACTGCGCCGATATCGGCAACATTCTCGCTATTTTACTTCTCAGAATCGGTCCTGGCAGTATGGAAGCTATACTTCACATCAAATTCATCAACCGGATTCCCAAAACGACACAAAATCTCAGTGCGGACCACGAAAATCGTCTCCGTAAATGCCTATGAAAATTTGAACTGGTTTGATCGTTATGCTCTGTATCCATGAAATAGCTATCGTGACGCCGGGTACGCAGATATCCCGAGTGCGACGGCGTTTTTAGTGTGTTTTTGTGTATGTACGCCTTAACCTTTTGTGAAATTGTGCATAGCTCAGAGGTGGTATAAATGAGGGCGATGGGATATTGTTGAGTGGAAATTCACAAGATGTACATTTTCCAAAAGCACTGTAAAAGATGTACGTTAGTTTGAATTTTACTCAACCCTAGATCTATGTCACTTTTTGAACAGAGGAATTATACAGCATTCATGAGAAGTTCTCGTTTTTTCTGCTAGGTGAAGCGTACGAACCCACTATGTGTGTTGCTTACGTGGAATCTTTGAGCTAAGCTTTCTCTGTCATTGCGCATGGCAATCCCGTTAACGACCGAGTCTAAAGATTAGATCGACTGTAGGCGTTGCCTAACTGTCTGTCTTCAAAAGAACTAGCCACGCTATTAAATAGGCGGTCGTCAATAGCATGTTTGACTACTTAGGAGCTGATAAGGCGATCGAGCGCTTACATGCACTCGCCTGCCACGAAAATGCGCTGGTGATACACCTTCAAAAATAAGTACCAGCGGAGGCACAACCAGCTCTCATTATGAGGCTATTTATCGTTAAAGTCTGGTTTTTCGAGGAATGGGACAGCAAAATTTTCTCCCCGCCGACAGGGTGACATGTTATCAAGAGTTTGGCCGTGCCCCAAACAGTTTGCCGATACTTTTTGTACGAAGATGGTCCGCCTTGCACAGATTTCTTTCGCGTTCACCCAACCTCTTTCGGGGAAGAGGTGGGTGCCAAATAAAATGCGAAATATAGCTATTATACCGCACCGGTCGATTTTTGGGGGGAAGTGGCCCCATAGAGCCAGGAAATGATAGGCTTCAGCCGGACTAAGGGGAAAGAGACCGAAGGCTTAACGTCTACCTACAGCCAGTTACTCATCTATAGAAGAATCATATTCGCTCGCTCATTTATTTTGTTGGCCATGAGGTGAAAAGTGTGTGGCCCCAACGCGTTATCGTTCAACGAGTCCTACTCGGTAAAATACTGAGGTTCAAAGATAGAGTAAAAGCGGGACCCATCTCACGTCGTGGAGTTTAACTAAACGGGGCTAGTATTTGCAGAATGGGATTATCTCAAAGATCCGTGAAGCTCACAGCTCAAAATATTGGCGACCAACATCAACATTCCGGGCTTTATGAGACCGTGGAGAGGCCTCGAGATTTAAAAGCGTCGTGCAACTACATTTGACGCGCTAGGCGCTTTGGTGAGTAAGGAACCCGCTTCTAATGTAATTCGCAACGTTTTCGGTACGAGAATAAAGCTGTGATTACATTATAATTGCCCAGATTTTCTATCAATCATTTACTGAGTGCTTGGAAAAAAACTAGAAGGGATTCTTGAACGTCCATGAGCTCGTAAGATGACTCCTAATGCAAGTATGCCTGCAGCTAGGTATAAATGGTGAAGTAATAATCCAATCGTAGTGACGCTCTCTTTATGCGATGTCTATAACCCATGAGTTCCATATCTTGGTGGGGGGTGCAATGGGAACGCACTTTACTGATGGGTACGTAAACTTACGGTTTGTGCAATAGCGCACAATGTATTACTAAGTGGACGCTGGGATATCGCTAAGAATGAGGTCCGGGGGACCCGCTGACTCAATCAAAAAGAGCGCAAACAGTACATAGAGCTTGAGCGGCTCTCGGTCTCGTTCCTGGGTGGAGTGAACAAACCCAGCATTTGACCTGAACTTTGGTGTCGAAGCTATCTCCGTGTAAGCAGATGATACATGATTACACCTATCAAATTACCAATTAGGCTAAGTTTTGCAATTGATCCGAGACTATTGTCGTGGTCACCCGTTATTGTGCAGCGATTGAGGCGAAATTTGCCACAAGCTACGAATCATTGATTGCAGCAGAGGATCCACGAAGTCAGAAGTCATCACTTTGTCCTTGTGGATATGTTCGCAGTAAAAAACGGATTCCGTCAATAAAGGCGAAGGCACCCTGGCAAAGATGATGGTGCATCATTGCACATTTTTTGACAATCGTCTCGTTCTCGAAATGATCAAAACCTTGACACTCGCAAAAATTAAAAACACCCAGCTATGCCTACCAACCGATGGATAGTCTGCTAAGCAGCATTAATCGTCTGCTGGCCCAAAAAAATTAAGCAGTCATATCAAGTCTAGCTCTAACGATTCGTACTTGTTGCTTAGCTGAGCTGCGTTGGATGACCCCGTGACACCAGCTTTGTCTTGAAGACAGATGACTGTTGAACGAATATTGTCGTACCACAAATTGTGATATTTCATACAAAAAGAGAAATTTCTTTGTAATACATAGATTTTAATTACTAATACCAAAATCCATACTAATATTATAGCAACTGATGACACCATAGGTAGAGAAGCTTCATTACAATTACTTACCTGTGGTAGTGCCGGACCATTGAAATGTCAATTCTTAGTTTCACAATCGACAATAGATGCTTCGATGTTGATAACACATGCCTTGCATCATCAGAAAGCACTTGGCTCGAAGCAATGCACAGGATACACCAGATATTCCGCTATATGTTCTTTATCATGACAATGTAGTCGATCGTAGAAAGCCAAGCGACATATTGCTTTTAAATTAAATTTGCAACATCAGGGCGTAGACCTCATGATACAAACTCGAGCTACGCGAGCGATTACTAAGGCAATTATGGCCGCGGGTACAGCGGGTACGATTGCATCGGTTTATTGGCTAGTTAGTCGAATTGTGGACGATAACGACTACAAGCGTCTAAACGACTCTCCTAAACTAACCAACGCGGAAATTACAGTCAATAGCGATGGTTATAACGAGGATTACAGTGAAGAAGAAGATTCGGAATGTTATCACTGCAATAGATTTCGAGATCTACCTGTTATCTTTGAATCCGATAACGAGTATACAGAAGACATCACGGGTTACACGGGAGATTGTTACACACCCAGCAACGACATTTGTATGCTATCGGTCAGCATAAAGACCCTCGATGATTCACATTTAGATGTTTCTTCACGCGAGTGCCGACTCTGTGAAGCCGCAGAGTCCAAGTTCGCTATTAATTATGAAGATATAAATGCCCAGAGACTGTATTTCCCAGAGACCGAATGCACCAACAATGAAAGCGTAGTGTCAGCTGGAAGCGACATGGAAGCAGAAAGCTCAATTCAACGTAATGCGGCGAATTGTAAGACAGAACAATGCCTTTATGTCAGACTGTAGTATAAAATCATATCATTACGTACAGTGTACGTACATAACTCAGTCGACTCGAAACGTAACCTTCAAGTAAAATCTAGCTTTTGGTGCATTGTTTTGATTCGATTAAAATTGATTTCTTACTGATTTGCTGACTACTCTCATGACCATCATACTTTGGCAAACTTCCTTCCGACAATAGCAAAGACCTGCTCTCTGAATACTCGTGCACGATGCGATTTTCAAGCAGCAATGCGACCAGCCAACTTTACATGTTCGTATCTAGCAATTGAGCGTCTGAAAATACCCTTTTGTAAAATTACACTATTTTGCGGCTATTAATTCAGTGTTGCTTCTATTCTAGCCATCTCAGAAAATCACATCTAAATAGGGGTACAATCACAAAAGCATTTCTTCCTCATATTACGATGTTTACACCTCGTGTCATCGCTCAAAAATTTGTCACGCATGAGCAAAATGAAGGTGTTGGTGCTCGCGTACACCGCTCAATCGGTACCACTCGCTTACGTAATCTCGACCCATTTCTAATGCTGGATGAGTTTTACGTGGGTCTACCGGGTGGATTTCCAGATCACCCACACCGTGGCTTTGAAACGGTGACATATGTATTGCCTACGTCTCAAGGCCACATGTGTCACGAGGATTTTCTAGGTAACAAAGGTGAATTACGACCTGGTGATCTGCAATGGATGACGCCTGGAAGGGGCATTATGCACGCTGAGATGCCCAAGAGTGAAGTTCCTGCTCATGGTCTTCAGCTTTGGATCAATTTACCGAGTAAGGAACGCATGGTCGAGCCAAAGTACCAAGAGATTAGTCGTGAGATGGTACCACATGCTTTTAACGAAGATAAAAGCATTGAAGCTATTGTTTTTGCCGGGGAAGCCTTTGGCCAACGTGGTCCTATTGACACGGTTGCTCCTGTTTCGTACGTCCACTTTATGCTTCAAAAAGGTGCGACATTGGAATATCGAATTCCAGAAAGTCATCATGTGTTTGTATACACTGTTTCTGGAACTGGCAAGTGTGCTAATCACTCGATTCAACCTCATGAAGCAATTGTGCTCGAGATGAAAGGGGATGGTGTGATGTTGCAGGCGGAGGACCGACTGGAAGTTATTGTCATGACGGGCCAGCCTCTGGAAGAACCAGTCGTACAGTATGGACCATTTGTCATGAGTTCGAAAGATGAGATTCAACAGACGTGGGAAGATTTTCAATCAGCAAAAAATGGATTTGAAAATGCACACACTTGGGCTTCCGAAATTGGAAATCGTCGCATTTGAACCGCGAAGAAAAGTGCAGGATACGGTGGAAAGCACATTGCTACGCTTTTGGTGCTAGTTGTCTCGCTCTTCTACTTTTGTGTATTACGAAAAAGACGCTAGTTGGTTCGAATATTTTTTAAAAGATAAACAATTTTCATGCTTAATCTTAACTACATTATATATCAGAATTGAAAAAAATGCAAATAAATTATGGAAAAGTGAGCTCACGAAAGTTTTCATAAATAAAAATTTGACTGTATGCTTGTTCTGAGTTTCTGTTTCTTGCTATTATATTGAGCAATTCTTGCCATCAGATTGCTGCCTTAAATGCTCTGAGAGAATCGGAGTGACCGATGCAGGAGCTCGTACATGTTCCAAAGCTATACTTTGTAGTGAGAGACTTGGTAATATCAATCCTAATCGAGATGCTAACGTTGTTTTGACTCGAGGTTGCTCGCATTCTATAGATTCCACATGTTCTTCAGATCGTACTTCCTGTTTTATCTTTTTCTCCTCTAACTTCATTTGAATCTGCATTCTACTTGCTTCACTTGCCCGTCTAGCCGTTCTTATCCGACTACCTATTCGACGACGTGTTCGAAACATTTTGTAACTTGACTGAATCATAATAGCTTTGCGGTGACGGAAGGCGTATCCACGCATAGCAAGCTCATCAACTTTTTCTTGAACTGTCAAGCTTTCAAGTGGTAGCACTCGCATTGTTAATACAAGTAAGAGATCCGTAAAGCGAAACATATTGGGAGGACAGATCAAGTCAAAGTTGATGTTCGTATTCACATTACCATTAAGACCATCAAAACTTCCAAGTCCAAGACGAACTCGATACGTGAGTTCAGCAATTCGTGCTTCAATATCATGATACATTTCGCGTCTTCTTGAATGAACAGCATTAGATACTGCAGTCCAATTTTCCGGTGTCATCTCGTCAGTCGCCATACTTTCAAGCATAGCTTGAAACGTTCCAAGTCCCAATGGTGGTTCTAGTCTATTCAAAAGTGCAAATAAATGTTTTTTATGTAGCAATCCCAATGCATCCGTGTCAAATTCACTCCAAATTTTTTGAAAATGCTGCAAATGTTCCACTTGAAAACCTAATATTTCCTCTTTCTCATCCGCTCTAGCAGACATTAACACATATGTGTCCACCATCGTTGAAGCGTACAAATTTTGTAAAATAAGTACCACTAAGATATAAAAGATATTATAAAAGAGTGCACTGATCGTTGGTGAGCCACAATCGCTCGAAGACCGCGATAAAACACATTGTGGAGGTGCTACACTTGAGGCTAAATATGTTGCATACCAATCTTCTCCAGCTGCAAATTTCACAAATGTTGAATACGCATTTGGAAATGTTGTTAAATTTAAATTGGAATTCAAGCCATTTGCCCATCGTGTAAGTGAAAATACTTGTACCCCCACAATTGCAAAAACAAATAAAACGTAACCAAGTAACAAGGTTACTTTCAACGTCAATTGTACACTAGCTAATAAAGTTCGAAATAATGTTCGAAGAGCACGAGATCGCTCTAAGACAAGCGAGAGATGTTTAAAGTCAAATGCTCGTGTCATGCCCAAGATTAAAAAGACAGGAGAGTTTGAAATTAATGGTCCAACGAGCATAATAAATGCAGTACAACTATTAAACGTTCTCCATGTAAATCCTTTCATTAAGAAATCTTTCCATCCAACAGCAGCGACACGAAGTACAGCATCAAATGCATATATGAGAGAAAATAAGTAATGAAGCCACCATACGCCTGACTCGACAGTATCAGTGTCTGTTGCATGATGAATTGGAGAGCGATACCATGCAAGCAATGAAGTATGAAGAAGGACTACAAAACTAATAAATCCTCGAAACGAACGTTTCTGCATGTGAACTTGAGCCAATTGCATCAATCTACTTGTAGGCAATGGATACTTTGGACGCATAGCAACAATCGCTTGTTTCTTTCGTAACCAGATCAATTGAACATTTGTTAATAGTAAAGTACCATTATAACATCGAAAATTGTTCATAAGGATCCCAGCAAAGACTTTTAAAAGATAAAAACGTGTGAAAAAGAGAAAAGCGACGAAAAAGCCTGCAAAATACGTTGATGCAATCGCAGATACTTGATGTTCTTTGTTCCCATTCGTATCATCGACAAAATCCATAGCAATATTTACAACAGGTAACCATCCTTTCATGGAGACAAGAAAAAGGATAGAAGACATTGCTCCTGTAATATGATCAAAGTGTAATCCTGAAAGATTCCCCCAAACTCGTGGGGTTAATACTCCAGTTGCACTATTCCAAAAGACTCCAATACACTCGTCCATACTATCAATTGATGGATCACTACAATATGCAAAGCGTCCACCAAAAATCTGCATCCCTAACGTTGCAAACGAATAGAACAAGAAAATAGAAAGCACAACACAATAAAAAATGGGTCTTGCAGACTCTTTTAGCGCTTCCGTGATGACTCGAAAAGTTCTGACGCGATAAAAGACACGAATTGGTCCAAAAGCTCGTCCAAGGCGAAATAACGAGATCATTGTCGAATGTGGCAATAAAAGTAACAACGAACACGCTAAAAGAACAATCATATTGATTTGATTCCATGTGTTAGATAAATAACTCTTTGGAGTCAAGATGAATCCACGAGCGATGACTTTTAAAAGAAACTCAAAGAAGAGAATACATGCGTAAACGACATCACTTAATGTTGTAAGTTCTTGAATCAAATTTGAATACAGCGGTGATTGTACGGTTAGTAGAATTGTGCGGATGACAATCGCAACAAAAATGTACTTTTCCGTCTCTTTTTCCAAACGTCGAGCTTTTAAACGAATCCACGATTGCCGTGGAAAGAGAAATAATGAAACGTCTGCCATAAGCCAATGACCATCCAAGAACTGCCGTGCGTAATCTGTAAACCTTCCAGACGAAGTCCATCCTGTCCATTCATCAGCAGAATTTTCATTTGAAGTTTCAGTAGCGACGATTGAATTTGAAGTGTCTTCAATCGGAGTGACAGTTGCCAGATTTTTATACTTTCCATTCACATCAAGTGGAATATATCGACGCTCGTGTTGAGTTTTCGTAGGACCATAATATCCTTTTAATTTTAAAAAGTCAGACGTTGGTAAAACATTCAAAAGTCTCGATTTTAAAGCTTCAGACGCTGATAAAGCTCGCTGTGCTCGTCGTTTGGCACTTCCTGGTAGACTGATGTTCATAATATCTTCTTGATATAAATTACCAAATTCTTCCACAAAAGTATACATGTCAAAGAGATGAATACGCTGGATAGCAAACATTCGATCTTGAAAGATTCCACTTAGCGTTTTTCTCCTTTCATCGCCTTTCATTGCAAAGTTTCGAAGTAGAACCACGAGCATAAAATTTAACGCAAGGAATCGACATAATACAACGTATGTTAGATAATAAAGCAAAGCCACTCCAAACGAACTTGCTTGTAACGATGCGTGAAAAATTGGCCAGATACTTCCACCATTTGTAAATTTAAACAATGTAAGCATACTATCGCTAAATGTATTGAAATGCGATTGCATAGTAAGTGGAAAGTTACCACCAAAAAGATTCATGCCAACGACTGCAAAGACGCTGTTCAATAGAATCAAAAAGGCAATGGAACTTAAAAATGCTGGTACACTTGCTAAAATAGCATCCAGAACTAAAAGCAATTTGTTGTTCTGTCGTACAACTCGAAATGGTCGGACAAGGCGAAATAACCGCAAGACAAAGATACCACGTGCATAGCTATCAGTATAGAGTAATACAGAACAAGAGAGTAGAAAAACCTCAACACAAGCAGTGACGAGCAAGACAAAATCCAAGCGATTCCATGGATTCTGTAAATATCCCACGAGACCATTTGATGCAGCAGCAAGAATAACAAATTCCACTCCATACACGAGCATTAAAACACTTTCAATCGTGTAAAGACGAGAAGCGTAACTTTCACTCATACCATGGTACTCTAATGCAAAAAGTATCGAGTTACAAAAGACAACAAGATTCATCACATGTTCAAGCACTGTAGATTCTGCAATAGCCGAGATTCTATCCATTGTCGGACTTCCAGTTTCTAAAAGAAAGAAAATTCGATCTTGACGTAATCGACACCAGCTTAGAAAAGCTCCATCGGATCGAGTAAATAAAAAAGATTGTAAAAACCACTCAATAATTCGTGTGCGATAGACTCGAGAGTGTGTCTCCATAAGTTGAATGACGTCTGGAAATGTTTCCGTCCCTTTTGGAAATTGAATCCGTGCTTTTGCAAGATACTCCTCCATCGCACGCTCTTGTTGTATTGCTTTTGCTGTCCGACCAATAGAGACGGAGATATAACTCTCTCGTACGATTCCAACGAACAAAGATAAAATCATGTAGCTTACAAACACGACTAAGGCAATGAAATATATCAGAGCGAAATACGACGAAGCTTGTTGCGTTCCATCAAGTGATGGACCAAATCCTGATCGTAATGTGATAAGAAAGACAGTGAGAAATGATGCTTGAAACGAATGGAATCCAGTATATCCTCGATCTGGAGGAGACATGGGGACACACTCCATATTGGATTTACATCCTGACTTAATATCATCGACATTACAGAAATGTACTGGAGTTTCAGGAACATACGCTTTGATGTCATCAAGAGACAAGGATACAATCGAAAGATCAGAATCTGCTTGAATGGCACATCGATGGGAGAGAGAATCGTTAAACAAATACATACCCAAGATTGCAAAGAGAAACAAGTAGTAACAATAGCAAAGTACAGCGTTTAGAGCCATAGGTAACGAGACAAGAAAGGTTTCCATCGTCTCTTGAAAACTTTTCCATCGTTTGAAGATTCGTACACCTCGAAAAACTCGAAAAGACAATAAATTAAAGCCAGCAACCGAAGAAAAGGGAAGAACTGCTAACCAACTAATCAAAACAGCACAGAGATCAAAGGCATCCCATTTGTTTCCTAGTAATGGTAAAAGACCTTCGAATCCAATCACTTTACACACTTGTTCCACCGTTAGAAAAACTAAGACGAAATATTCTAACAACGTCATACCAAATCGTGCAACTTCCTCGACATCTCCACTATCAAAATTTGTGATGTAGCGAAAGGATCGCCATCCAACAGATGTCATGCTTCCAACTACAGCAAGAAATATTGCAAGCTGAAATGAAGGATGACTAACAATTTGAAAACATTTTGTCGAGAGACCAGTGGGTAATTCAATGTCCGAGAAAATCTCTAGATTCTCCACTTCCAGATTTGCTTGCTGTCGAAAAAATGCACAGGCAACATCGCGCGTAGATGAATTGGAGAATTCTAAATCTATTGTATTACTTGTCAAACATAGCGAGAGACAACAATTATCGTTTGAAGGAAGTTCGTCCGTTGAAACATATTTCAAAGTCCGTACAAAGTTGGTCGTCTGACGTCCTGTCCGTACACTTTTGATCTCGGTAAGATTACCACTAATACTGGGCAATACCATTTTGTGCACTACTAATGGTGGCAAATAGTATTGTAGCGGCACAGCTTTAGGTTCCCATATGAAAGTTACTTTATCTTCAAGTAGTTTTAATCTTCCACTTGTTGGTTCTCCACGACTTCCATGTAATTTAGCGCAAATTGTGCCATCGCGAAGACTGTCACGAAAAGCATTGAGCTGTCGATCGTCATTCAAAGAGGTTGTATGCTCTTCGTCGCTAGTCATTCCTTGCTCAACGTTTACGAGTTAGAACATAACAAGATACTTATTTTTAGCGAGCTTTAAGCTCATTTTGGCATCAAGAGTGAATGCTAGTGTATTGATGTCAAGTGGGTAACCATCATTCTGTAGGCATAACCACCGAAACGTGTGTTAGGTGAAAGATAGGATCAAGACACGAAGACACGTCTCGCACGCAATTGCGTGTCGGTCGTCTTGAAAATATGCAGTGACGAAGCGAAGGCAATTAGTGTGGGTAGATCAATGAGAATCAAGAAATATTGCAGTGGTGTTACTAGATTTTTTTCTGCCTTTGCCTGACGAGACTGCTCCGAAAGCGAGACAATCAGTGTGAAATGTATCAAGGACAAGTTGAGGCAGAGAGTTCAATTCAATCTAAAATATCTGAATGCGCGAAGACGAGTTTCATTTAATATGATTGCGAAGTGGACTGAGGAACTCAATGCTTCGCACGTGGAGCTCTCCGATGCGAAAATAACGTTGACGACGATCTTGATGAATGAGAAGTTTGCTCAGATAAGATGGAAGGATTAGCGGAATCGACTGCGGTAAGCGTTTGAATCGTGAAAGCGTGAGCAAATCTGCACATGAAATGAGGAGATAGTGAGACTTTTATAAGATCATGTGTGGGTGACTATAAGAAACGAAACGAAGAGGTCGATTTACGATATCTGAGCTAACGAGGCAAACTAGCATTTTGAGGTAGAACTGCTGGTTTGCAATTATTTGCGCTTTAGGAATTATCACTAAAGGTACTCAGACATTTAAAATGAACACGCTTTAGAGTGTGAGAACTAACTCGTAAGTTTTGATCGTAATCACAAATGATACACAGCAAGATGACGCCAAAGTATATTTTGAACTGAATCGGAATCCTTCGAATCAGTATGACACCAGTGGATCACTGAATATGACGGTGGTAGCCAAAAAAGCACGGGATCAGATGAAGATTTATAGTAACGAACTGAAAAAGAAAGAAGTGTGGGAGAAGCGATTTTAGTTCAGAGAAGTAGAATTTTAATCAAAGAACAATTTCTATTTCAACACCAGATATCATTTGCAAACTAGTTAATTTCAGCGGCTTTCTCTTCTTCAAGACGCTTGCGTGCTTCGAACTCCACAAGCGCCGTGACCTTTTACAAAAAGACGTGAGAAAAACATGATGACCATTCGATAAAAATATCATACCCGACGCTCTTCCAAGTATTTACTTTGTAGGTAAAAGCCATAATATGCTCCTAATAGGCCTCCACAAAGTGCAAATACTGCTCGACCAGTGGAGCTTCCACCTCCAACATTAACACCGCTGCGAGGGCCGCCTGTCATCATTCTAGCAATGCTGCTTTTATTCAAAGTGATAGAATGTACATAATATAGTGGAACGTACACAAACTCATCTTAGATTCTAAAAAATGATTTGAAACGATAAAGTTCATAATGTTGGAACCGTTTTTCTTTAGATAGCAATCGTTTCGCGCATGAAATTGTCTCTCATCAAGATGTATAGAGAGCACTGGAAGGACAATAATTTAAATTAGTTTAACTGTAGCTCTTCCGAATGTGCAAGCGAAAATCCCAATGACTTCAGTCTGTAATTTACATTTTCAACATCAAAAGAGATGTCACGCTTGCAGCTTCTTGGATTGGGTTTCTTGGCACTTAGTCAAGCAGCGATCGATCCCATTTCAAATAAAAAATGGGGGTATAAGGCGACAACGAATGATGAATATGGACCGAATGACTGGAGCATGGGTTATCCAAATTGTGGAGGAAAACACCAGTCTCCAATCAATTTTCCAATGCAGAATCTCTCTCACACCAAGTTATGGGATATTGAAATGCCTCCACTTCAATTCTGTGGGGCGTGCGAGAAGTTTACTGTTAAGAAGTTGGAAGATTTATACAAGTGGGAAATACATCAAGATGAAAGTAAGTAAAAAAGAAATCTTCTTGTTAGCTACATTCGATGTTGATGATTTGCTATTTCAGATTGTACAGCGAAGTCGAAGAATAATAACGAGCGTAAATACTCACTTCTTCAATTTCACATGCATATGACGTCTGAGCACACAATTAACGGCAAACACTACGATGCCGAGCTACACTTTGTTCACAAGGCCGTGGACGGAAGTGGCAAGCTGCTAGTTCTAGGTATCTTTCTGCAAGCTGAGACTAATACACTGCCAAACGTATTTATTCAAGATCTTCTGGGTGATATGGAGAGTGAAGGCTCTTCGGGTGTGCAGGAACGAAACACAAACTACGCTGACATGCTTAATGACCTCGTGAAGAAGAGTCATTTGCTCAATTACAGCGGAAGTTTAACGACACCTGATTGCAGTGAAATAGTCGACTGGTGGGTCCTATCAAATCCAATTGCGATCTCGTTTGCCGATCTTCAAAAGATGAAAATTCTTTATGGTGAGCTCCCCGCAACGAATAATTCTTCTGACAATCGCCCCGTTCAATCTTTGAATGATCGGGAAATCATTTACTACCATAGACAACCTCATAAGAAGTGTTCGACGACCGGAAATTGATTGAGGTCAAAGTAGAATGGCTATAGATATTAAATAATAATATGCTTAATCACTTGGGTAATGATTTGAGATTTGTACAAGATATTTGACAATCTGAAATGACGGTTGTCGTGTTGTCGTTAACACCTTACGGGTCGTATGAATTTCAGTTTCGAAAAAAGAATGCGACCATTCGAGTAAAATACGTTCAGAAGAATGCAAGCTTTTTGCTGCGATTCAATGGTGCAAGTCTTACTTGCGTATGAGATGTATACAGCTGGTAAAGACGAGAGTAGAGTGGCTAAGAGCTAACTGCTTTTGGATCTATCCTTATATGTGTATTGAGTCTACTTTAGATTTTGTTACTCTTCACAGGACGATTATGATTTTGAGGCCTTTACGCATTAAACACATGTGAAGATCAAACATTCGTACCATGATGAAGATCTGTCCATTTTGCTGATATCACATGATAGTTTATATGAAGCAACGCTGATGCATGAACTGACTGTAGCAACATGTCGACGCAGCAGCATCGCAGAGAATCTCCAAGCTCTTGGACACTTTAGCATCTAAATTCTGAGTCGAACAATTTCCTGAATGATGCTTTTACGTATAAAAAGCTTCAACATGCATCTTATAGCTGGATCGCTTGGTTTTGTAATTCGCTCTACGAAAAACCTCTCACTGAAGTATAAATGTCGAAATATGCAGTGCCAAATCGCGGCTACCAGACAACTCACTTATAAACACAAGGAGCAAATAGCAAACACTAACCTTAGCTATTGTACTAAATTCTTCCGGGGTCCTGCATCTCAAAGCGGAAGAATCTGGATTGTGACGAATGACGCACTTTCTGGTGTTTGGTCTTGCAAGTCGCTCAATGCGTGAGCTCTAGAGGAAGAGTTCGTGCAGGTTTAAAGTTGTCGCAACGAGCGTCATATAATCTTTACACGTAGCCTCTTTCAACATATATGCGAACTATCCTACGTACCATCAAATGTTGCGAACGAAATGTGGGTGTTGAATGCTTCGCTCAACCAGACCCATTGAAACCCTCGCGTTGCCCATACTAATATATCAATTAGCATGTTACCAGGAACCACCGATACAAGACCTTCCTTGCTCTTTGCGCCAAAGCCTCGGGTTGTTCATCTTTAGTAATCTAACAAAAATTGCAGCTCAATGATCTGAATAGTTTGCCAAGCGCTTTTTTAAATGCCGACTTTGTTGTGCTGCATACAGTTGTTGACTTTGAATTTCTGAGTAATAGTCATTATAAAGGGTATAATTTTGAACTGACGCAGTTTATGACATAACACTGACAAAGTATTATAAGCTGGTGTATGTCTTCTCTAAATGACATTTTAGCAATCATGGGGATGGTCATCTTCGACCAGCGAACTACCTATCATATAGAACTTTAGTATGCCAAAATTTTGAGTTGGTGAGTGACAAAGTCATGATAAAGGTGGCATCTCAAGTCTCGTCAATTGATTATATCACGATTTATCAACTCACAGAACTTGATTATCATAATATGAAGCGGACAATCGCAAAAAAATTTTGCCCGCCGGTGTAATGGACAGCAACGGATCCTATAAAATAAAAGCCTGAACCGCCGTCTTGTACCGCAAAACCCCACCTCACTCGTTCAGTTCAGAAATTAATTCACTCAAAGGGCATCATTAATACTCGAAATGACGGCACTGCTCATTCTACTGACGTCAATAGTGAAAATTGTCGTCGAGCGCATTTCAAAAGCACCGGAGATGCAGCTATTGAGTAGCACGAGATCTGGCACCAACTTCGAAAACGCATACTGTACTCCTAAGCGCATAAATATGAAATACATTATTCAACAATTCCTGCGAATGAGCAATATAATTCTAAAAAGTGTCAATACCACTGACAGTGCTGCGCATATACCACTTTCACGTAGCTGGATGACAGAAATGAAACCCCATAACATCGTACTCACCTGTCGTTTAACAGCATAACAATGGTTTTCGAAACATATTTCATGCTCAATACCTTAATGAGCGTCTCGTGGAGCTGCAAAATCGGCTTGAAGAAGAAAAAGTCAAATACGTGAAGTAGGCTGGAGTAGCGACGTCATCGACGCAAAGTAATTGCTTGTAACGAAGTGAATACTAGCATTATCCGGTTTGATAATTTCGTCGTTCAATTGCGTGTCGCTTTGCTATGATGGTCAAATTAGTAACCATCAAAACAGTGCTGCTATCACAAAAGTGGTCCAGATATTTTTAAAAAAGTGTGCGTGATGCTCACTGAAGCTTCAAAGCTGCAAGTCTAGAAAGCATCAATGTCGACGTCTCACTAACATTCTGTCGATGAACTGCAATTTGTTCATTTGTTTGGCGTGCGAGAGGTAAGTAGAACAAAAGTTTTAAGACACAATGCTACTGATATAAAAAATACGCTTGGAAGACGTCGGCTGATATAACATGGGAATCCATTTGCACAAGCAAGATGATTCATGCCTTCGTATGTTGGGACGATATAGAAAAGACCTCGGCTTGCGTGACTTGAAATATCATTGTCAGTCCTAAGAGTCTAGAGATGACATATCTTACAAGATTTGATAAAACTGGACAGTAACAACAGCACCCATAGGTGTAGTAGCATTTAAAGCGTGTACAGTCTGCGGTGATGCTTTAAGACGCACTCATCTTTATCTCGTCCAGTATTGATATTCTGCAAAATGTCTTTAAATTGGCAGCATTTAGCCACAATGCATGAATGGCGTCCTATATACCATAGTTTTGTAAGTATGAGTAGCGTGTCGTCCTACGACTTTGTACTTTCGTAAGTTTTACGAGCTGACGTCAAAACACATGATGATAAGCAATCGTAACGAGATATGATACTTGACAAATGTCTTAACTATATGGCGAAAGCATAGTCTGAGTAAGGCAAAAGACTGCTTCTTGCTTCATGACTTTTAGCTTCTTTCTAATGCTCTTCTACATGGAGATATGGCGCAACGACAATTACGACAGTGCCACCAGGCTAACATGAGTGTCACTATTTCACATGAAGGACTCAGATAAAGAAGTGGACATTTAATGTAAAAACCAGACCACTTGATAACAGCAACGTGGCAGACTGAGAAACGAAGACGTAGACTAAAGATGGTCCTCAAAGCTGCTAAGAACTTCTTGTCAAGGACGCGGAATAGAAAATGCTTAAATTAGGCAGGTAGGTAAAATGGATCTTTTATAATATTGGAACCCGTAGCAATCAGGATTGGTGCGTAATCTGTAATGTAATGCACGCCATAACCTCGGTTGCATTCTGCTGTTTTGATTGGCTGAAAAAGATAACCTGGGAGAGCGAGCGTTCAGTGCTGCCTTTACTATACCAAGTAGTCAGTTGCTCTCGTTCCGAATCAACACAACTACTGCAGCTCCTTCTCGTCATGATTAAGGTCAAGTGGGACTCTATCAAGAACGCTACTTCAAGCTTTAATGTTACAACACGTACAAGTAGCGAACGCCCTACACTTACTGCGCTAATGGATGGCATTGTCATCAATAGTACGAGTAGTGGCAATAGCAACATGGCCGCATCGCGACGTCCACCATTACCAAAATGGAACATGGGCACAATTTCAGAAGACTCAATGCCCACGTTTAATGCAACGACTACTAGATGGGCTAATGATCGTTACGAATTGACAGAGAGTGGTGAGGTGCGTAATAAGGCAAATCATCAACGCATTTCCAAGCTTGAGATTCGAGAACATGGCGAGGAGGTTCTACGTGGTCTTATTGATCATGTACATACACGAATGTTACAAGAGTTGTTGTTTCTCGAACAAGCCATTCCTCCCCTTGAGTTTGAACGCAATTCTATGGCATTGGGTTTTGATCCGGGCGCGAGCAATGCAGGAAGTCGAGTGGGTTCAGTAGGATCTGTACGCTCAAGTTCGTCTAGTATTTGCTCAACTAATGATGGGTTTCGTATGATGATCGACACGACGGAACCGCGATGCATATTTCACACGAGCAAGAACTTCAGTGTTGCAGAAAAACTTTTAGTCTTTGTTTGTTCGTTTCGAGGTTTAAGTTGTGGGATTTGGAGCCGCAGTGTGCTACTAAAAGACGGCGTCCAGGTTGGTTCGATGTTGCCATATTTTCAAAAAGCCATTGAAGCGGGATACGGTATTTTGGTCATGAATCCCAATATGAATACCCAATTAATGGTTACACAAGACGGTACAGTTGAGAAAATGCCCATTCGAGGCTCAAGTAACGCTGAGGAACATTGTGACCATGTATGGCGCAATTATATCTTTCCCTCGGCTGCCCATAAAGTGCATTTTATTGCTTATGGATACGGTGGTGTCCTCGTGACACAATTGATTGCCAAATATCGGTATGAACTAAAGAGTCGACTCGGTAATGTTGCTTTTATTGAAAGTTCACACAAGATTGATCCATCGTGGAATTCAGGATTTAAACGATTCTTTTCACAGCACAGTATCTCTTGGTCTAGGTCCGATTGTCCTCTTAATACGGAGCTTGGTCGTGACGCTACAGCATTTGCAGCGACTAGTGGACCAAGTGGAGCTGGCACAACGTCTAGTAGTGATGATACCTTCTCCATTGGTCCCTCAACTCCACCGTCCAGGTCACCAACGAGTCCTAATGCTCAATTTAGTGGTTTTGGATGCATTTGTTTGTCTGCTGGACCATGTGAAGGTGCGAACGAAAGTCCGGCGTACACGACCAAGGAAGTGCTAGATACGGTGTTTGCCTTCTTGGCATCCCCAACGCCGTATGAATTTCAGCGCTCTGCTGCACGTAAAGTGCGATTAAATGCATTGATGGAGGAACAGCAACAGGCTCGAGTCACAGCATCGACGAAGTACAATGGACAAGGGGAGGATTTGCCTACTGATCCAGCAGTACGCACACGGAAACCGACATCGCCACAAACGGTTTCTAGCAATATCGTCGAAACGGAAGTGAAATCTCGGGAAGATGATACGCTAACGATCAATGACTTTGATCTATTACGAGTGGTGGGTCGAGGAGCTTTTGGCAAAGTTATGCTTGTACGACGAAAGGTGGCTCAACAGCAAAAGGGAGCACAATTGTTGAGTCCACGTACAATGATGGCCATGGGAATGACAGCACAACAAATTGCAGGTGCTACAGGTGGTGAGCGTGGTAAAGTGTATGCTATGAAAGTTATCAAAAAGGCTGCTGTGTTTGCCAAGAATCAAGTGGAACACACGAAAACGGAACGTCGAATTTTACAAGGAATTGATCATCCGTTTATGGTTAAGCTGCGCTATGCGTTCCAAAATGAAGCCAAGTTGTACTTTGTAATGGATTATTACAACGGAGGGACTTTACACTTTCATTTGCGTCGAGCCATGCACTTTGATGAAGTGCGTACAAGATTCTATGCCGCTCAATTAGTATTGGCCATTTCGCACCTCCATACGTATAATATTGTATACCGTGATCTTAAACCGGAGAACATTTTATTGGATGACCAAGGATACATTGCACTCACGGATTTTGGACTCTCACACGACCGCTTCGACAGTAACGATGGTATGCAGACATTCTGTGGTACACCTGAGTACATTGCGCCTGAGCTCATTCGTCGTGTGTCATACGGAAAAGCTGTCGATTATTGGTCTATGGGAGTTTTGATCTTTGAAATGCTTGCGGGTTACACACCATTTTATCACACAAATCGAAAACGTAACTTTCAAAATATTGTCAAACTCCCACTCCGATTTCCATCTGAATTTTCAGACGATGCACGATCATTGCTTCGTGGCTTGATCTGTCGTAATCCAGCCAAGCGACTTGGATCTGGTCCTTGTGGCGCGCAGGAGATCATGGATCATCCGTTCTTTGCGCAGGTGGATTGGGAGAAGCTGTATAAACGGGATTTTCCGGTTCCTTTCCGACCTGTGGTCAAATCAGATGGGGAAGTGAACAATGTGCCGGAGTTTTTTAAACGACAGGAAGTGATCGACTCGGTAGTATCGGATGCTCCTATCGGAAAAAGTCACGTCTTTCAGGGCTTTTCTTACACGGACCCGCTCAATTTGTAAGAGAAGTACACAAGGGACTAGTGAATGGTCAAGATTGTAAGTTTTGAATGTGCCAGCGTAGAACAAATGAGCTTTCTTGATTTGTCGAGTAAGGTAGAGTAACACAAGCGATGATGCGCTCGTGATAAAAGTTGTATTCAAATATATTTCTCAAATAATTCTGGATATATCGACTCTTTGGTAATTTTCTGCTTATCTAACAATTTTGGAAAAAAACATATTATGAAAGTTACATTTATTTTTGATGAAATTAATCGCTTGAAAATCAAGCAATATAAAGAAAAGTGTATATTTTTATTTTTCAAATTGGTTTACAGGGCAGTTCAGTTCCCTTTAAGGTTTATACAACTGTGCAGCATACCTTCTGTATCCAACTCTTAAGATTGGCGGAAGTAAAAGACAATGTCACGATCGTTTAGAGGTTGAATGGGGCGGACGTTTGAAGACTGAGGAAGCATATTGTAAAGCATTTTCATTCTTTGCAAGTCGACGAGCGAGATTGCAAATGGGTTCAAAAGGACCCACCAGTCGACGTTTTCGGTGCACTCAGGCGTGGTTAAACTTCCACTATAGTTGACTAGATGAGTCGTTTTCACGAGTTCGTTTAGTAGTTCAGCATAATTGACATCGCTCTTGTCGAGATCCGCAGGGAAATTTTCCATGTCTGTTAGGAGGTTCTGAATAAATGCATTCGGCTGAGCGACAGTCACAGCTTGAAGTAAGACCCCAATGACCAATTGTTTGCCACTTCCATCCATTGATTTGTGAACAAATTGAAGCTCAGCATCATAACGTTCATTGTTAATCGTATGCTCTGATGTCAAGCGCAAGTAAAATTGTAGCAATGAATACTCCTTCTCGTCGTCTGTCGACTTGGCTGTACAGTCTGCAATACAACATCAAGCAGTATGTTGTGAGTTTTTGTTATATCGTTTTGATCGAATCATATACTTACTATCATCGCCTTGAATCTCCCACTTGTACAAATTTTCCAATTTCTTAATGATAGATTCATCACAATCACCGTCGAATTGAAGTGGAGGATTTTCGGTGTCCCAGACTTTGACATTGTCAATGTTCGGCAGAAAAATGTTGATCGGGGACTGATGGTCTCCTTTACAAACTGGACTTTCGAAGTTCCAGCCTAAGGCGCTGGAAACGCGTTGGGATGTCACCTGACTAAGAGCCAGCATAGGCAATGCAAGAGTCTGAAGGCGTGTCATGATACTTGTTGCTTGAAAGGTAAATTGTAAACTGATGTCATGAAGGCACTATCAAACAAGCAAAAATTGTTGACTAAAGCTGTTAAACGATGAGGCTTTCTGATGAATTAATCCCGACGTCGAATCGTTTGACAGACCTCATGCCGATGTTCGACTTTCTTGTATTACCCAACTGTATGCTATTAGAATCAGAAGAGAAGCATCAAAGTATCCGTGACACGGTAGATCATTTATTTTTGTAGTGCGGCTTTACGTATCTTTGTCGAAAACGTTTCGATCGAAGAGATCTAAGGATTTGCAACAGTAATAAAAGCATGCCTTTTTGTATGACTTTTCCTCATCTCGACCTTTCGATTTCAAGAGCAAATTTTCAACAGCTAATGAACCATTGTGCTACTATAGACGCTAGGCAACTGTAGACATTGCAAGGAATCGCTTCGACAGGCTGACGCAGTATCCGAGAAAAGCAACCAATGTCTGTTGACACTGTTCTCCCCAATGAAACGACATTATCTACTTCATATCAGGGGATAGACACTGGAGATCGAATATCTATGATAATCCACTTACATAGGTTGGAGTAGCTTTACAGTAGCTTGTATCTCACATAGATCAAAGTGGAATCTTTTGATTATTTACTATACGCGTGTATTCTGGACTTCATTCAGCAGATCATAACAATATGATAAAGAGCATTGATTCTTGTAGGATTGGATGCATAACGGACATAGGCTGTCACGTAACCATAAATATCCATGATTTACGTCTATACTCTAGAGCTTTGGTATCAAATTACATGTCCAATAAAAAACAGCTCACTGAATCAAACTGAGATCAGGATCAATTGTTTTTACATGTTATAATGCTTCCCTTTGTCGTGCGTATTGAACTATCTGAAGCTACAAAACCCAAGACTTAAAAAAAATCTCTTTTACAGTAGAAAAGATATAAGACAGTATTGCCACTTTGCTGTTTGTGGTTCATTTTTTCATGAATCTTGTGTGTTGTCGTAAATATTTTTTTCTCGTCATCCTTGCCAACCACAATGAAAAAAAACTTGTCGTACTTCCTTCATATTTAGCTATTTAACACCATTTGTAGCCATCGCTGCTTACAAAGGTTAGACTGAGAATACTTCAATCCAATAACATCGCGAAAATATGTTTATACCTAGCATTTGAGATCACTGACTTATTGTACAAAACGTCACAATGGAATTTCGTATGGTAAAGACCTACAAGACACATGAGTTGTCAGGCTTATGTCAAGCGTTACATGTAGATATATTCTGGAACAGAGCTAAATATTTTCTTGTACCAGCTTAATTCTAATTTATGTCACTCTTGATTAGAAAAACAAATCGGTGATCTAAATATATGTCACTCTTGAGAGTGACCAGCAAACCGGTGATCTAGTTAAAATCTTCCTGGTTGGAGGAGACGATCTCACCATTTATGCCTCAGCAAATCCGGACTCCCGCAGGCAAACTTTCTTTTGTGCAATGAGCACGGAAACATAATTGCATTCATCGTCTCGCAACTCTTACAACCAACTCCTGTGGACAACTCGTGAAGCTTTATGCGACCTTATCTTTTGTATCTTGAGCTTTCACTTTTAGACTCTATGTCACAGGTAATGTGTAAAGACTGACCATCCCAACGACTGCCTCGGCACTGCACTCACAAGTAAAATAAGCAATCGCGGCAACTTTGTGAAGGTTCACTATATAAACAATGAGTTTGTCATACGGTGTTGCTGACTAGCCATTTTACTCGCGAATTACAGTCGCCTGTCTCCTCCGGTTTTAGCTAAGGAGACGGCTCAACATAGTCGCTCATATCCGCCTACCAGATTTAATCTCTGAAAAGACCAGCTAACAACTCTACTTCAATTCCCTATCAAAGCTGACGCGATATGCCGTTGCTTTTCCCAATTAAGCAGAGATCAATCCGAAGGCCGCGATATACGACCGCTTTCTTACGTCTCATGTTGAGGCCGCGGCCCACTGCTGTTTTTGTCATTAAAATTAGCTCAAGGCACGTGACGATATATTTGATAGTTATCTCGGATCACTCCATGTCCTGCACCGAACTTATCGCAGCTCGTTGCTCGCGTCAAAAGCGCTTCTGCTTTCTGGTAGAGGGAGGCTCAAATTCACCAAGATTCAACAGAAGCAAAGTACGAGGGACCCAATGTCCCCAATTCCTGTCAATCAAGGTTCATGTTCATGTACGCCATAATAATCCGGGTCTACCTTAAACGCTCAGAAACGTCTTGAGATTCACAGAAACACTCAACAAAACCTTCATTATTTATGCCGTCAAGAATTTGACATCTTTAATGACTAGCGTGCTGTCTACTGTTTTCGACAGTAGCGCAGCGCACGTATTTGCACGGTGCTATCAACCTACCATGATTTTCGACGGCTTTTTAATTGAAGACGTTATGTTACCAAACACCAATTCTGGAATTCTGAACCTTAACGCTTTTAAAAACACTAATTTCCTCCAGGGTTTGGATCCTCTAGCATCGACATCCACGATGCATAGTGCAGTTCAGTTTTTTTCAGTCGGCCACCCGCGCCATCTCTAAACGGCTTTTACCGAGTATGTCTCGTCCTACTTCTGGTAGAATTAGAGGCATAGCACTTCTCACTAAAAGAGAAGGGAACATGCGGTGCTAACCTGTTTGGTGCTGCTTTAGATATTGCATCTGAGGATGCTCAACAGCTCCGAAATACTCTCTTCTTTCGTGGAATTATTGCTTTCCATTACTTCTGGCACGTTTTAAAGCCGTAAACCAACTGTATGTCAAATGGCCCTCGTGGCACGAAATAAGTTTAATCCGCCCTTTGATTCGACGCCCTCCGCTACAACAAAAGGGGTTTATGAAATGCAAATCGCCAAATCTGAAAATTCACCAAGCTTTAATCTACCGCCTTCAAAAAGAGTATGTCGACAATGCAGTGACGATAGCCCCCTTGATGGGTGGACAAAATCTATCATTGCACAAGGTCACCAGGATTGGTGGTGAGAGTACTTGCAATACCTGGTATCTGCGTCATTTTCATACGTAAGCAGCTTCAAAGCCTTCGTCCAAAGCTGACAATTCGTAACGTCTTTGTGAAAGCTGCTTGGTTTGGCCAATTACTTGCACATATACAGTGCTGTTGACATCAATACGAAATGGTCTCTCACTAGTCTCTCAAAAAAGGATATCAAATGGCATTTGGATTACAAAGAAAAATAGGCCTTGAAAACTGTGCGAGAAGTCTCATATATACCCCAACTTTTAGCCTTCGCATCCGTATCGGCCATATCATGTTTTGACGCTTTGACCTTTACTCAGGCTGTCCTTTACTCCAAGCAGACTCCAAGAGGCAAAGCACGGCATTGGGTTTGAATCTCGCCAGCTCAAATCGGGACGAAATTTTATTTAGATTACGAAGAAGAGCTACTTGCGATGAGGAATCTTAATGTTAAGATTTGGCACAGCTGTCGGCTGAAAGCCACATGTGATCAATTCAGATTATGCGTCGTTGCTAATAAGCTATTGTCGCCATTTCTCTCGTAGAGAATGGCAGAATTGTTTTCTTTCTATGAATATTTTTTTACGAAGTGATGGTCATGCATGGGTTGACTTCATTTGGTGGTCAATGCTTTTTTGTAGCGCCCAGATTATGAAATGTCGCATGTCACGGGGGTGGTGTCACGCATCGATGAGGTCATACGTATCGCGTAACGTAATGGGTTGCCTTGTTTAGGTGTCGGTAATCACCGAGATTTCGACTTTTAATGTTGCTATATTGTAGCGTTTGAGAGAGCGTTTACACTCAACACTCAACGTGTACCTCACAATGTGGATATAGATTACTGCACTAAGCACATGACACCCCCTCAGATGCCAGATGGTGGTGAAAAGACACTCGACGCAGTGAGCGCTATGTACAGGTGGCTCAGCAGGTAAGCACTGAAGCGCACAGTCAGCAAATTAAACTCTCGCCATTTTCATCGGCATCATTGCCGTTAAATACGCTATGAATACGTTTAATTTTTTTCTCAACCCTGCAACAGTAGTGACAGGCACTTGAAACTTTCGTCGGGGTTGCACGTCGTTTCTTGCACCATCCATTGTCTGCTGACACATACTCCTCACCTTGACAGTTTGCGATTGATCAACACCTTCACCCTATATCATAAACTTCATGCCCTCGTGAATCGATTCCGGACGCAAATATGCATCGTGCACACCGTGGGAGCGCCAAGCCAAATGCAACTAAATCGCCTGGCAAGGCAGACGGTCACAACGGCCATTCGCGATTTCTTTTTATCGTCGGCTGATATAGCGTGGTGACGCGTTGTTCAAGCTCGACTTTTCCAGGTGCGACCGAAGCTCGCAGAGTAGGATTTCTACCTTGAACTATGCGTGGATGCTCGTTATCTCAATCTTGTTGATGCGGCTACTGGTGGAGAAATACATAGTAAAAGTAGAGTTGTAGTTCAAAGCAGAGGTGAAAGGATATTAGACATATATCCGCTTGATAGGTGGTCGCTTGATCATTAGATAGCTAAATGCAAATTGAATGAATCGATGCTTTACTTGCAAAATTATTCATTACAAAATTCTCTTCCGTAGAGATGTACGTGGCATCCACCGTTTTTGACTCTCAACTAACCCCATTCTCAAAGCGTTTAATCCAAGATGAAATCAAGTGCTGAATTCTGGTCCAGAACGAAAAAACGCTCCACATAGTGAAATTCCTGAACATTTCCTGGAAAAACTTATAAGCATTTTTGTTGCTTAAACTGGTGTTTCCGTTATAGGTCGCACGGGATTGTGTCCACACTTAGTATCTCGTATACCTTGAGCATTGCCTACTGCTGTATCATACGCGCGTTTTGTAATGATTGGACGTTTTTTAAATATGATCGGGTGTTCCACCGCTCCATTAAGCCCAAGGCATTGAGACCAATAGTTTACAATCCTTGGATATGAGCCACACCACTTGCAGTGAGAGTCACTCTATTTTAGGTACTGATATCGACACTTGCGACTATCAAAAAGCTTAGTTCCTCCACTATTGGCCACCTGGCATCTGCGAAGACTCAACGTGTCTTTGTTAGCGGCTTGTCGGGTGAGTTGGATTTATACCTCTTGACTGTGACGATGGGGCACAAGGCGCAAGAGCTCGATACCTCCACGAATTTAGCAAATGTAAGTTCGACTGTGTTGCTTAGCAGCTAAGAGATTAATTATATGCTTCGTAGCATGGCTGAGATCGATCCTCGGGTGCGCCATTATCTTTCAACTCCCGTACTCTAGCGGAACCTTGCGGCACCGAAGATGTTTAAATGTATTTAATGCAGCATTCATCGCATATTCAAAAGATTCTAAATGAACGCGGAAAACCTCGGTGGAAGCCGTACTGACCTGATTCCTGAAACCCAATATTGAATCACTCGCCAATGGCCCTTATCAGAAGTATAGTGCTTGCCCGAGCAGTTATCATACCGCCATCGAGGCGATCAAAACTCGTTCGTTGGACACATTTGTCGTCTAATGTCTGCCTCCCTAAGCAGATTGACAGGAGTTGCGAGCGCACACGAAACGTCTTGTTAAGAATCGGCGACATAAGCCACTTTTACAATTTTTATTGCGGAATCGCGCACTTAAGTGCTACTTCTTGCGCGCAACCACCAAGCTATGAGACCGCTCGCGCAATCTAACGCCTGCTCTGCCTGGGAAATGATTGCTTTTCATGCCTTTCCCAGCTTCTCTCGACCTCTAGGCATAGATTTCCAATTTTTGACCTCGATGGACTGGAGCTTAGCAAAAACAATTTTGCAACTGGACCATCACTGGAGACTGATCAAAGTGTTCTCGAAGGTGTCCTATTGACTCATTTTCGTAGCAAACGATCACCTCCGGGTGATCACTATACGGATTCAATCCCTGGGACGCCGATTGCCTTATCATCTCGCGACCAGCAATAAAAATGACTTAACCAAGTGCGTCTATTCGTGCCGGCGACACATAATCAAACAACATCTTTACCACTCTCACACAAGAAAGAGTCTATAACGCCTCTGTCGTCGGATTGACGACAAGTGGAACGGGTTTACCGTGCAACGTTCACAAAAAAGACGTTGACACAAAATATCTGTATTTAAGCGCACAGAAGATAGAATTTTATACCTTTTCCACGAGCAGTAGAACCAAGTCTAATTTAACTTATTACCAGCTATATTTCCTATACTATGTTTGATAAAATAAACAAGATTAAGCAAAGAACGTAAAAATCAAAATCCCTAAATGCCTCGGGTTTCGCCGTTGAGTAATATTTTCCCACCAGTACATGGACTTGAATCCATTCAGTATTGTATAACTAACGAAAAGGGTGCTGCAAATTCAGAGCAATACAGTACGTACTCCATTAATATGCGTTCTACCACTTACAAAAACTTAACGCTTTGCAACGCGTTGTGAGAGGATAGCAGACCAGTGTCGCGCGAGCATCGTCTCATCGGAGTTTCATAACTTCATCCGTATCGACTACTAATCATGATATACAATCATGGCGTTTGATTTTAGTAATTCTGAGCTTTGCTTTTAGGTCGAGGGTAATAGTTTAATGTACTTAAGTATTATTATACGATTTTTTTCAGTGTGAATTACCCCGTACATCGTACCTACACAGGGCACCGTGCTTCTAGTCTTCGTACCTGTAAGCTACGCGAAGTTCACAAATTTTATTACATTCGTCTTTGACGCGTAGTTTGTCGAACGCGACGGCAAGATACCAATACAAATCGTTTGGTGCGACCGCTGCTGCACCACTGTAACATACGTTGATTGATAATTGTTCTGCAAACACCAACGCTCGACAAAGACGTCAAATTGGACGCTCATCAGCTCAATTTCTTGCTGTAAACGGCTCTACCCATCCCAATGATTCTGCTTTACCGCTGCGTGCAAAGTTTTGAAATCGGCATGAAGCGAGTGCGAGGAATATATTAGCTATCTGCAAAGATCCTTCGTATTCTCTTGGTCTTTTACAAACGGATGGATCACAATGAGATGGCGACAGATCCATCACACGTGTTTTCAGTCGATCGGAAAAGGTTTTTGCAAATCGACTTTGCTTCAGGGAATCATTCCGTTTTACTTTTCAATCGCGCACATCAACAGGGCGGTGTGACGCCATCAACGCTTTTGTTCGTACACATCACGAAGCGAACTTGGTGATAATGGAGAAATCCCCTCACTCGGTGCTGATATTTTGTGCCAAAATAAAGATAGCAACTGGCAAATTGTTCATGCCTATGACAAGCTAAATCCAACCCCGATTTTGGTGCAAACGTCGAGCGCTATCAAGGGTGTTCTCCAGGTGCAGAGCAACATAAGTGGTTGCACTTTGTCCGATACTGTATCAACATGATTAATTGCGAATGAAAGTCATTCCCCCGCGGTAAGCACTCTGAGCCATTTGCTCTGTATATGGCTAGATATGCCACGGGGACTGTAAAGCGCACTTGCGTCTAGTGACGCCGCTGTTTCGATCGCAAACTGCACGCGTACATATATTTTTCACCTATTAAACGATTAATCTTGATCCCCGCTTGTCGTGCATAGACCGCTGATGGAAGCATTCAAACTAACACTTGATGTCAGTGCTATGATGTCTGTGCTTGAATGAATGTTTTGCCAACATAGGCAAATATATTTTTTCTGCGTCGACAAAATGGGTTGCTATGTTAGAGATCCTGGTCTACAAGCAAATTCTGCAAGATGAAAGTTGTAGATGGAGTATTGCCACGAATCCGAGCGATCTAATGGTGTGGTTGGGCTTGGCCAGTTATCCACGCAGATGATTCCGTGCCCAAATGGTACGGATTCTTATCAATCTTTTCGGATAAGATGTCAGATGGCCCAGGAGTACGGTAAAAGCAATAGATCTCATGGCTGTAGAAGATACATTGGTCTTCGTCTTAATTTTGGCCTTTCCGATTCCGGATCAACCGCTTTACGTTGTCTGTTCTGCTGAGTCTTTGTCATAGGTTGTGCTTTCCCTCAAGCAAGTGACAATCACGTTACTATATAAGAATCTACCCAGCTTCAAGCGGCAGATGAGAGCTATTTACTACGGCAAGTTACTTGCTAGTCTACATACAGCAGTTCACCGTGATACTTACGACGGTGACTAAACGGTTGGTAACGTGGCGAACATGGCGCAAGGAGATGAGCATGCCCTACTTGAAGTGCAAGAGTCGCGTCAAATCTTGCCCAGATCACGTCGTGTTTATGGCTTCTAACCATCCGGATTTTGGAAATTACAAAGCACAACGCGAACGTCGCAGTGGAAAACCATCATCTCCAGTATATCCTGTTTAAACTCCGTAGAATTTCATCAGACAGCAAATCAGTAAAAATAACCATGGGTATAATTATCTCAAGATTGTTCTCGACGACCATGCTTCTTCACCAAGAAAGATATAGATCGTGGGTACGCCTCATCGTAAGACGCACGCACCAAGTATGGCGATCGTGCCATAGTTGAGCTGCAAACCTCCATGCCGTTTCCGAATGAGAGTATCCCGTTCACATTACCGCAAAATGCAGCAGCTCTGGTGTACTAATCAGTCTACCACGCGCTTCACGTGAAACAGTGCCACCCCTTGCAAATCGAGAAGTTCTGGCGATGGACGACCTTCCGCCATTGCCTCTCGTGATCTTGTTTGCTTGTAAATGCACGATGACTTCCTCCGAGAGTACCGACGTGCGTCGAAAATTGACATAGGCCAGATAATGGGCTTGTTTCGTAAGCTCCGCCATCGCACCGTCTTTTCTAATTGTCTAGAATTTCGTGGCTGCTTTAGATCAAGAGCACGGCTACAAGGAAAGTTGGAAACGCTGCCCCAAATGCAACAGGGCTCTTCCTATGACTGATCTAAAGAGCGGGATCGTAGTATGGCCTAAGGAAATATACATGAAACACTGTGTGTGTTCGAATTTTTTGGGAAGGTGCTCAGAATATAATACTCTTTTTTTTCGCAACGATCGTATTGGTTCGATGTAAGCGATCTCAAGTTCATTTTATTGACCACAGACACTGTGTTTGTGAGCAGAATCTAATTAATAATATTTTTGTCGCACCGCATTTCGTGTGCTTCGCCTGCCTCTGAAATCGGCGTATTGCCTTTATATATCCTAAATCTCAGTCGTAGCGCTGCGCAGCTGGTGCATATAGTTCAATCTCATTGAAATGAAGCACTAACTCTTGCTGCATGCCGATACCAGCGAGTCAAATTTGATCAACAGCCCTCCACTCAAACCAGAGCTACTCCGTGACAGTGTATGAAGGCAAACGGAGTTTGTGAAACCATGTATGATTGATGAGGTATACGACGAGTGTCTTGTGGGCACAGCGAGCGTTAGAATAAGGTATATTCATGCTCTACAATACTTCACATCCCATAAAAACTAGTTGCGCAGCAAAATTTGCGTCTAACCAGTACGCTGAACTTATCACCTCGTTAATTGGCGACATCACCATTGTGATATGAGACAGTATATAGTCGAGCAAAGCAACTGTGCATCCGCCAACACGCTCAGATTATGCATTATATCAAATGAAAATGCGGCATAAAAGGATTAAAATCTCCATACTCTCCTTAAGACGTAGTCAACACGTCGCTGAGGAAAATGACGCATAATCTGTATAGACCACAAACTATCAGAGCCAAGAAGGTACACTCTGAAACCAAAAAGGGCATATTTCATTGCAATTGGCTTCTTGTCATTCCCAGCGTTGTTTTTTAAACTGCTTTCAGTTGACGAGACTCAAACACGACCATGCGTTCATGCCTATTGGTATCTGCTTGAGGCAAAATGCATCAAATTTCAGGGTCGAAACGTCCCAGATGATGTGAAGTCGCCGATCTGTATTGTAAGCAAAAAACGAAGGCTCGTTTTGCCAGCCTGGTTTCTGACTCTTGCACTCCGATAATATTTGATATCCTTTCAATGAAGATGTATCAGGGTCGTGACATGTCGGCCTAGTTTGCACCGTACTTGTGCAAGTAACTGACCAGACTAAGTCACTTTATCAAGTCCTGATATAAATTCCAATCATAAATCTGTAGGCGATAAAGGCATAGTAGTCTAAAGTGGCAAACCGCTAGTCTTAAAGCACACATCACTGCTCATAAGGGTAAATTGTGAACGTCCACATCGGAATACACGTGCTCCGCGCGACTATGGACAACTCCATGGTACAATTAGCTTTGTACGTAGGTTTGTTATGCCCTGATAAGGTGCTTCGATTAGAGTTTACACGTCGCTGGGTTATTCAAGCCATCTCGCTAAGGTGTGCTGCAGAAAACATGGTCGGTTGTACTTTGTTAGGTTCCCTTGACCTCGCCAATGATTCTTATCAGCTCTCAACGAGAGACATTGACATCTCTTTACGAATCACCGCGGAATCTTGACTACGCATACCGAAGAGAAGAGATCGACGACAAGTGAGAAAATTTGCCTTATCTCATTAAAACTGCATCCTTGTTGGCAAAAAAGAAGCGAAAAATACTCGTGTCTCATTGATGAAGGCCGTTGGCATGTGACGCAATATTTGATTCGCAAAATTCAACTACATCGTAAACGACCAAATCGAGAAGAAGCACGCTGGTAAATTTCACGTCATCACATCGTGATATTCATTTTACAAAGGACATTCGTAATGTATTTGATAATAGTTGTCTTACTCTGTGCTGTTAGTGCTCTACGAATGATCTTATGATTGATTCATCCATGACTGATGACAAGCCAGGCGCCTTTGCTGGTATCATCTGTACAACCGCGGTGACGTAACCGACTTGCGCTTCTTGCAAACATTTCACACGGGTGTTTATCTCTAGGTTTGTGAGAAAAGGCTAACAAAATCTACGACTACTCTGGTCACTCAAAATCCGAAACGGATTTTCTTTCTCGCCACTTATCCGTTAAACTTCACAGATCCGCGCGGTGAGCACATCCCACGGTAGCGCTGAGCCAGCAGTATCTACATATCGTGACAAGGATGAACCATCCTTGTAATTGTCAGAGTGTACCTGATCATCTTGCGACCTTAGTCACGCATCAATTTCCAACGGCTCTGGTACGGCAGACCGCGGTATGAAGTCACATCTCTTTCTACCGGTCCAATCACAGGAAGTAACATCTCACGGATGTTTTATTCCCTCCGCCAAAGATTTACCCAGGGGGCCACAAGAAATAGTCGTTCTTTCATGCCTCGAAAGAAAGACGCTCTGAAGGCTACCATATGCAATCGCCCTGATGCTTCGTCTCCCGAGATATTGATATACTGTCGCTTCTGGAGCCCAAGCTCTGCCCTAGCAAAATCTGCAAATCATTCGAAAAATCTCATATCACACACATGCCTGCACAGAAGCTATCGTAGATCCCTATCGGGGTCAGCAGAGCTTCTGTCTCTTGGAAGTGGTAGGTTCACGACTCGCCAATGCTCCACCAGAGAAAATGTCCGTAGAACCTTACTACTTTACTTCCAATCGACCCATTCCTTTACTCGTAGCGTTCCAGCCACGCAATGACTACCCACGCTGTCAAATTTCTTACACCTCACTATAAAGTTCAGTTTTACCTTAGGCACTTACACATCGCCCCTGTTTGCAAGACGCACGGAACCGAATTATCCATATTTGACACTCTCGATGCCTCCGCGTACTGTATACCGTTTGGAATAGTCGCACGTCGTACGCAATTGCACGGTGCTCCTATAACGATTTGGGTATTTCACGACTTCAGAAGCTCGGGATGCTGCTATCAATAATCATAAACCCTGGGCTGTGAACTCGTCTGTGAGAGAGTCGCATATTTTGGAGCTAAGCTCCATTGACTACGAGTTCCAAGAGGTACGATTCAGCTCAGTTCTCTCCCAGTTGGCCGAGCTTCTGGAAATTGATGCTGAATTGCGAGGAATTTGTTGTTGAAAGCAAGGGTAGGCACAGATGTTTCATCTGCGGGTATTGAAGCCCTACTCGCTAGGTAAGAAATCTCTCACTTCTCCTCGGCATAGCCAAAGTCCAATTTCTCTGCTGTACTACAATTTCAGCACTGCACCCTGCCCTCAAGGCACAAAATTTGTGCTATACATTAAAGACGATGCCTTAAACTTCCTTGAAAGTAGTAGTGTGAATGCGGGTGGCATCAGAACAAGCAACACCCAATCGGAGAGATATTGCTTCCAAGAACGGTCCAGCGCTATTTCAGCGACAAGAGTTCTTCAATCCTCGACATAGTCCGCCTCGCATCTATTGATAGGTAGACAAGAAATTAAACTGTACCCGATATGCCTAGTTAGGCGATGCGAGCACCTGCGACATCGGTCGCTTCAAATTGTCTTACACTGAGAAGGTCTTTTTTGTCGAAGATTTGCACGTAAAAAACTCATTTGAGCACCCGGACTTTCTAGTTAGAGCTCACAAGCGCGACGCGCTGTGGCTCCGTGTTTAGCAAGGCCGGATTTATAATAATCTCAACTTCTCTCATCATAAAAAAAGATCCTTTTTATCCGCAGTCAAAATCTGGATGCTCAACCTCATCGGTCTCACGATGAGAATTATTTGTCCGTCCATTGGCACTTAAACGGGGCGCTGATCGACGTGTCTTTTCAGCGACTTTTCAAAGCTGGTGGGTGTTTGAAGGCTAGCGTTACTGCTTTTGGCCCTTTGGCTGCCAGCTTCCTGTTCCCAGCGGCAATCAAAATAGACAAAAGCCTGCTTAGCCTCGCGATCTGTCCTAATTACAGGTATTCAAGCATTTCATATTCCATCCTCGCAGAAGATGCAGTTTTCCCACGACTCGGTACAAATACTTACCAAGTGCAACGTATTTGCCGTGCACTTTGCAGAGAGGAAACTGTGGCTCTCATAGTCGGCGTCAATAAACGCACAAAGGATGGGCACGAGCACTCCTGCCATGGACGGAACCGAGAGACTTAAAATTAAGTAACAGAACCCTACACTGTTTCAAGAAGACATTAATACGGAATAAATTCTATTTAAACGGATACTAGGTTTGTATCCTTACCATTTTTCGATGATATTGTTCATTTCTTCTGGCAGCCCACATGTACCTCAAACCCCTTCTTTTAGCACGTGAATTTCCACCGTAATTTAGCTATACCAAGTTTGTATGTGTTAAGCACACAAAGTTACAGTAGTTGCTCATTCATCCATACTGTCATATTAAGCTACAACATTCGGTAAATATTCAAAGATAGATAACCATTGTCATACCGATTGCTTCGACCTAATAAATAATTATCGACTTTCTACTATCAAACATTCTTGACTTATCCACTCCTCATCTTTGATATTCAAACTAATTACATAAAGTCTAATAGCATATCCCTATATAAGTCTACGAGCCAAGAACACTTTTCATAAAAGGTACGCAGTTGTAACAGTAGGACACGCTTTATCCAAAGTATAAAATATCAGGTTTTAAAACAAATGTGTATACCACACGAATTTGAACTCCACCCAAGTTCCTCTTATCGCTACTTCTGTCTTGTCCTGGTGTCAGTCGAACATCCTACCTACCTACCAGACATCCCCCACAATTGTGCAAGCGTCTCGCCCCATCGAGTTGCGACTCAATTGCAGACCGCGACGATAGAAACCGAAGATTCAGTGAGCTCTAAAGACTCTGCATCACAGCTAATCAAGCCAGCGTCCTTGTTTGTATATGAATCGCATTATGGATTTTACGACCAATGAGTCGGATGTGGACATGATGCACGACGACTCGATGCTAAATGCCAACTTGGCGGCGCAATATGGTCATCCGCAGCATCAAGTACAGCGTCAGCTTCCACCTCGATCGAGTATGTCGGGCATGAGTGCCGATCATTCCGTCTTCCCAGGTGTTTACGTGCCTGGCTTAAGCCCTATGGACCAACCACAACAGGGCGACGCTATGGAAGAGTATGCACGATTAATGGGCATCAAAGTTGAAAATGATGATCCGAATGCCAACGCATTTGGTGTGCCAGGCCACAATAATGATGTGGCAAAGATCCAAGCTAATGCTGCTTACTTTGAAAATCTCATTAACCGCGATCGGAACGATGCCATGGATGATGGTAACAACGTCACGTCCATGACGCTACCAGCGGGTATTGGTAGTGGTATAAATGGGTTCATGGGTGCACATATGCCGCCCGGTCCGCCCATGTTCAATTCTAATTCGGAATTATCATTCCAAGATGGAGGTTCGCGACTGTACGACCCGTCGTCTGGGTTTCCAGGTCCAAACCCGCCTTTACCTTTCCATAAGGGACCACAAGTTCGAGCCAGTATGTTGCCACCTGATATGATTGGGTCGCAAACTCTTCCACCTGAAATTATTTCAGCTATGATTAAAAATAATCCAACGCACAATTTTGAAAATTTAAGTGAAGACGAAAAACAAGCTTTGATCAAGGAAGAAAAATCACGTGAACGCAATCGAGACCATTCACGTAAATCGCGTCTACGTAAAAAAGAGTTTGTTGAATCACTAAAACATGAAGTCGGACAACTTCAAGTGTACCAACAAATTTGTGAACAATGTATGGATTGTATTGCCCTCGTTGTTGCTGAAAGTTCGGCGGTGATTTTATTCTCGAGTGCGGCATATACACGTGTGCTTGGTTATCAAAACCATCAGATTGTACCGGGACAAACGAGCTTTTTGGATATGGTGCATCCTGTAAGTTGTACAGGAATTGTGGAATTTGGGAGATTTCTAATTTTTTATGTTAGGATAATGTACAGGAAGTTCGCGCTGTGTTTACGAAGCTAAGTACGCTTGGCGAGACCCATAGATGTAAGGAAATTGGATTTGTTGAGACTTAGCAGGGTTGACGTGTGTGTCTTTATGTAGTTAAATTTCGGATAAAATCCATGGATGGCGAATACTTCAACGCAGAGACAAGTGCTCGCCTTGCTGAAAAGGGAGTCGTGTGTTCGACTCGTGTGGACCGCGTCATGTAAAGTGCACGCTTGATGTAGCACTCTCTGTAGCGTTGCAACGATCGAAAATCTCGGAGTGATTAGTCAATAGCAGGAAGAGACCATTTTGTTGGTTGACAAAGCGCTGAAGCTACCGTAGGTCAAACGGAGAGCAACTAGCGTGGTGAAATACTTGGTACAGCGTCAGTGAACGTTAATATACAGAAGGCGTTTTTGATGGTTGGCATATCGTGGAAATCATTTAAAGAAGAAAAATGGTGACGTCAGCATTTCGGTCCTAGATACTGTACGGCTTAACTCAAATTTAATATTGATTTTAGCAAAAAGTTAAGTTTTGGGTCTTTCGTCATCAGAACTCAATTGTCGATTCGAACTGGGTTTCTTACTTTTTTAAACAAATGAGTCGCAGAATCTCAAATATGATACGACGACGAATGTATTGGGACTGTCGCTAAAAAAAGATTTGGTATCCGTCTACGTGAAGTAGCTCTAAGATCGTTGAGGTCAGTATTTATTCCAAAACAGTAACATATACGCCAGATCTGGAACGTTGCAAGTGACGCATGTGCAATTTATAACCTGAAATAGTACAGACAAACGGTACATTTGTTGAAGTAAGTGAGAAGACCATTTTATATCAATACATATAATAAGTTCACTTAGATATTCGGTAGATAACGAAAAAACTGTTTCTTGTGTATTTAGTCAAAGATTGTGCTGTCGGACATAATACGTGTAACAGTGGTATACTTAAGAACAACCCACTTTTTTTAAGTAATTCTGTGTCTCGAACTCATTTCTACGCATAGCATTTTTCGCATCCAAGACATAGAGATAATATTGATTCTCATAAAGAAAATTCAGCTAAGAATTTGTACTTCATTTCAAAGCTGCACAGCAATCGCCTCTGAATAAAAAGGTAGAAAAACCGTTAGCTTCAAGAGTTTATGAGTCACTATTTTAGGCATATGTATACATGTACGAAAACTTTAGGGAGTACCCTAAATAGTTCAAGAAATCCGTAAAGGAACGCACGCAAGCTCCGGCTGCAGAAGAACGAATAATTCAAAGTCAGACGTGGCAATGCATCAACTTACGTTTTGAAATTCAGTTAAGAACTAATTATCTTACACTCTTCTGTGAATTTTTACATGTAGTATGATTGTATTGAATTTGACGAGCTCACTCTTTGGGATGAGATGAATCATTATTGTAATACAAAATTGCCTAGCTCTTAAGTCATCATCAGATACAAGTAATGTTGCTCTATTATACCACTTCAGCTCATGCTCTTTCTGAGCTCATGTCCACAACGTTTCGAGTGCCCAATCGATTCGTGGTCGATTAGAGTATCTAGTCTGAGACATCATGACAGTTGTCACAACATCTTCTTACAGCAATACCTTCCAAGTCCATGATATTTAATGTGGCAGCTTGAGCATTCCCTGCTTGCTTAAATTAAAATCAGTGCTTGTCTGGTCATTCCTACCGTCTGTCACTACCTCACATAACTCAATAACTACCAATGTGTCAGGTTTTAAGCCTTAGCAAAGCTATGAACCATGTGGTTGTGCTATTTCCGGATGGTAAACTGACCTCCTGTATGAGACCATTCTCCATTGCACACACTTGTTTATGTTTTGAATTGCTCTTTTTCTATCGCTAGTATTATTGAGTTGTTACAGCAACATATGCTCGACAACAAGATATTGTGCGGAGAGCAACTTTGTGTTGCTTGATTATTGATTTGTGCTGTATCTTTTGAGACAAATTACATGAGTTGAAATGTAAATTTTGAGCTAGATTTTGTCTTTTTTTTACGTTCCACAAAAAATTACGAACACTTGAAAAAACGAAATTCACTTTATTTCTGTGCAGTTGGACGTTATCAGAGATACCGAAGTATCGGTACTGATGAAGATGATAGGTTTCCGGAAAGACACTTTCGTGGTTTACGTTGTCGTTTAGACTCAGGTTAAGCAAACAAAAATGATCAACTATCGGTGGTAGTAACATGCATATGCTTTGTATCAGTTGAGATAAAAAAATTCCAGAGCAAACGAAGTCCTGAGTGATTTAGAAGCTCTCACTTTCGCTCTTCGACAGAACGTACGAAGTAACCTCTTTCGGCGTATACGTACTCATTAAGTTTAGGTAAGACAAGCCTGTTGCAACGGACACACTAGAACACAATCGACGACCAAGTCATGAACATCTCAATTCTCTCTGGGGATGAACAGGTTGTGTGATTACCAGTCTTCGTGACAAGTGGACAAATTTGGTTAGCTCATGTCTGTCGTTGCTTCCAAGAGGATGCAAAGTGGTGGAATTAAACGGTAATTGCATGCCTGGAGGGGCTCACAAGCTAGAAAAATGCCCTGTATAGATACTTATCTTCCTACCTGGGCATATCATTGTGTCGCGATGTATGATACTTGCCGACTAAACGAATACGAGTTTTGAGCTCAGTACAAGTTTGCTGACGGCAGTAGATGTGATCATGCATCAGATGGAGCAATCTGCCTTGTTTCAATGAGGCTCAATCCGCAACGAGGACAGGAAATACCATGCAGAATCTTTCCGGAAATTCATTGGGAATTTGGGTGAAGTTGGATTTACGCAAGCCGCCTGTGTTCGCACCGCCAGACCAGGCGTACTGGACGCATTTCATGCTCGTACCCACCTGTCAATAAAGTCGAGGCTAGCGTTGTATGTCCACGCTCTTCAAGCTCTTATCACCAGATTGGCGGCAACTCTTCTTTCAAAGGCAATAATAGTTACCACCTTCTCAGAGGTGTATCCGAGCGAGAGTGGCTTGCATTGACACCTTCCGCGTCTACCCACTTCTTTCAAGACAGTAGCAAACCCTGCATTAAATCTGGAGGCAATTTACGAGCCGTGACAGGCAGTCAGGGAACCGGAATTAAAAACTCTATGTGCGGGACAGAGGTGGTGGATTTCAGCCATACTGAAAAGGAAGAGAGGATTTTATGCTGCTGAGAAGCTTTGTCGTATTTGCAGATGCATCAATTGTGGCAATACAAAACATCTGCGCGTTTGTGCTCCCTTTTCAATTGCTGAGATGGAATATGGTCAAACTTCTAAACAAAAATATCCGACGAGGTCCTCTCGAGGAAACAATGAGTGTAGGGTGGTCAGCTTGGAGAATGCTGGGCTCTTTTGTATCTCATGGAGGCCAGTGTGCAGCCCGAATTGGTGGTTGTCATCATCAACGTTCCGGTATTTGTGATGCCGTGGAAGATTCAGGAACATCGTGTGCATCGTGTGGTTACGTATGAAATGCAACAATCTTAACTATGTATAGTATGCGGAAGCATTGAAAATGCCGGATACGAATACAACATTTCTGCGTCTTGCGACATGAAACTAATGGAAGTGTCAAAATCTGTTGTATGTTCA
>NW_020190014.1:36628-36815 GCF_900000015.1 Plasmopara halstedii | reverse complement strand
GGTTTTCAATTCGGAAGGAATCGATCTCCCAGACGGTTCCTGTCAATTGGTTACAAATGTGTTTGGATGTCTGTGCCTTGATCTGTAGCATCATGCGATCTGCTGGTGTGACCCGTTTGGTCAATGCAAACGAAATGTTTCTTCAGTTCTACCCGAAAGAAACCCGTTTGATTGCTCCAACAAATGT
>NW_020190014.1:36548-36618 GCF_900000015.1 Plasmopara halstedii | reverse complement strand
CTGGGAGACTGCTCAGCAGGATCACAAGCTGTCGCGCGTCATCAATGGGCTCTTGCAGTGTCTGCAGCCT
>NW_020190014.1:36335-36538 GCF_900000015.1 Plasmopara halstedii | reverse complement strand
AGCCGAGGATGCCAAGAAAGGGTGCACTGTGATGGTAGCATGCGAGATGTTCCAATCTGAAATCCTTGCCCTTATCATTATCGCCAGCCTGACGGGATGCTTTCAAGACGATTCTCTTCTTGGGATGGACCAAGCAAAGTCATATTCCATCCAAAGCATCGGATGGACAAAGACGAGTGCTGCACTTACTTGGAATATTTGGT
>NW_020190014.1:36215-36295 GCF_900000015.1 Plasmopara halstedii | reverse complement strand
CCGCATTGTCGCTAGTCATTCCACTGATTGAGTCTTGGATCCCGAACTCGGTGGCCACATCTTGGATCACACTTCCGGTT
>NW_020190014.1:35305-36205 GCF_900000015.1 Plasmopara halstedii | reverse complement strand
CAGCCATTTTCTGTCAAAAGCATGGTAGAACTGATGGAGACGTAACTGGAAATGTAATTAGGATTCAACACCGTGACTTTCCAGATTGTAAGCATCTTTGACGGAATGGAGTGATCGAAGACCTCAAAGTTTAGACATGCAAGAGTGTTGCGTCTGGTACACGACGCATTACCGTTGTCGAGCTTTGACCTATCCAATGTGGCGACCACGGCTGTACAGTATGACATTAATACGCAGGAAGGAATTAGTGCGCCACACGATCGTGTCAAGAGCGATCTGTTCATAAGTGCGGGTGGTCATCCAGACACGACTGATGAAAACAACTGGCGTGAAATTGTGAAGGCAAACCCTTATCAGGCTTATCGTATAGGGCGCAAACCTCTTCTTGACGCCGGAAGCTCGTCAACTATTATGTTGATCTCCGGGTCAAGGGTTCCTTTCCCCCTTCAATGATCAATAACAAGATTTGTCTTGTGATAAGATGTAAGTAGACTTAGTCACTACGTCTAAAAGTCACGAAATAGCCAGGTGAATTTCCAAACATTACGCCATCAATTTTATTTCTAACCGTTCTTTACCAAGGAGAACCTTTATTCGAGACAGTAGCAATTTCGACGATGCAACCTCCCTCACCTTTGAGCAAGAGTCACGTGTTTTTGAATTTAGAATAGTTTTAGAACAATTTTAGAACTGCTTAGCTATTTTGGCGAAACTATATTATCAAAAGCAATAGAACAGAATTTTGCATCTAGAATTGTCCCATCATTGGTTAAGCAATTGCATTACACCATGTTCGCTTAAGTACGCCTGACCACATTCCAGAATCTACCGGCTCGAGTAAAGATGGTTAATCTGGTGTGTGCAATTGTTGGTGCGGCAAGTAATGCGTTTGAGGTGAAT
>NW_020190014.1:33097-33322 GCF_900000015.1 Plasmopara halstedii | reverse complement strand
GCACTTGTGATTGGTTATACGTCGCTGCGGATCGATAATTTGACACCAACAACGGAGCTCCACGGCCCACCCCCAGGTCCGCAAGCAATTTTCGGACCAGATGTTGCTTCTTCCGGCGTCACGACAGCGTGTCCCAATGCTCGGCGTGCGACCACCAATAACTGGCCCGAGCAGCCGCGGGTCCGTGGCTGACTCACCAGAGAACCGAAATGACCTTGCCGAGGG
>NW_020190014.1:30501-30686 GCF_900000015.1 Plasmopara halstedii | reverse complement strand
GGTCTCCTTCTCGCAGCGTAGGCCGTGCCAGTAGTACTGTAGGCCGTCTGGACCATCCTTTCTCATCAGAGAAGACGACACGGTCCCAATCCGCCCGTAGTTTTATCGTACTTCTAGCCCATTTTCGTCGCGCTAACTTGTGGCTAGCCTTGACCATTGGAGTGCGGTTGCGCTTGCTGTATCTT
>NW_020190014.1:7773-30491 GCF_900000015.1 Plasmopara halstedii | reverse complement strand
AAAAAAATGGAATTTATTCAAAAAAAGATTAAGATTTAGAAAAGAGATAAAACCAGAAGAAAAAATAAAACAAATACGTTTAAAAAATTTGTTATTTTTTTAGAAAGTCGTTTAGAAGATGCGACGCGATATTAATCACGGTTTCACCGAAGGTTGTGCCGAGTGGAGTCGATAGATGAGTAGTCATCGCTATATAGGGACCTTCGCTGTGAAAACCCTCCAGGACTTGTCATATGCTTGAAAACTAATTGTTTTCGAATTCTCTATTTTTAATTAAACCATGTATTGATGTTTCATGTGGTCTTCCTTGAGCCATCCGATGGTTGGCACACGACCAGATTTAGCGGCAGCATAACCTCAAAAACAGAAATCTTTCACACAATACAAAGTACAGCTGTCACATACAAATGTGGTCCAAGTCGACCGTGAATTAAGGGTATCCGAATCTAGTCTGATCCAATTCTTCCGATGTTTAAGTCGCGAGTGCGCTTTCATCGCTAGTATGTGATCAGCAATCGATCAGGACAATTTGGCATAGTTTGCATGCGCTAAACCCAATCTTCATTTCGTAAGTCCAACTGCTCATTTAGTCGCTGTTCAACTTTATCTCACAGATAGGGCTCAGGTAAGGGTCCAGTATAAGACTGGGATGATGAGGCAGACTTTACTAGGTCTTTAATGGAATTCTTGGTATACTCTCGTCACACGCCGGAATACTTGTTCAACGTCATGTTCAAAAGATAATAAATTTTACATGCAAATTTAGTTATATGTTTGGCATCAATTGTGAAAGGACCAATTCTGATACTTTTTCGCTTTGCCAAATAACTGCAATTTTAGGCTATTTTGTCTCGCTTCATAGACATCTTTGAGTAGCCATATTTGCGACAGTTTCAATGTTGTTTGTTGCATCAACTAAGATAAGAGGTCACCGTTGCTTCTGTAACTAGTTTGGATTTCACGAGATAAATTGCAAAGCCAATCGTAAACGCTGAGTAGGCTGTCAGTGGCCACAGTTAGACAAGGCAAGAATTTTGGAGCAACCTACTCTATAGAATCAGTGGGAGAAATGTCAACCATTTCAGTCGGCGATGATATTCAAAAACGGGCCAATTGAAAAGAATAGTGGAACTCGGAAGTTGATCCTCTCGGCAAATACAGAACCTGTCGCTCGTTCGATTGCTTTTAGAAAAAACCCAGTTGGCTGCTGGTGGTCTTACTCAGTAAGGAATCATGCGAAAAAGAGAATGGGCTGTTTGATATGCGAATCGTGTATAAAGATTTCTTACAAAAGCACAGTATCGACATGGAGGAAATTCTCGAGCCGATAGCTCAATCTATCTATGCTCCGTGTGGAGACCAGGTGCATCAATTTGACGTGATGACGATGTATCTTAGTGCGATGATATTTTATTGATGTAGCCGAATGAGTACATCGACAAACATCACACAGACTAAGTTTGCCATCTCAAGTGCTTGCTTTACAGTCTAAATTAGCTGCCGCGGATACGAATTTAGATCATTGCCAAATTAACATTCAGACTAGGTACAGGACGGCGAGACTACCAAGGCAAGATCCTTATGGCCATATACGTCGTCGATCTTATCCATGCAGGTACCAATGACGAGTTCGTCATGTAAGCAAGGAGATCACTCAAAACATTATTTGACTTGACGAAATTAAGTCACCTCTAGCACTTTCACTGCATTGAAAGAGAGCAAGATACGTCAACTCCAAGTGTGTCGGTGAGTCAAAATGATAAGTAAAAATTGTTTGGCATGGAAAAAAGTAATCGCCTTAAGATCCGAAACTCAAGCTGATCAAAGTCATTAAATTGTAAGCAGAAATACTTATAGATAATGTACTGTATCGCAATACAATTAGCTATTCGGCTTACCTACTTTTCGGCATACAACTGGACCTCGCTGCTGCAGTGAGATATCTCAGCTACACGGTGAACCCGTATCCTACACAGGCAAGCTTCCAAACACGTGTTCTACTACGAAGACACGCAGCATTCAGATTCAAGCAACGGAGAAAAATACAATTCGAGAAGATTGTGTTGGCGACCCTGAATCTTGACGCGGTTCAAGTAATTACGCGGTAGTGATGAAACCGATTTGTATTGGCTGGAAAGCAAATGCCGCGTTCGTGACTGTGATGGGCGGCGGTTGAGTATATGCACTGACGGAAGTTACCCAAGAAGCAATCCGGCGCAATGCATTCAGGTGTGAGCTAATATCATGATATATTTTAAGAGCTTTTGGAGGACAATCAAGGCTCTATCGCGCTAGCTGAAAAATCCGTACTTCACGAGCGTATCAAGAGGCACCATCACTATGAGCGTAGGCAGGTAGCTCCTGTCCAAGAAGTGCTACAGAAGTTTTGAACGAAGCATACGAAGGTTGATCGGATAACATATCCAATTACATCCGAGCAATTTGGTATTTTTGTAGAAAATTTGGGATCAATCATTAAAGGCTACGGAGTTGGGTGGTAGTGCTAAAGATTTGACTTCGCGACCAGAGCGATAAAGCAACAGCCGGGCTATAATTCACTGAATTATCAAGTCAAAGCAAGCTTTATTTTATATTCAGTATTCAATAACAGGCTCAAAAGTAGAAATCAATTGTGTATACTTAAAATTTGTTTGGACTCTAAGTACTTTGCCATTTAATGTTTGAGTAAAATTTCGACAGGTGAGACTGTCTGTCGCGGTCTCTTGTGCCAGCTTCGACGAAGACGGGTGAAGGTTAGAGACAAGGTGGAGAACCCAATCATGAAGTTACTTATAATGGTCCATTCCTGTCATTATATAACGGTACTAATGAGTTTGCAATATTGTGTGAAGCGCTGCCCTTGTTTTGCATTTGAAAAGTTGCCGATTCAAGAGCGGTATACATCGCACAAATCAAAAATATTGATACATCACTAATTTTACACCGAAATGTATCCGGTCAACAGGCGAAGCGTCCTTACAAATGTGACTACTTCGATGGGGAGTATAAGTGACTGAATTTCGCAGAAGTAGTCTAAATATAATACGATAGAGCCACAAAGCGGAGTTGCATTGAATAAACGATCCAGCCATCCGCACATAGCTGCTTGAGTTCACAAGTGAATGCGAGATTTCTACAAAAAAACTTGGTCAAGTATACTGTCTCAATAATCTTATCAAATTTGCCATGTGATATCTTTGTATCTGTTGACCTTTCCTGAAGCTCACAAGGTCCCTTGCCATGTAGCGGTTCCATGCTAAATGGTTGTCACCGTGGCTGACGTTTTCTTGTTATTTTCTTCATGCGCGTAAGACAAGTCAGATTAGGATCACTAACGATGTTAACGTGGTCTGAACAGCTGCGTCACATTATGTGAAGTGTCGCGGATTGACGATCTTTTTATATTCTACAATGCAATACATTCAGCACCTAGGCAATACACATTGCTGAAAGCTTTGGACTCCAGCCAACTGGGTCAGATATGTTCACGTAGGCCAGGAAGAAAAGTACCGGCCCCAAAGCTGACAAATCGTTGTTGCCATTACTGGAGCTCTAAAATTATATCTGTGACGTGGAGTGACCTCATTGTTGGCTGCTGTTGCAAAGACTTCTCCGCATTTCGACGCCCATCCCTTTCTCGAAAGAGATAGTGTGAACCCAAAAGAGCCTTTCCACTCAGCTCATTCAATTCGTTATAATGACTTTCACACGTATAGACAGCAAGCATGTTAAATTTAGTAGCACTCGTAGTCAATCTAACGACCAATTCGTCGACGGAATGTGTTTTCTCTGAGGATAGAGCACAAGTTATTTGATTATCAGCGCCAGACACATTTTTAAAGTCTATCGACTATGTCCTTGTCCAGTTCAAGACAGTCCCATTGGTGTCGGATTCTTCAAGTTGATGGGCCAGCAGAAACTTGAAGTTAAATATGGCGAATTGGCAAGCTGTCAGCTTAAAGCTTACTAAGAGCTGCTAGTCCAGTGATACCGATAAAACGTTCAAGCTCTATGAGGCATGATCTCGCGGGGCATTTGGAAGCGTACTACAAAGGCAGCCTATAACGCTCTGGAAGAAATTCTTCTGTATGCCACAGCGATGGTCCTCGTGAATTTAGATCGGCCAAAACATTTTGGTATTCTCAATGTCTCGGCGTGCTATCGATTATTTTTGACAATCGCTCGTCGTGCGCAATTATTTTAACCCGTTCATTATCAAAGATATCTTAGCTCCCAAGAACACCAAATCACGCTTTTAACGCAGAGTTACGATGGTTTTTTAGCATATAGTATGACGTTTGTCTCTTCAAGTCTTCCTTTTGGAGTTGCGGATTCCTTTAATGTAAGCAACGGTAAACAAAGCTTAATAACAACTGAACTGAATGGGTCAGTGGCGAGAAAGAATTTTTAACTCAGATATATAGTCACCGGTGGAATATTAGTGAGCCTCGAGAGATATCGTTGAGAGGGGGAATCACTGATCTGTACGGTTGGGTCCGGGGAGGATCTAGGCTTTTTAATCCGTCATTGATTGGTCCTTAAGAATACGTATAAAGGCCTATAGGCAAGAAAGCTCGCAAAAATGCTACGTATCCGTTTTATCATTTGAAGACACATGCAAAGGAGAAACGCTTCTTCGTATACAACACGTAGCTACTATGATCATGTAAAGTTCAAAGTACACCAGCTTGGATCTCAGTCGTTTGCAATACATACAGATGATGCGAAGTTTAGCACAGCGACGTCGTTATTACATATCTGGAAGTAAGGACAAGATGGGTTTTTTCCTTCACTTATCAAACCTTGAGGTAATGTATAGGTCAAACTTGTTTAATTAGGCAGCAAATGTGCTTTTGCGTCGGCTCTACCATAGTCTGTCGCAGGCCGGGGTGGTAATATCACGCATTAATGAAATATTTGAAAGCGTACGGATCAGATGCAATATGGATTGCGCCGCTGAAAGTTTAAAAAGTAGAGCGGTTTCGAGCTAAAGTGCCGCCTCATTAAAGCGTTGATTTACATGTTTGTACCTTATTCTTTAGAGACTTGCTACATTACGGTATTGGTATTAACTCAATCGTTGGTCATATCTCATGACAAGGACGTCGAGTGCAAAATTCTGAATGAGAGAAAGGACACTTTCTTAGGTGTCCACCTCAACGAGATACGACTTATGACTCTGAGCGCTGTGTACTAGTGGATTACTATATCATGTCCAAAGGATAGCAAATGTGACAGCCCAGGAGTTAGCAGAGTTTATTGTTCGCCTGAAGGAGTCTACCACTCATTAATTTTGCTGATCAAAATCCCCCGGGAACGCCTCGGCCAGTGTATGGAGGAGTACAATCTACGTCCAGAGTAATATCGCGATATGCTAAGCATTCAGGCCATCAAGAGAAGTGTCACAGAGAACATATTTTTTCCAGACAAGATAGATGTCCACAGATTTTGTATACTCCAGATGGAGCGTCAGCGCGATGCGCTAGCGGTCTCTAAGCTAGAGACTTGTGCACAAGAATAAATTTTCATATATGCCTGAGAAGGAAAGGCCTTATCGACGTTAAATGAGTCTGATCGGCAAATGTTACAGTGTACGCAAAGCCAAATAGGATAATGTGTGCTGTTTAATGTTCGATTATCAAAGGATACGAGAAAAGGCAAAGTATGTTCAATCCATATGAGCGTTAAAAAAATTGGAATGAAAGATTGCCATCTTGCAGAAGAGGTACGATTCTTTCTTCGGACATAGTCTCCGTACCAGTAGAGATCCAAGAAGGGATTGTGCGTCTTCCGGACCTCTTTTAAGGCGGCGATGGCGTTGGATCAAATGTGGAGAGAAACTTCCGGGCATCAAGGACAAATTTGTGCTTCGGACGAGGAGGCTGTACCAGCCAGCCGCTATATATGGACATTGGAGGGAGAGATTGCTCCTTTTACTGGTAAACAGCACCGTGGTGTTCGCAGATGCTACGTTTTCCTGTGGAAGATGAACAAGTTTTGAATAAAAAACCTGTAGAATCGTTAAGGAAACGCACGTACTGGATCATCAATATATTCGAGGCCTGCATTTACGTGACTGATAATCTTGAGACCTCTTGTCTCTCGGTTGTGTAGTGCAATTTATTGAGCTTTAAGCCATAATGGACCAATCACTTTAAAGGGAAATCGAGCTTGATCAATCGCAGGGCGGTCTACTTGGAACGACCTTGTGGAGACTCAATGCATGTAAGGGTGCTGAGCTCTCAAAGACGCGACACTTTCTAAGATACATAAGCCTTGCAGCATTCGTACTCCGAGCTTTGAATATACGAGGAAAGACTACGATAGACGTAGCAATTTTGTGCAGATACATGAGACAAGGTTTTCTCAAAAGTGTAAGCGGGTGCATCTAAATTGCTGAATACTACAGCCTAAACTTGTATTTCTGATTATATCTCTCTTTAAGCATATAATGGCTGGAAAGCCATGAGCCATAGATCCGCGGAAAGTCAAATACATTAAATTACCGCATGGCTCTGTCTAACTTGAATTTCTGGTAGTATCTACTAGAAAAAAAGAAACAGACTTTAGTGCTGAGCATGAGAAGGCCTAGTATAATGTGCAACCATAATGCAGATAAGCTTGTAGAAGTAGCAGTGAGCCGCGGTGTCAAGCTAAAACGAGAAGTAGCGATCGTGTATCGCGGTCTTCATATTGTATCTCTGATGATACAGATAAGTTCTGCTGTGAGCTGCACTCCCAGGAACTCGTTCTGGAAAGACAAATAAAAACGATCGGAGGTCGCAGTATCCGGGATGTAATCCTGGCTAGAGACAGTGAGCTATAAGCCCCAAAACTGACAGTCAGGCTGCGTCGTGACCAGCAATGATCCAGCCATTCTACGAGGCGGCGGTTCAGCCGAGTCTGCAAAACTGACTGACGTGCTCGTCGTCTAAAGCATTTAGCTTTTACGGTTTGCGGGAAGCAAGTTTATTCAATCGCAAAATGGGCCTGGTAAGGAATGCACGTCTGCCCTCATTACCAATGGAATAGTCTTTTGCTGATCATGAAAGGTCATATCCGAGTTGCAAGACAAAGATATTTAAACTGGTATCGAAGGAAGAGCTGATCTTATCGCCATCATGGACGTGTCCGTTATTGATTGTCCTGGTAGTAGAGTATTTTTAAGTGTAAAGGGCAAAACTGTAATTCTTATCCCTTGTACATTGAGCACGATACAATTGTACAATATTTGCATCGCACTTGGTGTAAATGTGCATATTTGAAAATCGATATCAAGGAGCTGATGGCTGCATGTCAGAAAATCAAGAGAGCTATGTTGTAAGAGATAGTAAAATGTATGGTTAAAGTAGTAGCCGAAGTCATCGTAATTATCGTTAGGCTCTCAAATTCGATCCGGGTAGAAGCGCACGACTCAGAGCTCCGTGCATAAACTGATGCGAATTCATTGAGTCAAAGCTTTCTCTTTGCAAGTAGCACGGCAAGTCGGTTGCATTAGAGCGAAGCGTAACGTTGACGTACAACTTGCCCTGGCAATTCTAAATATAAGATCTGTGCTGGTCGTATTTATAAAAAAAATTGCCAGATAAACAGAAAAATAAAAACTATATACCAGATTTCTGAAAAATACCTAGTGTATATCACTTTGAGGATAGTTTTGTATATATATACATGTATACATCTCCCAATGAAATAAAGATAAAAACTGCCTCACCAATCAGGCTGTTACAGTGAGAGGACGTCATCACAGGGAAAGACATGCTTTGGAACCCTCAACCACAGAGCAAATAAGTTAAACCTCACTGACTCTCAACGGTGGGATATGAACCTACGATCAAATCTTTCTGCTAATAGCAAATATGGACATACACTTACTATTTTTACCATCATTGGTGTTCGTGGGAACTTTACGCTACTCCATGTGCTCATGCACTCATAGCATCAAAACAACTCATGATGCTGGAGAATATTATCACTCTACATGGAAAATATCAACATCAGCAGCAGCATATAGCAAATATCCAAGTGAAACAATTCTACAATCAAAAATTCTTTGTCAGTGATTGCAAGCCTCTTCAAATTTTGAAGAAGCGTGGAAGACCAAAGAAGAGTCATATTTCGTCACAACAGGCGACTGCTCAGCGTATAAAGAAGCAGGTTTATAGATGCGGTGTTTGCAAAACTGTGGGTCGTTGCTGATACAGCGTAATCTTTATGGTTGTCGGTAAATTAGTTTTATGTTAGAGATTATTTTCTAGGTCACTTCCGGAAAATATAATGATCTTTATGCACAATTCATGTATACATGTGTATATACATAACTATACTTACACTTGTTATATCTTATTTTTCAAATATTTGGTATATTGTTTTTATTTTTCTAAAAGATTTTTTTATTTTCCCTTATAATCATTATATTTAACGTCTCAAATAATTGGATATCACTGAGCGATGTACGTCAATAACAGCGAAGACGAACTTTCATGAGGGGAGCTCGTCGGACAAACCTCCCCAAACCATACCTCTCATGCTTAAGTATAGATGAAGCCTTATAGCGATATGCGTGCGGTTTGGGTACGACGAAGCCGAAAGTTGTCGACAAGCACCAGCGCTTTTAAATTTTATCAGGAAAAAATCAGAGAATCGGTCGGTAAGCCCACAACCCAGAGAACACCTAGCACGGTCCGCATTGTTCTATGAAAGACCTCGCAAGTGTATGTACAATTTTGTATGAGTTCAGATATGTAACATTTCGGTATTGGCATTCGACTGAGATCTTCTACGCTCGAGACTTGGCTCCCACTCTCTTCAATCGAAGCCAAGCGAAAGTTCTGCTAGAGCGATAATGTACTGCTTTTGCTATGTATAATCCGATTTAAATGAGATTCTATGGCTCTTTTGTTAGGTTATCGATATCTTTACAGGCTGCATGTCTCTTGATTATGCTCTTCTATATACAAACACAAATACTTTCAACGTGGTTTCAGAATCAGCCGAGTGTCTTCTCCAATTCTTAATAAATTCTTTGGATATGGAGAGTGCACATAAATAAAGCTGTACTACCTGCAAAATGTATTCGACTGGTAACCTAATTCTAAGGGATGGACAAAAGTATTTTTCCAGCTGAGGGCTCGCATTGCTCATACATCGGTATAAAAGCAACGAAAACGTATGTCCTGTCTTTTTCATCTAATCTGTTCAGCAATTTCAAATCTAATTCTCCAACTCTAAATGTCTTTCTGGAAAGGACAGGAATATCCTGTGACTGCTTAGTAAAGGCACGTCAATAGATTCTGCCCTTTTTTCTGGTAGCTAGTATAGAATCTGTTGGATTAAGGAGGTGAATGGACAGAGCTTCCTCTTTTGGAGGCACAGATCGAGCTCTGAATATGATTATTATAGAGCTGTAGAACTTGATTTTATGTATATTTGATGTGCTGTTGACAATTCTGACTCTATTTCGATCATGTAGCCAAGAGACATTTTGTGTGCGCCTATCGATCCGGACCACCAGCAAGCAAATCCAACGTGATCCTTCGGCTTGCAATGCGTTCCAAAATTTAAAAGTCTCAGCAAATGAAAATGTTCTCATTCTCTCATTTCCTTCGACTCCAACAAACTACTTCCTACACCTATCAAGAATGTTTCGCACTACTGTCGCTGCTGCTGTCGCTCTCGTCGCTTTGACCAGCGCTCCTTTCGTCCAATCTCACGATGACACGGAGCAAAAAACATCTTGTAGTGACACATCATCGAATCTCAAAGTCGGTGAGTACTTTAAACCCAGTGGTGACCAAGTCTCTGGCGTGTTCAATAACACTGCTCCATTCCGCCGTGGACCGTGTCCCGGTTTCAACGTGCTTGCTAACCACGGATTTATCTCACGCAATGGCCAAAACATTTCAAAAGCATCGCTTGCGGCTGTATTTTCTAGCGTTTATAACGTTGCTGAAGAATGGACAGTCGCACAAATCGGTCGCTTGCCGGATGTTTTCAGCCTTGACTTTCTCAGTCGAAACGATCGTGATGCTTCCTTCGCTCGCGATGACCGATATTTCGGTCGTGATCCGGCTGAGGTGAACGTGACTCTTGCTCAGAAATTCCTTGACCGTGCTGACGCCGATGGAAAAATCACGCTGGATGCAGTCGCTCACGCTCGCATTGATTTCGCGAATATGTGTAAGGCCATTAACCCAGAGTGCAACTTTAATGCTACGATTGAGGCTACAGCTTTCCGTCAGGCAGCTCTTTTGCTAACAGTTTTCGGTAAGACAGACTTTATCTTAGCCGAACACGTCAAGTCATTTATGGTCAAAGAGACAATCCCAACTGATTTCGTCAGGTCGGCGGTTCCAGTGACGACTGCGGCCTTAAACGCGACGTATTCCAGATTAGTTGAAGCGGCCAAGTAGGTTAAACACCTCAGGTATTTCGATTAACAATCGTAGCGAATCATACCAACTTTTAAACAATCATATGACTCCCTTTGCTTAATCAGGTGTGAGAGTAGGTGGTTTTGAATCTAGTACGAGATCAAGGTACTTAATCAAGTGATACACTATCACCTTTACGATCATTACCTCCTTGGCAATCTAGTAAAAGCTAGAACTTTATGACTCAATCCTACATCTACTTTTGGTAAATGTACCTGACAAGTCAATGCTTAAGTTATACCAATAATTTTATTGCCTTCATCAATCGCAGAAACGACTATCTTTGTTAAGTAAAATAAGGTTTCTGTCCGCAATCAACTCCACCTTTCAGCAGGTAATGACAATATTTGTCCTCAGGACACGCGGTGCTATTGACACAATGAGCAGCTCCGTTCGCATCATCCACAGCATCCGGTGGCGCACAAATGCAATTTTCTTCTGCTCCATGTAAACAAAGACACATAAACTCTCTTTTACAAATTGGCGAGTCACCAATTTTCCTCTTAAGCTCCGCTGCAGGGTCGCAAACGCCCCAAGGCTCAACAGCCGTCTCCTCGATCAAAAATGGATTGCTTCGCATGGTGCTAGGATCGTATATTAAGCACGACGGGGCATCGGCATACATCTCTTGGCCGTTTTCCATCCTGCACACAAAGTTCTTGCTTGCGCACATGGGATAAGAATTGTCGGGATAATCACAGTCATCTCCATCCGCTACTACGTGAACAAAGTACTTGACACGAGGCTGATGGGTAGCCATTTGTTTGACGTCATCTTCATTCCCCAGAGCAGCAGAGTTTACGGCCGCTAAACTGGATGCTACAGATAAGAGGGTCAAAAGCTGCATGACACTGACTCGTTACGCTGTCGGACGGTCTCCACACGGTTCTCTCTACTGACTATTTTAATCTGCTGTCTTCCTTTTTATCGCACCTGCTTATAATTACTTATGTATAGAGTATGATTACAAAACTGGGGTGCAAAACACTGGAAGTATAAAGCCAGAGGATACTGATAACTGGCAAGTAAAGTCAAACTGTGAATAGCAACTTGAGTTCTGCTGCAGTGAAATGATGACAGTGGCGTCGTAGTGTTTGACCTTCACGTACAAAACGCTGTATCGCGCGACGTTTAAGTGCATCTAGAATAGATTAGCTTAGTCGCCTATGATGCCATCTTAACATTATATTCGGCATTTCCTAACATACTTCTTTGACAAATGTTTAACTCACTGAGTTTCTCGTCTGCGTCCAAGAAAGCAGTGCAGTATAAGAAGATTTCGAGCTCAAGAATATGAGAATAATTTTACTAAGCGCTGCGCATATTATGATATAGCATTTATAAGGATAGCTTTGCACGCCTTTATCGTGGCTCCTGGTGTCGTGGGTTTTGATGCGCTGGAAAATCGAACTTTATCTTCTTTTGCTGAACGTACACACCTAGGCTTTCAAGAGGAGAATGGCAAGAAAACATGATCAATTATCATGATGAGTACTCGTACGACACTGGGAGTGATCGTAAGAGATGGGAGTGGCTCTCATGATGGAAAGGTTCAAAAGACAAGTAGGCTTTAGCAGATGTTGCATCATGGATAGTATTACATGTATTAGGAATCGCTTTAGGATAGAGTTTTAAAAGGGACGACCAGTGAGTCCACTCATACAACATTGATTGATGTGGACTCTGGTATCTATTGCTTTCTCGATACAAAATGCACCGCAAACCGTTGCACTAAAGAGCGCTGGTCGCGAATCCGACGACTGAGGAAAAATAATTCCTGTGTAGAATATAGAATGAAATTCTTTATGCGGTGCAACAAGAACACTTGACTATATTGCTGCGCACTTGGCGCATGACGGTCAAACTGTTCAAGATAAAATCATCGAGCTCTACGAAGTGTAGCCGTACTGACATACCTAAGCCATTAAGTATCGACTACTAGCACGGAGCCTCTGTGTGGAGGCGTCAGGAACTCTCCTGAAAGATGTGAGAATGTTAGAGGCGTGGAGTGCTTCGCTTAACGAAAGCCTATTGTATGGAAATAAGTCGCTTTTTCGGTTGCTTTGCGCATGTGCTTTAAGCAATAAGCTGCATCTCGCACATGGAGAATAATCCCCTGCGCAAAGTTGAAAAAAAAATCGGAAAGTCCTAAAATTGTGATTGAGTGCTCACAATAATTCGATCCTAATAAATTCTCAGAAACTTTCCAGGTGTATAAATTACTGCATTTTTTAAGTCCAGAGTACATAAATGTTTTGATAAGTGGACAAGTGATAGGCATTGATGGGATCGACTCGACACATCTCACGGTGGCGATTGCCATTATGCCAAACGTCTGTATCACTTTCATCTTCTTCACATGTGTCACTACGTTATCTTGACGAATTCGTGGGAAAGTTGCAATGTGCTTCTGATCTCCTACAGCTTGAACTTTTCCCAGACGCGAAAGAGATCACGGAGGTAAATTGATGACTGAGAGAGATTCGACTCATTAAATGCTGACGAAAAGTTAATTTTAGAGCATGGCACTGTTTAATGCTGTCCGACGGTATATTGCACCCACATCCAAATCTAGAAAAGTTAATGATAAACCTGATGGAATTATTGTCGTTGGAGACGGTAGCACTCGTAAGTGAAAGAAGTAACGATCATTGTTATTATGTTACGCTGGTTACATTTGTGTTTGTGTAAACAGCACGTACAGCTGCAATGTTTGCCTATCGAATGCAAGGATGGAAATGCTATAGTGTAGATCCTGCAATGGATACGGGAACAAGTGAGGTTTGAATTCATTTGAGTCATATTTGAAAGTATAAAGTCAAAGTTAAGACTTAGTGTCTGTGCCTGTAGCGGTCGAAACGTTGGGCAGAAGTTTCGAATCTGATCATTGTGCGAAATAAGATTGAAAATGTTCGAATTTCGTTAAAGCGAGTGATCTTAGTGTTAGTGCACGCACATGTTTCACTTGACCAAGCGCTGAGTGCTGTAGAAGCTGAAGAGATTTGTGGTGTCGTGACGATACCATGTTGTAATTGGTATGGATTGCAGGAGACACTTTTTGGAAGAAAACCAGACCTTGTGTATGATGACTTTAGTGTTTTGTCAGATCATCGTGAAGTATGGTGTGCTTTTGATTGAAACTCTGATAAAGTGCTTATAGCTAAATGACTTGCTGTATGTAGATTCGCTTGTGGTTTGGTGATCGATCACATCACGAGATTGGAAGCACGAATGCTACTCATACAGATCTTACGCTGACTTCAAATGTCATGAAAGGCTGTATTCGTAAAATTTTCGTAGAGAACGATGACATACTATCCAAAGAGACCATTGGAATGGATATTGAAAAGCTTACGAAGCGACATGATGGAGTTCTCGACTTTATAAGCAAAATCCTGTGTGAAACCTCCGATAATGATGTTTCTGTAGATAATAGAGCCAATGAAGACGCGATTGGTAATAGTTTGCGATCTGCTATTGCGTCACATCTTCGTCTGGATGCTTCTCTTCTCGTACTTGATCAGCATTCCCAATTCTCTACTGTTCATTTGTTATTGCAAGAAGGATATTCAAATGTGTACATCATTTCCACAGCTAATAAGCTGTCTTTAACCATGCAAGGTGAAATTGCATTCAAGACACTGAAGTTGCAGCTCTCCAAGGCTACAATGCATAAGGAATCTGCAACGGGAAACGTGAATCTTAGGTATAGACCTTGTGGCTATTTTGTTCTCCAGTCATCTTTCACTTTCACAAACATTGGCAAACAAGTTTCAAACGAGGAATTGATCACCGTTACTTTCGACAATAATGGTCAACCAGCTCTTTCAGCTGCATGTCTGTTAGACATGAACGCGATATTTCATGGATTTCGTGGTCGATCGAAGAAAAATCCATCGTTTTTTCGCCATTTGTTCTGCACTTTGGACCAGCTCGTGTCTACGTGTAGTACTCCCTCACTTGAAATAGCTAAAAGTGCGTCACTGGTGTGCATTTCACCGCGTAAACAGTGGCGAAAACGGGAATATTTAGCTCATGCAGATTTGGGGTATGATGTACATTCTCTAGTTGTCACGACAAAACAATGTTCAGATGCACCAATGTACATTTACTGTTGCAACAAACGCTCGACGGAATCAAGCAGCGTACCAGTTGCCAATATTGAAGGCATATACAATGACTTGAGTGCTCGCGATACTGCTCTTATAGTCTGGCGTGAACAGGAAGAAAAGTTACGCAAACGACAGTCTGAACTATTAGCAGCTAAACGTCTCGCTGTTGTTGATAATGCTGATACACGTATGACAGTCTTACGTGATCAAGAACAAGCAGATGCTGTAGCTCGAGAGACTCAAGCTGAACCAAAGAAAATATACGTTCAAGTGGTTGGTACAATAAAGCGAATTCGTAGCTTCAGTAAAGGCATGACCTTCCTTTCGATCATGTTGGATGATTGTGGGGTTGATAGACCGCTACAGGCATTTTTACAGAGTGACACGATGGGTTTGTCTCTTCCTTTATTTGCTAAAGTGACAAAACTTTTAAGAACTGGAGACAAACTAGTTGCAATTGGATTTATGACTCGCAATGCTCATGGACACTCGATGCTACAAATTGAAGCAATTTGTTTGAATCAGACTGGGAAGTACGAAGCGTATAACTAAACAGGTAGCATAATAAAAGTTTTGATATGAATTAGGTCTATTGGAAATATCATGTTAGGCATTAATTTTCAAAAAGTACGATGCGCAAAATGACAAAAAACAGTTTATTATTCAGCCAATGACAATTTTCAAATGCGAAACGTTCCAATGACATGGTGAACGTCCCATTACACTGCGAAGCCACAATGACGTTTCATATCATCTATAGAGTCTGTTCCCATTTAAATTCCGCCTCAGGATAATATCCCGAGCTCCATCGTACTATCATATCATATCGACAGCCAAAGTCAGCCGTGATAAGCTGTATTTACACATTCAATTTTTGTGAAATGTGCAAGTGCTTATTACACTTTTGTGCAACTGACTAAGAGGTACGAAGGTTCTGGTATGATTTGTTGATGAGGACGGTGTGACATCGTAACGGAGGGATCCTGACGCTCGGGACGCGTTGGCTGCTAACCTTATGTATTCAGTTCATTTTATTATTGAGCGTCGTATTAAGTATGAGTCTAAATTGAATTCAACTCAGCTCCATATGTATCTGTTACCTTGGATCCTCTCTGTTACCACTCCTGGGTGGGGCGAATAAATCCATTCTCTGTGCTAAAGTCAACGTGAGCCGAATCAAAAACATCTATATGCAAGGTGCATAAGTGACGCTCGTCGTCAAGTCGGTGCCTGAGTCCTATCAAACTATCTCCTTTGGTGATGCGAGCTGTTTGATTATCTGTACCCAAGACAACCAAACACGCTTTGTCTCATGTCTATCTTTGGCGCCGAATGGTACGGCGTTTGCAGCCTTCATACAAGCGTTTACAATCTTTGAGTATGCGCTGGCAATATGCCTCTAGAAATACCAAAGAAAGGCTTTTTATGGAGGTACACTTCGGCTCCCAGAAAGAGGTCGCAGAAGTTAACCGTCAATACCTTTGAGGGTAAAAACAAACTTATTGTCTGGAGAAAATCAGATTCGATGGCTCGAAGGTTGTCCACGCTCCAGACGGAGCATCATCGCGTTGCAATAGCACTTTTCAAGCTAAGTGCTGCGCATGAGAATGAGCGCTTGGGTGCAATGCCGTTAGTGAAGGCATCCCCAATACATGCAACAGATTGTCGCGGATGCCCGCAGCGCCTAATAATACATACCGTTCGCGATCAAAATTCCAGCCATCATGGGTGGCAAGATCTAGCAGACTATGCCCACATTTTTGAAATATCATCGCCGAAATGGCAACAGACCTCTCGTGGGGGCGGTGACAGTTATCATTTTCTGCAAGGGTCTCAAAGCCGATGCAGCTCCTATCGAGATCTTCGCGCATATCCCACCTCAGTATGCGTTCAGGGTCTATTAGCAGAAAAATATACAGGTCGATGTCAATGGGGGCTAGCCAAAGATGGGTGACTTTTCGATCAGAGTTGTGGCTCGCAGCCTACGATTACAGGCTGTTATCATTCACACGAAGGCTTAATAAATCCATGCAAAGTTCGGATTGCTTCAGAAGCGACATGCGATTACGTACGAGGCGTGATTCTCGAAAATATCAGATAGTGTAGAGAGGCATCGCCCATTTAATTAATATTTGAGTGTTTTGCAATGGGGACACTACTGATAGTACCGAAAATTCTGTTGAGCCTTCACGTAAAATTGAGACTTTGACAAGGCTGAACGTTGCCCCATCCTTCTTGTATTCGAAATACTCTCTCATTTTAGGTATGACGTGGCTCAAACACATTGAGCCAGGAATCAATTGGAAGTCGAAAATATTAGCTGTCACACATTTTCGTCCTGCTTAAGCTTTGGTGAGTCATCAGCCAACATTTACCAGAAAGCAGAAACGCTTCTTTCGCAGCTACGATAGCTTCTGTGCAGGACGAAAAATTGTGTAATTCGTCGGTCTAGCAATAAAATGATTGGTAAGGGCCTAAAACAGGGCTCGGAAGGCAAAAGCGACAGTGAGCCGCGGTCTCGCGAAAAAAGGTAGCTGTCAAATATCGCAACTTCTATAGAATGTCTCTGCAGAAACAGGAAAGAGCGACTAATCTGCTCTAGCGAGTAGATCAGGTGAGACGGTGAGGCGGTTAATCATAGCTATAAGATGGTGTCACCTATGCCAATACCGAGGATAGTAGAAATGACTGGACTTCGCTGTCTTCCGTGCGGGGCCTATGGAGATGAAAAGCGACCCTCTCGCTGCGGTGAGTACTCTGAGCAGGATGTGCTGGAAAGGATCACATGTACCAAAGGGATTGTCTTTCACATCGATGGCCAGGTGATGCAGCTGGTCAGGCCACATTATTGCAATAATTAATCCTTTTTCAACAAAAGACGATATAGTCATCCAAACACGGGTAGTCGGGTGTGGTCTTTTTACAGTCAAAGATCGCGGGCAAGGCTCAATTGTGTGCGCTTGAATAAGCTGTACACAGACAAATATGTTGTCCGATCGTCCTTCTGTTCAACGGTTTCGGTGATATAACTCACCTGTTGAATGCCTCAACATGGAGAATCAACCCTACTAAAAGAAATTCTTATCTGTTCATATAGTGATCTATTACTTGCGAAATGATTAGTTGTGTGTCATGCACCAACATGGCGGTTTATCAACTTAGTATGTTAAAAAATGTTTGTAAAAGTATTAGCCAATGTTAGACCAGCATTTGAGGTATATGCGTTATTATTAGTGGTATGTGTATAATATTGAGTTATTTTATTTTCAATTTTATTTTCCATAACAAAGTATTTAATTACAAAAATAGCTTAATGGTCAGGAAAACTTGATTAAATAAACAAAAAACAAAATAGATTTATTCAGACTATACAATTGACTATTTACTGACTTTGTACGTAGAGCCATAAGTGTGTACGATATAAGAAGCAAACCAAGCAGTCTGCTATCCTGTAATCAAGTATTCGGCATTGATGTAAGCTGAAACTGCATTCACACAGTTTGCAGATATGAAACTGCTTCTTTCAAATCCGTTACATTAATTGAGCGTCCTTTGAGTTGATCCCAAGAAAATTTTGAAATACAAGCAACGCTAGACAATCATGCATCAAGTATGACACCGCAACGTAATACCCTCAATTGAGCATCAGATAGTAAAAGTAAGTGACAGAATTTTCGATGAGACCCACTACAATGATGACTATTGTGACCCTGTTCTGCTTTAAATTTTGTTCTTCACGTACATGCGAATGGCTAGTCATTGCAAGAATGAAGCAACTCAGAGTATCAATTGACTTTTATTTATCAGAGATTTCCTCGAGAAAAAGATCATTCCAACAGGAAGAAGAACAGAGCGATCTTTACAAAACCAGTAGATACTTTTTGTGTTTTGAACACCCAAGCCACGCTGTATGATCGGAAAGCCCAGATGAGTGGACGTCCGCCTACCTAAAGTTAGTTTTTCGAAATGGTGAGCTAGCATCTTTATTTGAACGAAGTCTGATTCTCATTTTCACTCTTGTCTGCTTTAAGAAGATCCCTCATTGAGATCCAGATTTTTCCAACCGACTCGAAAGGCAGGCGATACCTTTAAACAGTGATGGTTTGTGGGATGAAAAAAACTCAGTGTGAGCGAAAGACTTGTGACTCTCGCCGAGTCTTGGATGAACACTTTCGCCATACCTGGCAATACACGGCTAAGTCGTTTCTGAGCGTTCCCTTTCGGTACTTAGGACCTGATGCATTCTCTTAGATATACAATTTATGAGTTTTTGCCGGCGCTGAAAAGGACAAACTAAAAGTTAAGAGTGAACTGGAAGCCAACGAAGACGATGCGTAATCAGGGTCCTTTAAGAGCACCAAATACTATATGCATTAATGTATTTGCACTTATTCTCCCCGTCATTCAGGAATCACATATCATACTTATAATCCTCCAAATTGTATTCATCTGACACACGGATGCTATCTAAGAATTATATTGTAATGCGTATACATTTGAAGCTACTACTACGAGTTAGACTCACATCACATGCCATACGTCTCTGTGTGTCAATATCTTTCATGAAAAAATAATCCTAAACGAAAATTCCTACGAATCCACGCAAGCCTTTAAGATAGCTGTAGTCTTCACGCATTAACGAACACCCAAAGCTCTTTGCAAAGAAGAGCAGCCATTCAGTCTCTCGAAAGTCGTGCACAAACGCTAGTTTTGACTCACGTCAGCCTCACTGCTCTGCACGCAAATACCAAAGTTTTTATAATCTTTACAGGTTAGACCTGTGTCGCAAACGCGGTCATTTGTGCAGTCACTGAACAGCGACGTGCTGCTTGGAAGATAAGGGGCAATGGCACACTCCTGATTCGAGCCCTTGGTACGGCAATACTTGCCCTCATCACATGATCCAATTTCTCCACTCGAAGTGGTACAGCTTTCGGCAGGGCGGCGAGCAGTGCGCCAAGCGTCTGGTGGCATGCAGTAGCAGTCGTCATTGGCTATGTCCATACAGATGCATTGGAAGTCAAAAAGACACTTGGAGGGAAGCGTCGCATTCTTTTGACTGCACTGCGCCCAAGGTGTGGTGACTTTATCATCAACTGAGGCGAGGAACGAGTCATCACGCTCCAGACATCTCTGAACACCAGTCCCATCGTCCTGACACGAGTACGACGCACTTTGGCAGAGCAAGACATTACCGCCATTCGGGCACGTTGCATTATTTGCAATGACTGTCACCTCACGGAATCGTAGATGATGATGATGCACTTTGTAGTGCGCGGCCATAGACGTGGATGCTAACAATACATGAGTGAAAAGGGACCACGACATCATTATTAGAGATCGAGTTAGAAAGTGAGTGGAAAGAGACCGAAAGGAGATCAGATCCACTTTCTGTGTCTGGAAAATAAAAGCTACTTACGTGGGGTATCCAGTGCATACGGCAATCTATAGAACATATATGCAGCTGCGATCCTGACGTGCTTCCACCCATTTTGAGTTTTATTGTTTTGTGTACCACACAGATGTTATGATATTACATTAATGTTGCGCGATTAAGTCTCACAGTCGTGAAATTTCGCTTGACTTTTAACCTAATTTTTGTCAAATCTATCTACTCTTTTACGAGGTGATGGCTAATGCGGATCGTGCATGCACTGTCGCCAGCGCGTTAGTATTGTGTAAAAGCAAATGATTTCTGAATTTCTAGCACCAGTTACAATAATAGTTCGTGTTCTGTACCAGATCTCAAATTTATGGTGTTTCGTATCGCTCCATCGACATGACGTTCAGTAATTCTCTCTATCTCCCACATGCTTATGCCGTCTTTCAAGCTGTACCTACCTGGTGCTACCGCACTTGAAAAGGGTTTAATACACAGAACATCACACTTTGATACCTCTGTATCGAGCAATTCAAGCGAGCCAGCTCGCCATGAAAGCGCCAATCTCAAAACTTTGTAGTACGTCGTGTTTTGCGGAAGTTTGCAGGAACATTGTCTGAATCTCAGAGACATTCGCAAGATTCGATACAAAATGCGGCTAAGATCGTGACATTCAGATACGATCTTGACGTGAAACAATAGGAATTATCTGGTAAGAATCGAACATATAATCCTTTGACAATCGTTGATCCAACGCGTGAGTAAGTACAGCCTCCTTTCACTTCAACTCCGCTTATCACCTCGTTCTACGTCTATCACATCACAACAAAGAATTAACTTGCTATTCGCGGTGTAATCCTTAGCAGCGCAATATATGTTGCGTCGAACCCTTACGCAGTACGTATCGCCACATATGTTGGCGACGTCACCACTGCGATAAGCAACAGCTTGTCGGGGTGGTGCGAAGGCCTCCGCCACGTTGAGCAGACGCGGCTTTTACCTTACCACGAAGGTACGCTCCGCACATAAGGATAGTCATATTGTCATTCTCTGTGAAGATGTGGTGATGACGTCGTTGTGCGCAACGACGCATGATTTGTATCGATCGCAAACGGCTTAGATCCATCCAAGTTAAATTTTACTTGTCAGGCCATATTCTATTGCATGAAGCGTTTTGTCATGAATAAAATTATTATCTTTTGCGGCTTCAAGTTGCGAGGTTCAAAACGATAACACAATCATGCCAACCGGTGTTTGCTTGGAGTACTCAACAGTAAACTGCAAAGGCTTGGACGTCACTCTATTACAACCAGCACCATTTGACTTTGATTAGTGATGAAAGATTGTGCTATGTCGGCTCAGTCACGTTGTAGTTGTGCTAGTAGTTGCCAAGCAACTTCCTACAATTATTTTGGGAAAGAAGCACTAGCTAGTTTGTAATGTGTCGAGATCAGCTCCCTTCTTCCAATTTTTAAGCCTGAAGTAAGGAGGATTACACCAAAAACACACATACCTATATTGGCGAATAGCATATCTTGGCGCATACACTCAAGCACCCGCTGCAAGTTTCAATGGGGTCTCGCATTCAGCTTTCCGTGTTCTTCAAAACCATGGACGAATCTATTTTCGAAATAGATTTTTCTGAAACCACAATTGAACCTAAAATCTCAGCATCACCAGACGATTTAGCATCGCATGTCCATAGACAGCCCCCATGGCGAAAAACCGTTAGTCCTAGAGCATTTTACTCGAGATCCTCACTGCAACGACAGGGATATGATTGTCTCTGACATGGCTTGATCACATCAATCGATCAAGTCGCGGGCTCTGAGCAAAGCTGGGTCAATCATACTTTGCTACCGCACATTCTGTCAAGATATGGGCGTTTGGCTGGAAAAGTGGCTGCATTTAGGTTATCATAAGAATTCACGCTTCACCCGATGCCATTAGACTTTCTGACAAAAAAACATTCCCAAGAATTCTCTCTCTATCGAATTCGCACATAATATAGCATTGATGTTCCCTCAGTAAGGGCTATTTTCATGTGCAATAATACTTAATTTCTAGATTCAGGCAAGTTTCATGAAGCACTTCCATAATAGGGATAACACACACGGTGAATCTCTCCTCGTCACGTCGCGATGTTCTTTCCAACGGATATAAAAGATCGACAGGATCCTTAAAGATAACTTTCTCTCGTCTCAAACCCATGACAGATTCATCCATGGCGAATGTCACGCTCAGCTCTGCCTGCGGTGCCACGCGCAAAATTTTGGTGACCTCACCGGTTTGCAATTTCTTGCACATATTTCCAGCGAATAATTCTTTCAGCTCTATACGACTTTACGCCGAAGGTGTGAGGAGATAATAGCAGCCCCAGAGATCTCCAATCACTCCTTTTACGATTGAGATTATTTCCGTGGGGCTATATTAAATCGTACGGTAGGCCGTCTTACAATAATACATAGCTGTCATATGTGGCAAGAAAGAGCCATCTTTCTTATCTTCAAGTCGTCTTGCTGCCTGCAGTTGTCCTTCAATACCACCAGCTCTAATACCCGACATTGCGATAACCAATCATTTCCTCTTTCCATTGGCCATGAAATTGGAGCCAACAGCTCATAATTACTCTGTTCTCCCCGGCCAAAGATAAACACTGAGGGCCTCAATATACAACCGACATTTTCTTGTTCAACAGAGACACTCAGGGGTCGGCGATATACCGTTGTTCGTTTATCACTCATTCTATACCGCGACTCACTGCCAATTGTGCCCTCTGAACTCTGCATGAGA
>NW_020190014.1:7664-7763 GCF_900000015.1 Plasmopara halstedii | reverse complement strand
ATCGTCGCTGCGTCAAAATGATGTGTCTAGGTGGTTCCAACACGCCAGTCACATCTGTCAGTACTTCGACAAATATGCGACAAGCCATCGCAGCTACTG
>NW_020190014.1:0-403 GCF_900000015.1 Plasmopara halstedii | reverse complement strand
CCATCGTCTGAATGCATTTGATGTCGTCGCTGCGTCAAAATGATGTGTCTAGGCGGTTATAACACGCCAAGCACATCTGTAAGTACTTTGACAAATATACGACAAGCCATCGCAGCTACTGACAACGTTACGAACGTCTGAATGCGCTGCCGTCATCGCCGCGGCGTGTTAAACCTACCTAGATACATCTTTCTTACCCGGTAACTACATCAAATGTATGCAGACGCTGGTCACGTCGTCACCAGCTGCGATATCATGTCACATGTCTTTTGATCCGCTTGCAGATGTGCGTGGCGTCTTTGAGACATACCGACATATCATTTTGACGCGACGATGACGGCAGCACATTCAGACGTTCGTAACGTTGTCAGTAGCTGCGATGGCTTGTCGCATATTTGTCGAA
>NW_020190013.1:636-1015 GCF_900000015.1 Plasmopara halstedii | reverse complement strand
TCCTCATGCCGTCTGAAGATATCTCCACGGCGCGAGGTAAAAAGAAAGCGAAAGACAGCGTCTCGCTGGTTGTTTGTGCCAATTCTTCTGGGACACACAAGATCACCTGCACATTGATTGGGAAGCCAAAAAGTCCAGCATGTATCAAAAATCGTGAATGGCCTCTGAAGTATTTCAATCAAACCAAAGCCTGGATGGATTTTGGTAATGGTTTAACGACGTTTTTTATCCTGAAGTGAAAAAGCGAACTGGTCGTCGTGTTTTGTTGCTGTTGGAAAACGCGCCAGGTCACTTTGATGCCTTTGAAATGGATGGTGTCAAGATCGCTATCTTTCCTCCAAACTGCACTAGTTGGAAGCAACCATGCGATTTGGGAATC
>NW_020190013.1:0-173 GCF_900000015.1 Plasmopara halstedii | reverse complement strand
CAGCCAGACTCGCACGTGGATCAGCTGGAGTCGTTTACGGTAAACCTGCACATTTGTTGGATGCTGCACAATATGTTTAACGTGCTTGGGAATCTGTGTCTGCATTATCAATCAAAAATGCATTCAAGAAAGCGGAGATCATGACGTTGGAAGATTCTGGCAACGAAGACGAA
>NW_020190012.1:915643-915709 GCF_900000015.1 Plasmopara halstedii | reverse complement strand
ACGACATCAGAGGCACTTGCGGCCTCGTGTGGAACTGTGTTACCCACACAGGAAGCGTTTTTTTCA
>NW_020190012.1:915516-915633 GCF_900000015.1 Plasmopara halstedii | reverse complement strand
CCAGGTCCTGACAGAGGTGGGAGCATGACTCACCAATGCTCTGTCGGACACTGAAGGGGGGCTGGTACCAATTGCCCTACCGCGCCAGTCAATCCAGGGCTCGTGCTTCTCGAGCCG
>NW_020190012.1:915350-915437 GCF_900000015.1 Plasmopara halstedii | reverse complement strand
CAGAAATCACTTCCTCGCCGCACAAGCGTGATTGTTGTGTTCGTGGATATATAATTGATTGCGCCCACTTTCATTAAGTGAATGGCT
>NW_020190012.1:901007-915340 GCF_900000015.1 Plasmopara halstedii | reverse complement strand
CGGCGTCTGCTTGCAGCAGTGCACAGCCGATGACAAAGTCCGAAGCATCACAGACGACACCAAAAGGACGATCGGGATATGGCAACGCCAGTATTAGTGCATAAAGTAGGCTGTCTTTGACCCCGTCGAAAGCCTATCGATGCTCGGTGTCCCAACGCTTTTCATTAGCCTTCTTAGGGAGACTCGACAATGGTCAGGCCTTTTCCGCATACTTTTCGCTGTACTTGTGCAGGTAGTTGGTGAGGTAAAGCCACTTGCGCAAGTCTTTTTTTCTGGGACCGTCCAGTCCACATTAGCATTGACCTTTGCGGGATCCGCTCGAAGGCCACGCTTCTCAATAAAGCACCTTGAAAGAGGATTTCTTCAGCTCCGAGGACGCGCTTGTCTGCATTGGCATACAGCTTATTCGTGCGCATGTACTCGAGCACCGCTCTTAAATGAACGAAGTGGTTCTCTACGTCCCTCCTCCCGTATTCCGCACGATTGTGGACGAAGATTTCGTCGAAGTATGTATGTGCTCACGCCCGATGGGACCTAAACAAGACAATTTAATGTTGCTGGGCAGTTGACAGCCTTTGGGGCATCATCTGCCACTTCCAGAGCATACCAAGTCGAGTATTCTGTACTTTGTACAGGCAACTATGATATTCCGGAGAACATCCTTCGTAGAAATTGGTGTCTGTACCGTATTTGGTGGCAGCGTTTTGCTTATTATAAGCGTGAACGATATACCACTTGCCGTTCAGCTTCCAAATACAAAACGTGGGTGTCGAATGGGGAGACTTGTTCTCACGTATCATTCCTGCGTCGTGCTTCGCGCGAAAGAAGGCTAAAATTACGTCGTAGGACCGACGGCGGGTCTTTAGACGACGTCTTGGAATTCCTTTACCAAAGGATAGTACGGATCTGAGGGATACGATCGAATAGAAGACCCACTTCGTGCGTTCAGCTCCCTCTTGGTGCCCTCCAGGACAGCTTGGTCCAGAAGTGATGGCGAGTCGATCTCCTCGTCCGGTTGTATAATGACTACTTTGGTTAAGTCGCTTGCGTTCAAGGCACTGCCGAACTCTTCCAAGGACATCTCGCGCAGCTCAAGAAGAGCATCCACTGCGGGATTAGCCACGTGGGTGACGCCGCCGTCTCCTCTACCATTCGTACCGTCGACGGGGTGTATAGCTGTGCGATATTGTCAACGGTATGAACACCCTTGATCAGCGTCGACGTACGGTGTCGCCGTTGCCTTCCCATAGAGGTTTCCCGTCTCGACAAGACCAGTGGGACACGCACTCAGCGCCGTCCGTTGTCCCCACTCCAGGAGTTTTGATGTTATGAACAGCATCCGACGAAGAGCTGCTAACCCCGCAGTCTTCGTCCAGTGGATAAGGTGCCACTCTACGTGCATCACTGAGGCATCGCCCTCGATGCCTCGCTCCTTGGCTCTGGGCCGATCATACCACGTATGGCATGCAGCGACTGCTCTGATACTTGAGCAGCATTCAGTGGTTTACGAGCCACTCCACGTTCAGCCCATAAGCCATGCTCGGGACTCCTGTCCAATACACCTTCGGTGTTTGACAACTCGAATACTCCGATCTCGATCACGTTGACCATCCCAGTCCAGTGCCCGCGCCAATAGCGCTTCTTCTTCCTAGCAGAGGTGAGTTTATGACTCCACCCGGAGACGTGCGCGTAGCGCCCAAGGTCTTCGATCTCTAATTGATCCATGGCTCATTGTGTTCCAACCATGTCATACGAAGGGTGAGGTCATACCTTGAATCTAAGTCTAAGACTGTGCAGCGTCCTATGCTATCAAAGTCAAGAAAGTTGACATCAGGGACCCTCAGCACCGTGGCACATGTCCCCGTCGCTAAGCAAACAGTTACGGTGTCACCCAACCGCGCTTTCAGTGCTACAGCATACGGTCGACCTCGTTCTATCGTGGAGCGTCCAGCATAATTGCACAACGCCCGGAGTCGATCGAATCTCCGGTAGCACACCCGGCTTGCATACACGTTCCGTGTTCAAATACACGAAGCTCGTCATGGCTGGGCCCAACTACCCCCTGGCTCTTTGCGACTCAACAGAACTCAATTTTTCTTCAGTTTGGGTGCCTACCGGGTGTTCTCGTTCTCCCGAGACGAATCAGAAGACCGATGAGAAGCGGGACGTCGGCAAGATGAACCTTGACGCGCCTTGCGCAGCGGACAACCAATCGAAAAGTGATGGGTGTCTCCAGAGACAAAACACCGTCGGGTGTTCGAACGCTACCCGGCAGCTCAAAATTCTGCCCTCTATTTTTCAGCAAAGCTGAGATCCATTGGCTCAAGCCCGCTCGAAGAGCTCTGAGGGTGTGCAATCCAACCAATACGTACCGGCTTAAAGTTGAATTTGGCATTCAATGCCACATTCATTGCTTCTTCAGGAGAGGACAGATGAACACGAACGACTTCCATTTAGCCACGCCAGCGCGGAGGCCCTCCATAACGACGGTCACTGTGGGCGCCTCGGAAGAGGATCGGACGCCATCTGGCAATGAGAGTACGCAACCCTTGGACAAAGTCCACCAATTCATTCTTGCCCAGTCAGGCGGCAAGGAAACGCGATCGCACGCGATATTTCTGGTCAGACGGCGACAATGTTCGCAAAAGCTGTAGCTTCAGCTCCGCCTAAGAGAGAAACGCTGCTTCAACCGAAGTGCGGCACTTCTGTTCCCATTCTCGCGCTCGACCCCCGATATTAAAGATAGCTAGCGCCACGCGCTGTTGCGTGTTCTGGAGCATGGCAGATGCCATAGCCATTTCGGCCTTCTTATCCAGAGCAGGAGATTATCTCTATCCTTACTCTCGAAGGTCTTAACGCTTACCATGAGCGGCCTGGGTCGGAAGGAGTCATCCGTCATCGACGGTGGCGTCATGGACGCAGTTGACGCCGACATCTTCTGCTCTAAGTGCTCTAGCAAAGCATTTTCATAGCTCGGAAACGCCTTTAGGAGCTCACTTATCGCTGCAAGTCCTTGAGAAAGCAAGGTGTTGCATGCCCCAGGGCATGCATGGACATCAGCTCTTTAAGCCCGTCCTGCATGTCCTGGGGCAAATAGGAGAATTGCTTCATTTCCACAGAGGATCAGTCGTAACGACTCAGGTGGAGATGCAAATGCTACCTAGTGCAGCGGGGCTGCCGTAGCTCTTTGCTAGGAGGAAGCCTTACGTTCTTTAATAGAGCCAGTATGAGTGTAGCGAATCGCAATTTGCTCACTCCATAAGTTTTCAAAACCTTAGCTTAATGCAAATAAAAACTTTTGTGCAATATCCAAACCGGCAGATCCGCCTAAATCTAAAGCGATAGTCTTTCTTAACTCAATAGTAGAAAAACAACTGGCAGTCTCGCCACGTTGTGGCTTCTTGTTGAGGTGTAGACAAACCATTGTGTTGTTACACCATCTTGTGTGACCTACCCCAATATACCAGGGTACGTGTAACCCCGTTACAAGAATGTTAGTGTGGTGCGTTATAAGGCATGATTGCTGACCAAGGGTTTGAAGCAAAAGTTCGGCGTGCGTTTCGTTGAGTCGTACTCTCCAGTAGCCAACATGAACTCAATTCGAGTTGCACTGACAGTTTGTGCAATATCTGGCTACAAAAAAAGAACAGCTGGACGGCGACACCGCCTTCTTTGTCAGTGTACTGTCAGATCGTGTTTACATGGGGATTACGCTAGGTGTCAAGGGAGCCAAAGGCTTCGCGTGTCAGCTAAACTAGGCCATTTCTGGACCCAAGCAAGCTACACATGCGTGGAGCTGACGATTGATCATGTCCTCAAAAAGACCGACTTTAAAAGCTGTGGACCGGATAAACGCGTCTGGGGTCAAAGAAGTGCTGTGTACGTTTGTCTGTTTTTCGATGGTATGATCATTGCAGCCAAATCGAGAGGCGAGGTTTTTGAGGTGAAAGAGGTGTTAAGGAGTATCTGTAGGGTGAGGGATCTTTGCTTGGCGAATCTCACCTTGGGCATGGAAATCGACCACGAAAGGACAGCGGCAACCCTGATGATCAAACAGACACGCTACAATCACGAAGGATTAAGAGATTTGACCAGAAAAGCGCCAAGAACGTCGATAATCTGTGCGCGTCCGGTCGCAAACTGTCGCCAGCACATTCACGAAGCACAGAAGCTGGGCGTTTGGAAACGTGCTCGTGACCATAATATTACGTAATTGGCTGTCTGCTTTATCTTACAAAGTACAAAAGCTGCGCGTTTGGAGATGCGCTCGAGACCATGACACCCAGCAATTGACTGTCTGTTTATCTTACAATGTGCACTCGTCCGGACATCGCATTTGTCGTCACGCAGCTGTCTCGTTTATACGAAAGTCCCGGGTTACAACATAGAAACATTGCAATTTTGTGTACTATGCTATTTGAAGTCGACTCGTCATCATGAGATTGTATGTCAAAGTGAAACTGGGAAGATGGTGGTCGAAGTATTTTGAGTTTAAGGCTGGAAAAACTACGCTGAAAACAAACGCTTTGTATCATGTAGTTTGATCAAAATAAGTGATGCTTTAGTTGTGCTCATGACCAATTGTTAGTGAGCCGTCACACTGAGCTCCACAGTATATAGCTTTCAGCTATGCAACATTACAAAATTCCTTAAAAAGTCGAATGAGTACGTGAATGCACAAACATTGAAGTAGCATTAATGTAGTCCGGTAAAAAGATTTTACATGAGCATACATATCTCATACATTTAGACTCGATGTGATCGATCAATGCAAGGTTAAAATGCGTTTGCGTAAATCAAAAGGATATAAAATGTGTATTATTTATCATTATCAAACCAAAATACGATCAGAGGGCTGGCAACTTTTTTGGCTGCAAATTTATAAAATATATAGTTTGCATGAAATTTCTATAGTTTATGGAAATCCGATGTGTTCGTGACCACGGCATGTCAAATGAGGTTACAAAAGCATTTGAGACGGCTGACAAACGTCTTCTGATTCTGCTACTGGAATCTGTTTGTGCGGTTGAGGAAATTCCAGGCGCACATTTTAAACATTAAAGATAAAAACACAAGCCTTGCAAACAGGTCAGTAGTGGATGTAAGCAGCCGTATCCTGTAAAGTAAGCAGGTCTTCGTACATCCATCACGGCGTGCACATATCTTAATTTGGTCATTTTCTGTTTAAAAAATGTCAAATGCTCATTTAGTGCACATGTGACATTGCTGCTGGCCCAAGCTAATTTCCTTTCGATTGTTGATGAGAAAATCCGGACAGCAAGCTTTAGGTTTAGATTTTACAACTGGAAGTGATGCAAAGCGACCTAATGAAAGCCTACTAAATAGCTACCAACGACAGCTTACAAAGCTTTAATGAAACATCGAAATGATTCCGAGGCTGTGCTGAAAAGACGAGTCGTTCAGATAAAGTATGGTGATTATGTTACAGATCTAAAATGCTGTGCGTGATAATCCACCGAAAGTTCGATGTCTGCATACTATCGTCAAACCTGTAGAGAAGCATTTGCAAGATATAATAATGAGTTGACAATCTGCTGAAAGTGAAATCAATGTGCGTCATTCACAATGCAAGCCTTAAGATCAAGCATAACCTATTCAAATTATCTATTGAAGTGTCGGTCGCGAAAAATGCAGATGATGCTGACAACAATATATTGCGAATAAATTTGTCCACTGAGATTTTGGGACAGTCGATATCCACAAATATCGTTTCAATACTGCGATGTTATTATCGATCCAAATTTGCAACGGAGAAGCACTTTACAATCGAGGCGAGACACGACAATTTATTTCTCAATTTCTTACAAGCTGATTATCAAGATGTTTACGGCACATTTCGATGGAACATCACAAAAGTCATTGTATGTTTCATTCTATCGTCGGTTTGCCTACGCTTAATGTTCTGACAAAGATTTGTTTAAGTATTTTGTACACCAGGACGCGAAAAAATGTTCATGTAGTGCCCAATTATGTGAGAACTGAAAACGCAAGGGAACGGCATACCTACCGCCCCGGCCTGGAAGCGCTTGGCCAGACAAAGAAGGAATTAAACTTTGTGGATGTTCAGCAACCTGTGTGTAGACGAGGTCTAACAGCATGTCGCGGTGACTACTCTGTGGCTTGCTCTGTTATTAGCAAACCACCTCCGCATTGGCGGTTCATGCAGCCCTATTACAGATCCAGCCAAAAGTACTTTTCATTATCAGGTCTGTCTCAAACCATAATCTTTTTTCTTACGAAACGCACTGGGTTTCAGGAGCGGAATGGTTATCTTCACAAATCGTACGCACCTCTTTTAGAAATGATCTCTTTCTGTGCCACTCCCTTTAACCAACCAACTCCTGTACAGATACTTATTTGGCGGCAACATACGAATGCTTTGGAAAATAACGCTGTGCTGTTTCTGCTCCTGGAGACGTTGTAAACTCTTAAACTCTTTATGAGATGAACAAAAAAGCATCGAGTGTGAAAATCATACAGATTCGTAGTGAGCGCGAATATGAAAAATGGGAAGTGTTTATTCAAACCGCTATCTTCGTGGTTAAATCAGAGCTCATAAACGCCGTCATCGTGCCCTTCGTCGTCGTCATCATCGTCAGTACTTTGACCCGCGGAAGACGCCTTGACTCGTGCCCGAACATCAGGAGAAAAACCACGGCTCGCCGATAATACCTGTTGTAGAAGCTCATTTTGCTCCGCGATGCACTGTTCTAACGACTTGGATGAGCCAGCATTATCATTCTGGTCGGTGCTGTGTGTACGTCGGGCAATGTTAGAATGCGGCGGCAAAAATGTTGGGGCTATTGGCGTCGATGTGTATCGATTACGGATACCATCATGATGTTCGCCATCATCAGTGGAGTCCGTACACACGGAGGCAGAAGACTGCTGACTTCGCAGTTGTTTCTGATGCTCCGACTCCGGTGTCATGTCTTTTGTGTCAATTACTTCGTATATACTTGAGCGCTCATCAATGCAGTCATTTATCCGGTCTGCATCAATCTCGCATGGAGTTTCTAAAGACTGCACCGCTAGAAAAGAATTTCTACTATAGGAGTACTCTGAGCTAAAGGACGAACGCACCGTGGGGGCTCCGCTACAATTGCGTGAGATAGTACTGAAGCGACTGGAGCCAGACTTCCAGCTGCACGTGTCAGACTCATTTTCAGACCACCAAGAATTACGGTGCTCTTCAATCCAGGTAGCACTGCGTCGAGGCGCATCCTTCTGGTACGAGAGGGAGCTACGGGATACTGAAGAAGTCGGCGTGGATGACTTCGGTATCTGCGATTTTGTCAGAGACGAACGGCGAGTTGCTTGAGACGACTTAGACGAGACGACGGAGGAACGGGTTGTCTCGGCATGTTCTAGAATAGGTTCCGGGTCTTCTTCACGAGTACGACCGACACACACTTTGCAGAAGAGCGACTGAGCCACACGAAATGTTCGCTGGCTAGTCATGGGGATTTGGTTATTCGTGCCATTCTTTTCTTGCCGAATTCCAGCCCGTCTGACAAGGCACTTTGAACAGAACATGTCTCCGCACAATTGACAGTAACGACGTCGACGACCCGCTCGAAAGGTCCGAGAGCAGTCCGTGCAGCCTTGTTGTATAGTAGCCGGCGGCACCCACGGCCTAATGCCATCTCCTATAGAATAAGGATCGCCTCCAGCGTAAGACTGCTCCGCTAATCCTGGAGATGTGGCTATTTTTTTTGCATCGGCAGAGAGCGACACGTCTTTAAATGCTCGTAAAAGCTTTTTGCAAAACTTGGTGGTAGCTGTGAGTCCCTTGTGCTCACATTTGCTCAGCATAAAAATCTGCGTCTTGTCCGGACACAAATCCGCTTTGCGCACTACCATGACAGACGTGACTTTCTCCCGCTTTGTCTTAAGCTCGTGCGGAAACGGCGGGCATTCGGGAATATCGACGGGAGTTCTTACAATTATCGCCACATCGCGGCCTTGATCGTCTTTCTTATACGTTATATATTCGAGAAAGCATTCGTCTCGTTTGCGCGTGAGCATCGAAGGCTGAATGCAAGTCCATTTGATACCAAGCGTCGCATGTTTCGCTGACTTGTTTATATTAAGACTACACAACGCGACGGCATCAACAGCGCATCCAAAGAAAAATTGATTCCAAGCGAATAGCTGCTCTGACGTCTCAGACGAAAAAAAGTCTACGAAGCGGCGGAAGTTGCTCATGACTGTACCGAACGTGCGTGTTATCGTGAGCGATCCCTGTTTGCGGCGGACGATCGATAAGTCTGAATCTCGTGTTACATCCTGCCACTGCTTATCGTCCGCGATGCTAAAACCGGCAACTCGGTTTTCGTGATCCCGGCATGACTCCATTGCGTCAATGGCCAGCTCTTCCACCTGAGTGTGAAACTGCTGCACTTGAGCTAGCGTGAGGCTGACTGGTGGAAAGTAATCATCTGGCAGAGGGAACTGCAGTTTTCCACCTTGATGTCTACGCACGTAAATCGCAACGTCATTATCAGCATCAAACTGTAAAACTATCTGAAGTCGTTGCAAACGTAGAAGACTTACGATGAAGCAGTAGAGCTTACGGACGCTGTACGTGACAGAGCAGTGGACGACCTGCGGGGCATCTTCTTGACTAAAGAGTACCGAACGACAGCGAGAGAATCTCGTTTGGTTGTTCGCTTGTTTCAACTACTTTTTTGCTACTCCGCTTGGTAAGTGAGAAAGTGTCATAGCTCGTACCACAACCAAACGGACTCTTTCCGATAAAGCAGGCACGCCTTTGTTCCGTACATGTGCTGTAGCTTTATACTTACGCTGTGACGAGCATATTACAGTACGACAAAATAGAATGGAGTCGGTGGATCAGGCTGGTCTCTACATAACAATCGAGACGATGGCAATTGTTTGTTCGATCGGAGGATAATGTGTCTAGATCCGTCACGCATCTCAGGGTTCAAGCAGCAAATATCGATTGGACATTTACACTCATCAATGACCTTGAACCGGCTGTCTACGTTCCACATGTCTTCCGTGTGGATTGGATCGCCCAGAGTCAGACATTACATATTTGCCTACAGTTCTTACTGTCACATATTATATTTATACATTGTGACAAATTTCTTGAAGCAAATTTTGTGGAAGGTTTCCGATTCTTGTGTAAATTTCCTTGGGAGTTACAATAGCATAAAGATGATAATTTTATCAAGGTTAAAGTGTTTAAAAGTTGTAAGATTCATTTTCTAGTCACATTTAGTTCTGCGCAAAATCGAGGTCATTTAAATTTGTTTTAATTTAGTATTGAGGGCCTGCTACTCGCTTTTCCAGATAACTGCACAACTCAGTTCCGTTATAATTAGTAGATATTGCACTTGTGAAGGGGATATAGCACAATGGTCTGCATGCTTAATGTCTCGTAATAACAAAAACAAGTCTTATCACCGCTTGTTACCTAGAGACTTCGTTTTCGCTTTCAGCGTAGACCTCTTGGCCATCACTCGCAATTGAATCGGACTAATCAGTACTTCCCGCTGTTGAATACGATTATGCGTACGTTTAGCACATACACTCTATGCTACCTAGAGCAAAGCTCGAAGAAAGTTCCTAAAAGTGAAGTACTAAGATGGACATGATGAGCTCTCAGAACGGCTTGCGAGTGAGAACTCTCTGTAGAGAGCGGTTTTTAAGACACGAGGGCTGCTAATCTCTCGCTATGTGCCATATATGATTTTATTAACGGGGATAGTAAACATATATAGTATCATTTCAAAATAGCTTTTAGAGCTAAGAAGTACTGTTCACTTGATAGACCCTCGGTTCGTCATTCAAGTGGTGGTTGGTGAGCCCATCCCCTGTGCATTAGCTAGTGCGAATTGCAATCGTTTCAGCTAGCTGTAATGCAATCCCATTGCATTTGGTAGTACTTGTTGTCAATCCGACGACCGACGACGGACTCTGATTACGGCTTATCCTCTGTGAGAATGGAACACAATATGTTCATGGATCTGGCCTCGCGGCACCAAGACACCTTCTATCTCTTGCTGGCTCCGAGAAGATAACGCGATTGGTGGCTCCAAGCCTAAAAGCGGTTACCAGTCGCCACATAGGAAACTTCCAAAAACTCCTTAACCAGAGATCTGACGTTGCCCACCTGCTTCCACGAAATCTTTGGAGAGCGAGGCAGCTTTGGTGAGCGTCAAGTCATTTGAGAGCAATAGTGGAGACTATCTATTTGTATATATACGCGAGGTCGGCTGTGCATCAGACGAAGCTACAGCGTCGGCTTAGCGGTCCCTTGGCCAAAGATTGATGGTGAGCCGTTACATGCGAGAGCTCGGTTAACGAGATATTCACATCATGTATACTACTAAAGCAAAAGATTCGCACCGCATGGTCTTATCGCGTGCGGTCAATCATGTACGAGAGTTGAATGCGCTCAGATGTCAGCTAACACGCTTCAAGAAACGGCACCGGCCGCCATCCGCATGAAGAGAATAAGTACATGCGGGCTTGCACTCAATCTCCTCGGAAGATGTGGTGGGTGTCGTGTAAAACGCGGAGTAATTCTTTCGTATCGCGATGGCCGAATGGAGCACCAAAAGTAAAAGCTCTACGAGGGCGCGTGGGCACATACATTCAGCCGTGTTGAGCACGAAATTGGTTATCTCTTTCTTACAAGCAATTAATAGTTGTCACATAAAACGCAGTATCAACATCTGCCGCCTTCCAGCGTCTTCTTTCTCGTCTAAAAGGTCGAGCTCCCGCGCAGTCTCGTCCGTAGTGTCCCACGCGAGAAAACGTCGAGTCTTGGTCGGCACAGTGGTAAACGCTAGAGAAAAACGAAATGTTATTGCTAGTTCTAGAGGTTGAGGTCTACGAAATTCAACTTTAAAAAACGACTAACACCAAGAATTAGAAGGAGTTGTTAGCTGTCAGCATCAAATTTCCAAACTTTGGAAAGGTCTGACAGGTTCACGAGTGTCGTGCATAACGTACGTCGCGCAACTGTATAAAACGGTGAGGAGAGATGTTGACGCTGCCGAAAACGAATTTGACTTCTGCGCTTCTTGCAAGTGGATCAAGAAAGGCGATTTAGATTCTTTTGAGCCTACTTGACAACGCAGTGAATTTTTATATAAGGAGTTTGACAGCATAGAAGGTCCGCTCGCCCTTGACCTGGATCCTAGGTATTTCCCATCCTAGGTAAGACGTGGCTTGCACGTCTTAAGATTGAGTATGGACTGAAACTTGTAGACTTTGGGTGACAGGCACTGTTTCCCTGGTGGAATTGTCCTAATTCAAATTTAATGGTCGCCTCATACGAGGCTCGCGTATCTGAGAGACACCTTAGCATTTCTTAAGAACAACTTCAAACCTACACCATTCTATGAGCACTGTGTCTACGACACCCCAAAAACCCAGCCTAGCCGGTAGCGTGGGCGCCCACGGGCAATGCCCTTCTTCTTCTACACCAGGCGTATCTCCGGACAGTACGGCCGCGGCTTCACGGGAAGCTAATCCCGTGCCCTCGGCAATTGGACGCAACACAACGCACCCGACCCGGTCGACAGATTCCTCGTGAAGGAAGCCGACTACGAGTCGGACACTCCTTTCGCGCTCGTATCCACGCTCTGTCTTAGACCCTCGTGTGGATCACGACTTCCGCTCGGCGAAACCAGCTACTGAAGCAAAAGACGCGATGACTTGATCGTTCGGCGTCAACGAAGTATGGCCTATGGCCAGAACACAAGCTGAGCTAAATCAGCGGAATGCTCTGCGATCTCGCTTTTTACCGCGCTCGACTTTGAGCTCAAACAAGAGGTGCTCCTGTTTCCGCGATGTGGACCATTCCTGTGGTTCTCGCCGCTGGCGAAATCGCTGCAGATGGTGATGACGAGCTTTTTGAGCGATGGGTGCAGCGGCACCGCAAACTTTCTTCGCGGTCTACCTTACAGCGAAGCCACAAGGAAGTAGACGTGCGCGTTGAGCGCCATCTTAGATATGAGTTTGCCAAATATAAGGCGCAACACTGACTTCCTGCGTATTGTCACCCCGCGACATATGGGACAATCCCTAACGCTTCTCCGTGCTCTGAAGTTTCTCACACGGGTCAATCAACAACTACAGCATGCTTAGGGTCATGGATTGAACTCAGCTCATGGCCCTCTGGCTTCCTGGGCTACTGCCGAGAAATGCGGTGCGCAAGACGACGCGAAGTATCATGATTATTCTGATCATAAGCGACTACGACGTCTGGGCAGCCTTGCCGAAGTGGCACCTCAAGCTCCCACGAGTTCTCTGAGTAGTTTGGGTTTCCCGCCACTTCACAAGATATTTGGCGAAACCCCGTCAGCGACGTCGACCCACAAGGCGTTCCACGTGGTAGTAGACGCCATCATTCTCACTGGAAGGGTCAGCGGCGGATGATGACGACTTTGTTGATTGGTCGCCGTCCGGTGACTCGCGATGCTCTTTGAGCGTTGGAGAACAAAGTCCTTCGTTATCGGCACTCTGCCGAGCATCTCTCCGAGATTGCCTACCGCTGTGCGGGGGACCTCGAGAGTCTGGAGCACTGTGTGCACCGACTGCCTCGCGTTAAGAATTACCGTGCTCTGTCGGAGCGGCTCCTAGCCATCCAGCAGGCGAATACGGCACTTGGTGCGAGGGTGGAGCGCCTTGCGCCGTTGGAAATGAAAGTTGTTGCACTCTGTGCTCAAAACCAATTGCTGGTTTGATTTCTGGGTGACCGAGCGACGCCCCGGCGCCAACGCTTCTGTGGCATCTCAGTGTTGTATTCCAGTACGCATTCACTTGCGCCGGATCCTAGTACGGTGTAAGCAAGCCACATAATACATCGGGTGGGTGCGCATCCTTCTCGGAAGCTTCAGCGTATACGCTAGGCCTCGCTTGGCAACGATCTAAAAAGGTTGAATAAATTGTGGACGGAGTTTTGTCTTAAAGACAGCAGAAACCGCATGTGTAGCGAGAAATTTAGCATTAAATAAAACCAGGTCTCCGACCTTAATTTTTTCAACATTTTTTCTTCTTTTCCGTCAGCATATTCCTTCTGCATGTCTTGGCTTTCAGCCATCGCATCGCGAAGTCTAGTAAGACACTCAATCTAGTAGACAGGAAGTCTTTGACTTTTTTTCGCACGGTGAGGGGGCTGACATCAGCTTGCCGTTCGGCTATTCCCCCCGCCAAGCCCTGAACCATGGGATGGCGGTGTCAGCGGGACGCGCGGATATTAATAAGCCCGTTGACGTAGAACGGTGTGTAGCTGGGAATGAATGCACTGCATTGTTCAGAGCAAACTCTACGAGTGGAAACATAGCGCTTCGGTGACTCAGCAAAGACGCTGCGACGATCGTCTTCAACGACGCGATTAACGCGCTCTGCCTGACCATCGTTGCGGATGGTCCGCTGTTGACATAGTCAACTTGGTGCTCAAAACCCGGAAGAGTGTAGACCAAAACTTTTTAGTGAAGCGCGGGCCTCTATCAGAGATATTTGACTCCGGGAGTCCATGCTGTCGAAAGACACGATCGACAAACAGTGTCGTTTTACCCACACCGTCGATGGTGCCCGGCACTTCCGCAAGATGAGCCATCTTTCTTGAACGGTTCACAACGACCACTACACCCGTGTTGCCTGCCGAGCCCTCCGGCAGGCCAAACACAAAGTCCATACTTTTGGACTGCTATCACCCGGAGGGTGCCGGTAAACTGGCCAGCGGCGCCGCCGCATTCGGAGATGGTTTCACCCTTTAACACGTCTCACACGTGCGCACATATGCGCTCCCCAATTTGTAACAGCTTGGGCCAACAAAAATGGCAACCCACCGAGCTGTACGTCTGTCCACGACCGAGATGACCAATAAGTGGGGTGTCCTGGGCCATATCGAGGGATACGGTATTTTAAATCCTTATCGCGGGGAAATACAATTCGTGGCGTATCTGTCGAGTCAGTGCTTTAATACAACAACCCGTTACTTAACGAATATCGGTGTAACCATGTGAGCAAACGCACTGACAACTTCTTGTTCGAGTTTCCAGACTCCTTGAGCCTGTAGTAGGGCTGTACTCATACTATCACCCGTGTATGCGGCGCGGATCAAATCCTCCACTGACGACGTCACCATCGTGACATGATCAATCTCATAATCTGGTCTGCGTGATAACGCTTCAGCCAAAGCATTCAGCGTTCCTGGCTTATACTTCACCTCGAAGTTTTATGTGTAAAGATTAGCCATCCTCTGCGAGAGGTGAGGCGACTGAGTTGCAGGGCGTAATGAAGGATGATCTGTGTAGATCACAAACGGC
>NW_020190012.1:899406-900997 GCF_900000015.1 Plasmopara halstedii | reverse complement strand
CGAAAGATTCGGCAGGCAACACGGGTGTCGTGGTATTCGTCGACCGGTTGAGCAAGATTGCTCATTTAACGGCGGTGTCAGACACCATCGACGGAGTTGGTACAGCAACGCTGTTCGTGGATTGTGTTTTTTGTAAACACGAACTCCCAGAGTCGCTTGTCTCTGATAAAGACTCCCGTTTCACGAGAAAAATTTTGTCGACTATCTTCAAGGTGCTAGGCACCAAGTTGGATATGTCGACAGCGGATCATCCGCAAACCGATGGTCAAACCGAAAAAGTGCATCGCGTCATCAAAGACGTTTTTCGCAGCGTCTGCGCTGAGACTCCGAGGTGCTGGAGCGCCATGTTGCCACTCGAAGAGTTTGCTCTGAACAATACAGTGCATTCGTCTACCGGCTACACGCCGTTCTACGTGAACGGATTGATTCACCATAGCGTCCCGCTGATGCCGCCATCCCATGACTCAGGGCTTGGTGGGGAAGGATTAGCCGAACGGCTAGCTGATGTCAGCCCCCACACCATCCGTAAAGAAGTCGATGAATCTTGTCTGCCAGACTGAGTGTCCTACGACACGTTCGCGATGCGAAGGCCGAAAGCCAAGACCTGCAAAAAGAATATGCAGATGAAAATGGAAGAGGCAAAGTGGAAAGATTTAAGGTCGGGGACCTGGTTTCATAAAATTCTAAGAACCTGTCTACACATGCAGCCTCTGCTATCCTCCGGACGAAGCTTCGTCCACGGTTTATTGGACCGTTTAAGGTTGTGGCCAAGCGGGACCTAGGGTATAAGCTAAACCTTCCCAAACGGATGCGCACCCATCCGGTGTTTTACGTGGGCTTACTCAAGCCGTACCGGGATCCGGCGCAGGTGAACGCGGAAGCGTTAGCGCCGAAGCGAATTCCACGGACCCTCGGCCACTCAGAAGTTGAACCAGCAACTGGTTTTGAGCACGGAGTGCAACAACTCTAATGGCGCCAAGTGCTTCGCCGTCGCATGCAGCGACGCATTCGCCTGCTCCACGGCTAGGATTCGCTCCGACAGAGCGCGGTAGTTCCCAAGGCGAGGCAGCCGGCGCACGACGTGCTTAAAATCGTCATGAGCGTCCGCACAGCGATATGCAACTTCAGCATGACACGCAAGTCCTTCTGGTTCTTTGGAACCGACCAGTCCACAATGGCCTTGACCTTAGCAGGATCCACTCGAAGGCCACGCTTCCCAATGAAGCATCCTAAAAGAAAACCTCTTCTGCGCCAAAGATGCACTTGTCTGCATTGGCGCACAGTTTATTCGTGCGCATGAACTCGAGCACCGATCTTAAATGGACGATGTGGTACTTCTACCCGACTGTGAACGAAAATGTCGTCAAAGTATGTCTGTGTATACGCCCTGTGGAGCCTGAGTCACAAGACGCTTAAATGTCGCTGGTGCATTTGACAGCCTTTGAGGCATCACCAGCCACTCCCAAAGCATGTCGATCGGAGTGCTCACCGCTGTCAGCGGAATATCACTCGCTCTCATGAGCAATTGGTAATACCCATCGACCGAGTCAAGTGCACTGTACTTCGTACACCCCATCATGTTGTTCTGAAA
>NW_020190012.1:894466-899396 GCF_900000015.1 Plasmopara halstedii | reverse complement strand
ACAGCGAATGGCTCGATGCTTCGTAAAACACGACTATTCGGTCGCGTACAAGCCACAGAAACCGAATGTGCTGGAAGACGCGTTGTTACGTCGTCCATTATGAGCTAGCTCATATCAGCTTTATCGAAAATGATGAATTTGATATGATGCGTCAAGCGTATGTTGAGGATGAACAATGTGATCTGGATATCCTGGCCCTGTCATCATGATAAAATTCCTTGGCAAGCTTCCCGGTCGCTTTATCCGTGAAAAAACAGCCAGTCTCTCAGGGCCTAATTTCGGTGGCCCCACATATACATATGGGTGGCACGATACGTGAAGACATGCGATGTCTGTCAGCGAATGAAGAGAGCACGACACACGCAAATACCACTCAGAGTCTTCCTGTTTCTACTGAATGTTTGAAGTTAGTCGGTCTCAACTTTATTTTTGGCTTCTTCGAGAATGCTGATGACAATGGGGTGCTCGTCTTTCCTGGCATACTCGGTAAGATGTTTTGCATTGCTCCGTGTAGCGATTCCATTAATACCGCAGGTTCGATTAAATTGTTCATTGACCACGTTTTTTGAAATCACGAATCGCCAAACGCTGTCGTCTCCGATCATGATACACGATTCACGAGTCGCTTTTGGAAATATCGCTTCCAATTCCTTGCACTCGCTTGGAAATGTCCACAGCGATACATCCGGGGACCGATGGGCAAACTGAACGCTCCAACTGATTGGCCGGTTATGTGTTGTGAAGCTTCTATGCATGAAACTCCGCAGAATTCGTTAATGCCATCGATTTATTTTCTACAAACAATACAGCCCATTCATCTACCGAATATACGAAATGGCTTGCGATACTCGCAAGTATTGCTTTGTGCGATTGGTTATGTCTCTGATGTAAACGGGGGACAAGATCGCCAAGGCGTCGCCTCCCAGATTGATACAACCAATGATGCAAATGTGGAGCGCAAGTAAAAGGACGCCCTAGACTCATTCTTCATGAGCCGTGTGAATGCGATCGCATGAGTGCGAGCAATGGCGAATGCGCATGATCTACAGAAGTATAACACAGGTAGCCGAGCTTGTCAAGGCAACATGTTTTTTTGCTGGCGATTATGGACTGCTTAGCCCCCAGCGAAAAAAGCTATCAGACGTTGCGGTTCTAAGCTTGGGAAGCTTAAAGTTATCACCTCGCTTCATCGGACTATTCCAAGTAGTGTCATGCCATGAGAATGCTTGCACTTTCGACCTGCCAAACTGGCTAAGGACCCATTCAACGCTTTACGTTGGGCTCCTCAAGCCCTACCATCGCGACGATGCGATTTCCAACCTGGTTGTAGCGCAGGAGCCAAGTGGTTTCATTACAACGACGTACGTGTCTGACGTGTCGGGAATGTTGACGATAGTACCAACTTGACACTGATAAACAAATACCAAGACTGCATTATTCATAGTATCACAAGATTGTAAGAATTCCGGCAGCCTCTGGTATCGTAATGTTGCTTTTGTTTGTCGTAGCATAGCGTTGTGCAACCTTCGCATAACGCAACATTGCATCTCGATAAAATACTTGCTATTGCTGCGAAGTGTAGCCGGGCTGATAGCAAATCAAAGCTGGTAGACAAAGCTTCTCACTGATACCGGAGCTACTTCGTGTCGGTGGAAAAATTAGACGAGGTATACTAGACCAAAGTATCAAATGGGGTAAAAAGCTGTGTGTATGCATGCAACGCGATTTAGCGCGACCTCGACAGTTGGGAGCAACTCGCCCGGCATCACAGCTTCCCACCAAAGTGCTTCTGAGCCAAACTGCCACCCACTCGTGCCGTCTGGCCATATGGTCAATGATTGACATACTTAATCCGGTTCCGAGCACCTCAAATAACATCCCCAAAGCTTAGCTTCAAATCGCGAATCTCTATCCAATACAATAATTGACAGGAATTCATGTCGAAGAAACAATTTGCCGAGGAACAGCTTGGCTGTATCTCACCCAGTTATAATATTATTGATCTGAGGAAGATAGACTATCTTTTTCGGACAATTTACGAACTCCGCGGTGTTACTTTGCTCCACCCTGGGTGCACGTCACGCGGCGAAGTTGACGCAGCCATATTGTCACATCGTGCCAATGAGGTCATCCTCAATATCTTTAAAGTTTGGCTCTTCCAGTCGCTTTTTCTCAATCACCATTGACATTGCCACTGGTTACTGCGGCAATCATGTCGCCTTATGCTTCTTCGACTCTATCACAGGAGACACAGGCTTGCAGATGCGATAACCCGCCCTATTAAAGACACACTCTAGAGACCAGGATAAAGTGCAATGCATTCCTGTCTTAGCAGAGATCGCGTTAAACGGTCGCTTAAAGTGTCGAATTATGATATCGTTGTTCACTATTGCTTATGTATTAATCTGAACAGCAATCAGGAATTTTGATCTATTTTTTCATAAAATTGTGGGACAGTCACTAATCAACACTTTGGTAAGACCTGAACACTAAACTCGCAACGTGGCTTGCTTTCTGTCTAAGGTCACTCAATGATTCTGACATGAAGGATACGCGAAGTAAGATTGGATGGCTTGATTCTTTTCGTTGCTTGGCATATCAAAAGCTGATTCCATCAATTTGATTAGTAATCATTAACCGGATCTAAGTAGCAGCCATACTCTTCTAGTGCGATTGTATCAAGAATAGGCATATGTTAATAATATCAAAAGCCAACATTTCGCTACATGCATGCTATTCCTGGAAAACTTTCATGTACCAGGCAAACAATTGAGCTGGCTGATGATAATGCAGTGCTGATACTTACCATATGGATAAAAGCGAGAATCGGATTCGGCTACTTGTGAGTTTTTTATTGTAGCTGATACCACGCCAGATCAGTTTTGTATAAATTCGAATATTATGACATCCGCATGTCCAAATCGTTTCTCTATCATCTACACCTCGTATTCGATATTAACTATCGATAGTATCGCAAAGACCTTGTCATTTTATAGTAAGCTTGAAGGTCCAAGTTTATAGACATACATGCAACCGGGTTGCCGTATATCCCGCACATAAACTGCTAACAAATAGGCAAAGGTTCGGATCGTACGTTCTATTTAAGAAGAAAGCCAACAGCCTCTAAAGTTCTTGCTCTTTTATTTCCAAAGTGATGTATATTACGAACAAAGTTATATACATATGCTTTGCATTCTACAATACTAGGGCATATGTACAGTCTGGTTCGCATTCTAAGGTGATTCTCATTCATATGGTCACTAGACTATGGTGAAAATACAGTATTAAGCTCATTACGATCAGTCATGTCTTCACTGGTTTTCCTGAATCAGCCACTCCATGAATGGAAACAAATTGATCACCACATTGGTCCGAGAGGACCCTTGGGGAGTGCGACCTCTACCAACTAGGCCTAACAGACATTGAAAGTCACATTTGTCGGATTGATAATAGTTATCGGATCCATAGGCGGAAGTGGATCTGCACGATTATTCACCGTGTAGAGCATGTACTGATGAACCCCCAGTGCTGGTGATAGACGAATGCAGAGAATGTATTCGACGCCGGGAAATTGCCTCCATTGATCCACTTTCCAATTCAAATACGGCCATTTTCGTGACCCCCAATCCCACCTTCAATGTGTGATATTCTATCCACGTCATACCACCAGGACGAATGGAACCAACACAGGAGCAAGACCAAAACTGCAATCGGGATCGAGTTTTCGAAGACTTTCAACGTAACTCGATCCGCGTGACACCAAGTGTCGGAGACGCGTTCCAGTGGCATTTAATAACTTCTGGAAAAATTCGCAAAAGCCATCATGACCACCAGACAGAACTTCGATGATGTGGATCCTGCCATCTTCACTGGACACCAGTGCTTGATTCTCCGTCTTGATATCTCTCCCTTAGTATTCCAGCGAGGCTTCGCAAACTTCAAACCCAATATACACGTCATCGCGCTCAGCAGAAAGCAAAAAAGCTTTGACTTCCATCCAATCTGGTTTCTGGAAGATAGCAATTATCCGCTTGACCGCCATGTTCCGCGCAGATGAAGTAGCTGGTATGGTATCCCACCCCAAAGAAAGCAACAATCATGCTATTGTCGCCTTGTTCCAGATTGTCGATGTGTCCGCTCCAAAACCTCATATAAGAGCAACGAGTGTACCCCTAACAGCTTAGAGACAGCAAAGATGTACAGCGCTACATAGTACATCGTCGATATGGTATATCACATCATCACATATGTATTAATACTATATAATAGTGATGCCAGTTTTGCAATTTTTTGGATTTATTAAACACAAAAAATCAGTTATTATCTCAGAAGAACCAGATATCTGATCTTACCTGGCTCTATAAAAACATTTGTTTTAAGAAGTGAGCCAGGTGTACAGTAAGCTATAAACCAAGTACGATGACGGAATATTTGCAGAATGGTACGTCATTGATTTGAGAGTCAACGAAACGATGATACTCAGTTGTGATACTTTTAGTAGGTTCAACACTATGAAATGTTCACAACGCGATAATTTGCTTTGATAAAGCAGTAAATATGTCTAATGTCAATTCCAATATCTAGAATTGCTTCGTATTTGTAGATTTGCTCAAAATTTCCGTGATGTTTTAAAATTTCAGTCTGTGCTAACTTTAATAAATTGAGGGTGTGGATGTCTGATACTTGGAGCAATAGAAGAGATACAGTAGAATCCAACAGTGCAAGCTTGCGTAATACCATATGTGATCGTTATGATTCGGATCAGATACATCTGATCCTTGCTGCATCATCTTGAAGCTGAAACATCGGAAGCAATCCTGGTTGGAAATTATCATTCTTCAATTTGTCTCTTGTACCACAGCTCACTAGAAACCACATCCAGCTTGTTTTCGGCATGCGTATCTCCCCCGTCGTGCTCGCGTTGGCAGCT
>NW_020190012.1:849225-894456 GCF_900000015.1 Plasmopara halstedii | reverse complement strand
CTACAAGGTTGACGCCTCCCACATGTGGGAGGCGCGCTACGACGGGCGATCGCACCACTTCCCCGACCCGGATGAAGTGTGCCAGGTCACACCAGAAAACGATTGCCGAATTGGAACCTCCACGCCAACGAGTTATCAGACTACAGGTAGGCCTTCAGCTTCGGTAGCAGCCTTTGTGTACCCACCCGCCATCAAACGTGCCACGCCGCACTATGCCTATTTAACAAAGCTTGTGACTGTCACTCAAGATCCCTCTCGGCTGTAAAGGCACTTCCACTGTCCTCAAAGCACGATGCACATCTGAGGGCTGAGGTGACCTGGGAAATAATCAGCAGCTCATAATGACGTCCCTAATTTGATGCAGAGGGTAGCTCAGCTATAAGGGATGATAACGAAGTCGATCCGTGCGACGGAGCTATATACTTCCAACTGGCTCGTTAAAGCGGAAATGTTTTATGGCTTGAATAAGACCGATATGTTATATGGCTTTACAAGACCGATATGTTTCATGGGTTCAATAAGCCCACATAGAAAACTGGATAAGCTTGCACGCTTAATCTCATTGAGATAAAATTACTGCTTTTCCTACGAAATGTAGCCGGTCTGATATCAGCAAGTCGATGTTAATCAACACCAAGACCAAGACCACTTCTTGATCTCAAGATCACTTGAAGTTGACCATGCCATTTATGTAAAATGGAGTAAATCATGTTGAGGGATGGTTGTGTTATCCATCACAGACTTAATGTGTGGGATCAACTCACTTCAGTGCCGCGGTCTCTCCTTGCAAGTGCCTCGAGTTATAATTTTCTGCAAATTTACGTGTTCCATCTGAGCATATGTTCACAAATTATCAGCCGCTGATAAACTGTTAATAGCTTGAACAAAGCTTGTCAAAAGTTTGCTGTAAAGTGGATCTCGATCTGTCACCATGGTTCTAGTTAGTCATGTCAGCAAAACACGTCGACGAGAAACAGCTTGGCTGTATCCTCACCGGCCATATTGTCGCTAAAATCAGCAGTCTAGTAAGGCTCCTGTTCCGTTGATCCCGGACCCGTTTTTTGTAACCAAAGTTGACAGAGCAGCCAGCATATTGCTGAAGCCAGCAGGATGGCCAAAGGTGCCGCTGCATGAGGAGAGGACTCAACCCACTGACACATTTTACACGACCGCACATATGTGCTTACCCACTTTTACGTTTTGGGCTACCTAGAATAGCTCATGCTATACAGCTTAAGAGAGTATCATGTTCCTCCTTCAGATTCTGTTCATGACAGACAACATTTCACGCCTGCGTGGGAAAAGGAATATCAGTAAGGGGTGCAGCCGCGCATTCTAATAAAGCAATATCGGATTTCGCAAACTTATCGCTTACTACAATATTTTTTGGGCGCCACACTTTGCATCTGACCCAACGCAACATGTATGCCTCATCCAATAATGAGTCATCATCGTGATATACGACAATTCATGGTTGGAGCGATACGAAAGTGCATCCACAATCCGCGATCTATAATGACTAGTCCGAAGGTTATCTGAAAGGTAGACTTGGCTCAATTGGATAATCCTCTTGCCATTATCTACGAGATATGTGAGGACGTTATCAGTGTGTGCAACGACACATGATCGGCATAGATCACAAACGATAAAGAGCCAGACAGGGGTACTCTGAACTCGGTAAACGTTGTTGTGGACACTTTCTTCTAGTAGACTGGGAAGTTCTGCTCTGATTAAACTGGCGAGTTATTAACTCGAAAACGCGTTCATACCCTTTACCAATCTGCTTAAGGTAGAGCGCAGTCAATCGCAAAGCATGAGGAGTTCCAGGCGACGCGAATTTGTCAAACTGGATCGAAAGAGCCAGAGCAGGCCTTCTTTCACTGACTTATCGATGCTACTTACGTCATACCCCATAATCATCGAATAATCATATGATTGTTACCGGCTTTGAGTATAGCGCAGTCTACTTCCGAGTCAAAAGCGCTACTATCAACGTGAGACGACTGTCTAGGTTTTAAAAAGGCAAAGTTGCGGGACGCATGCGAGGTTTTACTCATAATGGAAGACCGTCTCTTAACGCCGAAGTCCATAATCATAATCATATGACATTTGTTCATAGTGAAGAGAGTTGTCGTGTCATGTCTATAATCGGAACTGTCATTGTGCATGAAACTGGTTAGACTAAGCTGCTTTTTTAAGTTTATTTGGAATAAAAGAAGTGGACAATTATCATGGCAGTGATCTTCGTGGCATCTGCCAGCAGGTCATCCTTCCTAGTTAAACATCTCAAAATGGGGATCTCATCGACACCACACACACACTATCGATATTGGCAAATAGAATATAAAAAGCGCATACATTTAAGCACGGGTCGCAAGTGTTGAATGTAATTCTTTACATCCGAATCCATGCGCTCTGCCCAGCATTAGACGAATATATTGTCATATTCAAATTCTTGATTGCCATAATCTGGCTTCAAATCATGCGTCTCCAGACGAACAAACGTCGTTGAGACACACGATAATCCTCGGCATAATCTGCCACACCCTAAGTATCCCGCTAGGGCTACACACAGCGAAAGGATATGGCTGCATTTCATGAGCACTTGATAATATTGTCAACCAGGTAGCGGACTCTGAACCATGTGCCGCTGCAATGCCGTTACGCAGCACATCCTTTTTTAAGTCGGCATGTGGCATTTTTAACATAGTAAGCCGGCGTCGAATATGGAATTTTACATTTTTTTCACCAAATTTGCTTCATGTTTTGCAGGGTGAGAGAACATTAATGACGCAACAGCGCTGTTTTGGTTAAGTGACGCAATATTACGTTACTAAAACCAAGTCTCTTTCGCGACGCGCTCCTATTTTAGGATTTTACACGGGGTGGATCTATTGCAATCACGTCGTGATATTCTTCCAACACACGATAGAAAAAATCGTAAGATCGTGGAGGATAGTTGCCTCACTCGTCGCATTCAGTGCTCTGCAGGTGACCTCAACGATAGATGCATGGAAAATGAGGAAACCAATTCCCTCTTCAGTACCAACTGTCTAAATAGGCGACCTTGTTGTTTTGAAATTACTTGCACGTATTGCAGAGAAGCAATTTATCCATTTTCGCGTGGGCTACCGACGGAGGTAATGAGGTGACATATTATCCCTAAACATTCCCGGTCACTTCATTCACGAGTGAAAACCCTATCTAGTCACAAGCGGAGCTTCACTGCCCCCCGTTGTGAGCCCGTCGCACGGTAGTTCTGAATCAGTCGTTTTGTCAAACCGTGCTAAGAATGGTCTGTTTCTCGTATCTTCATATCTTTCTCTTCAACTTGCTTTTTTAGGTGACGCTTTAGCCTCACTGGCTTAAAGTTGTTAGAGTGAGACAACAAAGCTCATCCACCTTGTCTCAGGAGATGAAAGTTCACAGCTGTTCCTTACCGACTCGCTATATATATACGCTACAGACTACGACGGACCAACGTTCTTTCCATCTCAACAGAGATAGACTCCAAAGATTTTAATAAGCAATCCCTCATCGCTTTCTTATCCTGTGAGCTGCGGTTAAAACCCCATATCCCTTCCAAGATCTGCTTGAGATACCATGGATATCTACTTCGGACAATTTCATGTCCTGCCCACAAGCGATCGAAGCTTTGCCCGCACCAAAAAGACTTTGTTTTCTCGATGAGGTGAGCTCATGACTCACTGATGCTTGAATGGGATAGAAGTGCTTGGTCTCAAGCTTATCCAACTCCTAGCCGTTACATGGTTTAAGCGCTCCAGCCATACTCGGTTCTAGCTAAATCTTTTGATACGCTTGTCGTATTATGTCGATGACGCTGGAAGCATCTTGCGAAATCACGGATAATACATTTTTGGGATGCAGAGAAAGGTGTCCACCGAATCATTCAATTTGCCTGGCTTTCAGGCCACTGTAAAGTTGTAATCCGCGAAGAATGACAACTATCGCGCCTTTCGTTGTGACAAATGTGGAGTTTTTGTCCCTGTACGCAACTTTGGTATAAACGACTAATAGCTTGAAACGCAAGAGGTGAACTCCAAACTTACCAAATCATATCTCATTGCTAACAATTCTTTGTCGCGAGCGGAGTAATTCCGTTTAGCTGCCTCTTGCTGCCTCGACTGATACGACAGGACAAGTTCCTGTCCTTTAACATCTTGCTGCAGCAATGAACATCCAATCGCAAAGTTCTAGACGTCGCACTCGACACTGAAAGGTAGATCGTCATTTGGTAATGTCAAAATTGGCGCTGCATACAACCTATGCTTGAAATTGTCGAAAGCGACTGCACAAACATTTGTTTATAACATCTCTTGATCTTTCTTTAACAAGTCCGATAACAAGCTCAACCATTTTCTCGGATCCTTCTGTTGGTTTGTAACGGGCTTACACGTACCCTGAGTGTAACAGGGTTACACGTATCCTTCTATGAATGGGTGGGTCACACAAGATGGTGTGATCGTACAAAGGTGTGATTACACAAGTCGGTGTAATCACTCAATGGTGTGACTACATCGTAACAAGAAGCCACAACGTGGCGCGACTACCACTAGTTAATCATATCGAATAGGTTTTACTATTTAATGAGGAAAAACTAGGGTTTGGATATAGGCGGATCTGTCGCAAGTAAAACAGATAAATGCATTTTCGAGTTTTAACGGAAGTTTGTATCTGCCTTGGTTAAGGTTTTGGAATACTCTTGGAGGTAGCGAATTGCGATCCGCTACACTCGTGCTGGTACGTAAGGTCGGTGACCTTAGCTTAGCTTTCTCCAAGCAAAGAGCTACGGCTGCCCGGCTGCATAGTTTGTGTCGGCCATTCAGAGATCGCTTTGATCTTTTCTGTGTCTGCCCGAACACCGTAGTCGGCGACAGAAAAATCCAAAGCTGGTACTCCTTCGGCGCAAAAAAAATTATCGATGTCGACAAGGAGCTGAAGTTCCGTGATACACGCCAACGCCAGTTACAGGTGTTAGAGTTGAGATGAACTTGATCGATAGATCGACCTGTTTTGAGTTTTGAATGGACTAAAGTGTCGTCAAATACGTCGACGCGAAGTATCGCAATGGACGGAATAAATGCCTAACGAGAAGGTTAAACGTCGCTAGCGCCTTGGAGAGTCCTTGTGACATTACCAGCCACGCACATATTTTTGCTGACTGCCGTATTAGGAATCGATGTAGGATCCGTTGGAACGTGATAGTAGCCATCTACTAGATAAACAACGCTGAAGCGCTTTGAGCCAGTCATCTTGTTGATAATGATATTCTTGCAAGGAAGAGGGATCTGTGCGGGCAAAATGTTAGCGTTCAGCTTGTTTTATGCGTGTAAAATGCGCTACTTGCGGTTGGGTTTGCGAACACAAAACGTTGGCGCACTGTGGGGAGATCTACTATATTTCATCCACCCCTGTTCCAGAGATGACCATCAAAGACCATCAAGAGACTGATAATCAAACTAAATGCAAATCGCGTTGTAGAAGTATTCGAAGAAGGTGTTTATGTACTAGTCAGTATAAAAAACATGGCTGACGCTGCCGTCTCCAGCCTAGGATCTTTTAAGCCCCTTCCCCGATATATCGATGCCTAAAATTGTGCCGGAAATGCATATCCATTGGAATCTAATTCCGTATCCATCCACCATTTTGCGTCGGCTTGCCCAAGCCATACATTGTCGATTCCACTTATCGAACGGATTCTGAGAACGAGGTTGATCGTAGACCGGAGACGAAAATTGCGAGCGCGGATGAACACGTCGTTAAAATCCAACAGTCTAATCTGTGCCACAGCACTCTAAAGTTGATATACTTCGTCATGAAGGCGTTAATTCTCCGCTTGGAGCCAATCACCTCCAGCGGACTTTGCTGCGTGAACGTTCATCTCCGTATGACAAACACCAGCTCATATTGATTTCGTCGCCTTCGACATTTGATGACCCATCTTTGCGATCGCGGTCGCATGCTAAAACCTCGTCTAGACGTATTGTTACGTCTGCACGTGTATGTGAAATGGCTCGGCTATCCGGATTCGAATAGCTCGAAAAAACCACATTCGCAACTCCTTGCTGAATGCCGTGACGTAGTCTAAAAGTAAAAGGTTGTGAATCCCCACTGGCTTCACAAGAAGCCGAAACGAACGAGGCCCCTTGTCTCAACGCCTGAATACCAACCATTGGAGTCGACGACAACGAATGCAGTGACGATGCAGGTGGTAGAAAGCCTTGGGAATTTACCGTACAACCGATCTTTTGATAGTCGCCGCAGGCATGAATTGGATTATTTACATGCGAACTCAAGTCCTTCGAAACTTTCGTGTAGTCACGTTTCGATTTCGTTACATGCGACGCCGCTGGTGGATTCACTACCATGTCTCCACGACGTGAGATAATATCTGCTTCGACTTGTTTTTTGTATACGAGTTTCGCGTATCGAAAACGCATGTCGCGCACCTTGGCGATCGCCTGATAACGATTTGTTTGTCGGATTTGCGATACTTCTTAATCGCAATCGACTCGGTCACTCCCAGAATGCTCAGTCGATATCGTTGGGCGACTCCGCTGGCCGTTTTCGTACCCATGGTATTCCACGTATATAATGGTACGGATTGCGTGCGCCTCGATGACGCAACAGCCATCGATTCCAGTGTTGGATAATGCAAACAAATGATTCAACGGCCTCCATCAGATTCATTAAAAAGTGTTTCGAAGGAAATTGCCTGATCAATTCAAGGGACTCCTCAAGCTCTGCAAATTCGATCTTCATACCAGCGCTAGTTTTCGGACGGTGTGAAATTTGCGACACGTCGTCATTTGACAGTGATTGCAAAGCATATTTCTTGCGTGTGACACGGGCCACTGGCAATGTCGAACAGGAGGAGCCGTTCTGCGTTTTTTTCAAACCAATGCCTCTCGCATCGGCGTCTCTCGTTGGTTCAATCCGACGTCTCTTGCGCCGCCCTTGGGCTCAATGGTACAAGTTCTTCATTCAGGTACCTGCTATTTTAAGTCCCATTTTGTGTAGGGAGTGGTGAAAAGGGGAGGTAGGCCAATAACACAGTTTGTGTGGCACATACTTGGTTTCTGACTTACATAATGCACACAGAGCAAATTAGCAGATGTTGACATTGATTTTAATTTTTACTTAAGATTAGAATTATGATAAAACCACCTATAATATATTCAGTGTTCATTTCATCAACAGATCCACACACGTTGTGGTAAAGGGGCGCTTACGACAGCTTCAGGAAAAAAACCAAGCCTCAAAGTAAATTTATCTTGGCACAAGAGTGTGTGTAATGAGGTGTCCCGTTGCAAAAACACGCGGACCTTTGAACAGGGTTTACGGCAAATAAATTGCACTAGTTGTCATTCTGACAGGCATAGCGTGAAAAGACCTAATCTTCTGTAATGGTGAAACACAAGCTGCTCAATAAACTGTCTTGGGGGAAACAAGACACGCTTAGTGATGCTCGGTCTCTTGTTAGTCCGGAGAAACTAAAAAAATGGCATCCAGGGACTAAAGGCAAAAATATCTTCTTGGAGATGTTTTCTAGTTGTGAAATTGCGCGGGTGAGACACCAACAAGATTCCAACCGAGGGTCAGCGGCGGTGCTAATAATGCTCTCCATACATTCGCTCACGTTGGGCGTCCAGCTTTTTGATAGCAGCTACATGTATAATCTCATTTTCTGGATAAATAAGGATTCTGACCATAAATCTGGTAATGCTCCAGATGAAGCAACAGTGCGTCGCGCTAGGAGTCTTTAATCACTGTGACAACATAAAGAATGGGTATTTGGGTGCAGTGTTTCTGCTAAAATCGCATTTTGAATGCGGGATATTTGAAGTGACATATACGCTTACTTTGAGTAGATGGGGTGAACGCGGAATGACTTAATGCGAGCCGTATTTATTCGGAGATATTACACAGATGGTAGCTATGACCGCCTCTGAACGAGGGTCTCAAAAGCCTGCAGATCCATGACATAGTCTGCTAGATCCACAACCATTTTCGGGTAGATGTACCTCTTTATCAGACGAAATGTGTGCGTGCCAAGTTCTCATCCATCCGACGTGGGAAGCGAGAGCAAGCAGACTTTGTCCAAAATCTGCTGATTTAAAAATCGCGTCTGCGACAGACACTCCTCCAGAGGTGGTAACAGCCACCATATTGATGGAAGGGTTGGAATTGGTGTGGCTCGAACTGTGAAACTCTACGTTTATCCTTCCTTTCAGGGAAGCGGATAGACTTGCATTAAATGCGAAAACAAATTGTGTGCCGCGAGAACCGATCGGGTAAATTGGAGGCATTATAGCGCATAAAAAGCAATGATCTTCTTCGTGCTAGGGAGGAAAGAGAGACCTAATGGGTGCCGAGCAGCTCCATGGACTCGAAGATGAGGGTACAAACACCCTAACACTTTATCGGTCCTTCCCTACTGGCTAAGGGGTACGAAGGCTTAGAATCCCGCGCAGGGTCGTTAGACGAATTCCTTCTGGGAAATGTTGAGCACAAGGCGGTCTTCTGAAACTTATCTGTGATATATTGCGACGCGTAGATATTGAGATCGAAGATATGTAAAGCATATAGTGGATACTCTCTTCAAGAGAGTTACGGCTCACAGCTCAGAACCGCTGCTTGTTAACATGGCGCTGAAAGTCTCGTGTCATTGAGAAAAGTTTGCCTCTAGTCTGTCAATTACAGTTTGCAATTATTGGAGCATTTAAGATGTCAAATACGAATGCAGTATTTGTGCGTGTTGCGACTGGAATACTTGCAAAATTGGTGAAGTTTTTGTGAAACAATACTATAAACTTTTAGATCTTCGACAGCGTAGAAGCTATCAAAGTACGAAGGGCTGCAAATTTGTATTGATGCACTGCACTCCAGCGCAGCAAAAGGAAGACAAAAGCGGCAGTGAATCAAAGTCTCGCAAGGAAAAAATGATAGTTGATAGCGTTTTTCAAAGTGAATGCTTGCTAAATCAGGAATAAACGATTTTATGTCATGGTATACAAAAAGGTGTGCTGTAAGCTGGTGAAGAGTTGGTGCAGCTGAAAAGCAATTTAAGGTGCAAAGCAAAGGGCCAGACACCATGGTTATATGAATGAGCCTCTTTTATCATGAGGTAACAGACCTGCTGAGTCTTTACTATCACGCAGCTCGTCCACCGAGCGGGCAAGTGAAGCTTCACAGGTGGCGGGAGAGATTACCAGCCGCAAATAAACGTGACCGTAAAATTCGGGATTTCTCAACCTCTACAACCCCCCTTTTAGACGCTTTCATTGAGCTAGATTAGTTAGCAAAAAGAACGTTTGCACATAATTACAGGAAGGCAAAGTCATGGACTTGCAACGAATGGTACCGTAGGATAAGCTATGCTCACCATTCATCATGAATGTGCCGTAGGATAAGCTATGCTCATCATTCATCATGAATGTGCCTTTCGCTAAATACGCTTGCAAAGCTTGTATTGAGGGAGCTACAGCTTGCTTAAGGATCCAACATTTCGTTTTACATATTACGTCATAAGAGACCTTTCACGCATGTTGCTACCAGATAAAGATCATAAAATTGCGTCACACCTTATGGAGTCTAGTACTGTATCATAACTTAGAGCCAAATCGACTAAAATTGCTGTCTTGCCGAGGCACATGTTGCATGCCCGTCAGTGTGATGCGGGTACCTGTGCCAAGAGTTGACAGGGTAGAGCCAGCGCCGAAATAATTGAGTTGCTGCCAATTGCGAAATATTTTCTACTTAAAGAAGCAAGATTGTAATACTTTGAGATGTTTTAGCGCTATTCACTCATTCAAAGTGCTCAACTGACCCATCACAGTTTTATAAACTGCCGATTTGCTAAGTTGTCCTAAATTTTGATCGATGATATCGTCAAATCAAACGCTATGATAAAGATACACTTGCCTTGAATTGGCTTGATCACTCCCCACCCTTGTTGTAGCTCTCGTCAGATCACTTATCATACCAGAGTGTTTATCATTACTGCGATACCATTCTCACTTCGACGACCGTCATGGCCACCTTCTCAATGTGCCGTGGCAAAAAAACTGTTTCCATGCCTTAATGCATTATCATTTCTCTTGCTCAGCACGAAGCATTCCCTTCGCGTCGAATAACGTCAAATAAGCTTCGACCACGTTATTTTACATTATGGCGCCAACTCCCGAGCAGGAAACAAATTCTAAAATGCACTTCTCTTGCGGCCAATGTGCCCATCAAATTGACTTTGGATGACGGCGAAGACACATTCAGTTGCGATCGCTGTTAAGATTAGTTGCGTAGACTTTGCTTCACAAGTAACTTTTTGCTTCTAAGTCAATTTAAACACCCTAGCCCCGCAATCCAGCATCAGCGCATCTCGACCAGCAATTTCATTCTTGCATACTTTCAATCACTCAAATGATAGCGCTTCGCAACTTCTGGCTACAAAGCACCGATGTGATCCCGTATCCTATTTCTTCAACTCTATACCAGCTATAAACTCACACAGAGTAGATGTGATCCGTGAAAGTTTAATTTGCATTTGAGGCGTTTGGGCTCATACAGCTTGTGTCAGTCCTTATAGAGCAAATTGAAACAGAAATGTTTTAAGTCTACGCTAAGCAGTCTACATCACTTGCTACAATGAACCTGTCTTATAGTCTTAACAACTTAATCGCTCCCAATGTCATATGATGATTTTTCTCTGTAATGCACGTCTTGCATTCGTGTTCAGACCCGTTTCATCCACCACATTTTCAATTAATGCATCCATGCGGTGGCGTAACATTATATTTAATCCCATGCGCCAAACTCCATTCCAAATTTTCCAGTCGTTAAGTTCTTACAATTTCGGCGTGCGGATTTGCCGTATGGTCACATATCAACGTATACTTGACTATTGCGTGCCACTTGTTCCCGATAAACAGCAACAAATGCTTGGTGTTTTAACGCTCGCCTGCTTCCGAAGTCATGGAAGCGTTCACTTCTCAATACTAAGATTGCATATTTTCACTTCTTTTCATACATTTGCTATGTTTCTGCACGGTTCGCTGCCTTAGCCATTGAATGAAAGCATATAGACATATCTTTTGCATGTATAGTAACAATCTAAAACAAAAGAAATATAGTCAAGTGCTCCTACATGCATATGTGACCTCTTCTTGTCAGTTACACATATTTTGTGGGATACAGAATGCTGGCTCCTAATTGAAACAAGACCAACGTGTCGTTGGCTTTCAGAGTGGGAAAGATAAACCAGTCTCTTCTGCTAAGTCCACAAAAGTATAAAGTTAAGCTGCTTCAGTTCAAGCTCCATATCCCAGAAACTTGATTTAATTCAAGCTGAAGTTCAATCTGATTATATATGTCATATTCATAAAACGTTAGGTTTCATCAGTAAAACTTTAGAAACCTTTGAGGCGTTTTGTGTGTACCTTTAAAAATCACTAACTCATTTGATTCAGCTGCAAAATTACTCTAATCCCTCTTGTCGTCCATCATCCTTCAAGTTGGGACTACTCTTCTCCCTTCACGTAGAGAATCGTTTCCTCGTCACACAAGCGTGTGTGTTGTGTTTGAGGGACTGTTGTGAACAGCGCCCATTACAACAAACGATGACATCCTGACTATCGTGTCAGTAAACATAAATAACGTGCCTGTCAGCTTTCAATTCTGCTGTACCTGTCTGCGCCTGAGTCCAACGTGCTTTACATTCTACGGGCTCACTCAGAGTCATGTATGTACTAAATATATTAATGCGCATCCTCGCTTTGATACATGTCAATCGTTGGCGACCCCCAACAATGGCATCAGTATGCCTCGCATACGTTTCGTCATTGATTTCATGTGGTCAATCAATCTCGCTCGCCAACTTTCTTATCGATCGAGTCTGTTTATCTTGAAGCGTGCTGTTGCCCTCTTTTTTTGTCCTTTTAGTATGATGATTGATTCGTCCTTAACGCATCTGCAGAAATTAACTTGGTTCTATGCTACCACAACCATTTTTCTAAAGCATGGATCGTCTCGATCGACTTGCTGAACGTGTTGCAGCGTCGATCAGGGCTGTCAAGATTGAAGTATAGCTTTTCCTATCTGATAAATTATCCAACATGCATTTTTGAGCTGTGTAGCAAACCCCTCAAGCACAAAATGCATTGTTTAAACTGGTAATTAGCAACATTCATTGACTCATGCGTGATGAACAAAGCCGGCTAAGTCAGTCCAATCCGACGAGACCATTTACACAATGGTTTGTAAACACATCAGATGCGTAAAACATATAGCAGAAAGTGGGTACGGCATATCTATCACATCTTCAAATTCGAAGTATGTTGCGTATGATAGGGTACAGTCTGTCAGGAATGAGACTTGTCTTTGTAAAATTTAATTTTTTAGTTGCGGCAGTCGTCAAATGTTGTTTTCGTAATCTTTAATCGGATCTTAGACGCGTCATCATTTGAATTTGAGATATCCACCCGGTTGCTTTCTTTAATGGTGCGAACCCTATACAGCGTTCGCAAAGCTTGTTTTTGCTGTAGGCCCATCCCATAATGTAGACGGCCACGTTTTTTAGCCTCAGAATGATGATCGCTTGTTTCCTTTTCTGTCGCTAGAAGCAATCTTGTCTCTCTACTATAACTAACTAGCCAATCTTTCCCACGATGTTAGCACGATCTTCTTGTCTATTGTTAATATAGAGATAGTAACATCAAAGAAATGCAGAAGAAATCTAACATAGCGCAAAAACATGTTTCTAATGATTTGAGTTGATGACATTTAACATACCCGTTTAAATGCTCGCATATACTGACCTTGAGCTGTTTTGACTTGAATAGCGATCTTTCAAACTGTAATAGTCCGTATGACAGGAAAATTCCTTATTCACGTTAATCCACATTTAATCTACAACAAACACGATGCTTAATGCACTTGAAACAACTGACGAGGATGAGAACGTCGTAGTCGCGCAGAATGGCGACGTTTCGGATGATGATCCACAGGAGAGTACAGCTGATGAAGATGACGACAAAGATATCGAAGACAATGAAATGGTAAGTGACGAGGACAAGGAGAAGAAGTCCAATAGCGCATCTATTCTGCGCCTCGTGCAGAATCTTCCAGATGCCGAAGCTAGACGTCACGAACACTTTCGCCGTTCACATTTCGAGCGCAGTGCTATCAAGAGAGTAAGTTTAGAAGAGAAACGTACTTGACAGTCAGATTATAAATATGACTGTGTGATGTAGTGTATGGCGCAGGCAATTCTTGAATGCTCATCTACGGACAAGAGGGTTCCTGGCGTCACTAATGTCATGGCAATTGTCATGGCTGGTATGGCAAAGGTCTTTGTGGGTGAGATCACTGCTGAAGCACGACGGATGATGGAAATAAATGGCGACACTGGGCCGATTCCTCCCCGTTATCTTCGTGAAGCACATCGCAAATACTATAAACGCCGGCCACTCGCACGTGGTCGTAATCTACGGCGTTTGTTTCGTTAATATGCCAACACACTTGTCATGCGAAGATATATGTTGTTTCACAAGTCTATTATTCGTTATATGATTCTATCGTGGCTGCTTTTCTTCGGCTAAGAGGCAATCGTTTTCCCGAGGTGAGATACTTTTTGCTTCTAATTCTGTTTCATGGTAAGTGCCAACTCCGCCGTTGCCGTCATGATGAGGTGATGAGAATGAGTTGACACTTTCCTTTATGCCGCGATCGTGGCCAGATAAGGCGAAAATTGGAGACATTGTTGAAGATGGAGACACAGTCTGCACATGTGCTGGAGAACGCGGATAGTAATGCACTTCTTCCTCGGAGTACATGGAAAGCAACGACTGATCCTTCAATATCAGGCTTATCTCTGGAAACGAGGGACGGACATCTGGATTCTGATGCCAGCATGATCGCATTAAGCGAGCTAGTGCAGGCGGGCAATTAATCGGAATTACTGGACGAAGTCCGTTTACCACTGCTGTCATCTGTGCAGACATCAGTCACAACAATGTCATGAGTGTTTGGCCTGACAATTTACGCATAGAATATCGAACATACCAATTGAAATGGGTTCATGCCTTGGTCACCATAGGGCTTACTTCGGGACCAGGTGGAGTATAATAATATAGCAAAGGAATACACATCGCCCTTTGTAGAGCATTGAATGCCGCCCATTGTGGCCATTTCGGGAGCCATATAACTTGGCGTACCAACTTCCGCAGTCATCGTCGTGGCATCGGGCTCAATCAGCCGCGAAAGACCAAAGTCGCAAATATTAACATCATCTGTCTCTGAAATGAGCACGTTGGCTGGCTTTAAGTCGCGATGTACCACGTTTCGGCTGTGTAGAAATCCCATACCGCTTACGATTTGGCTGATCACTTTCATGAATATTCTCTTCTCGAGAGGCCCTTTAGCCGCTGGATTTTCGATCAACCCACTGAGCGATTTTGGGCAAAAATCTGTCACGATGTACAGCACGCGATTGTAATAGCTTACACCGTAGAATCGCACGACATTTGGGTGATGCAAGCGACTTAATATACTAACTTCGCGTCGAAAGAAGCTTTGAAAGTATTCTTGGCCTGTTACGGGACTATACAAGCGTTTTACAGCGACAACCGAGCTTCCTCCACCACTATGCAACAAACTTCGAAACACTTGACCGGATGTCCCGTTACCGACCTCGCGCTGCAGAGAAAGTGTATCGAAAGGGATAAGCCAGTCGCGGCTGTCATTGGAAACAAAGTATTCAAGATCTGCCATGTCGGAAATCTCAACGTACTCAGATTGCGAAAAACTATGTCCTCGATCGAGGAAAGCTCCATGCAACACATGCGGCTGGCGAGCTAAACGACGCATAGTACACATGCAAAAACCTAGTGTTGATAGTGCAATCGTGCCTAGAATTGCCACCATAGCGAATGGAAAATCGTACGACTCACAGCTATCACCACCATAACGTGCATCACATTCGCATACAGCCTCAGTACCTGACATGACACATTGACCATGACCACTGCAAGCCATTTCACTTTCCAAGAATCCCGGACATAGCTGACATGTTGGTCCAATATATCCATCTGCGCAAGTAATACACATATGCTTTCCTTCAAGTTTCCAACCTTCGTGACACAAGCACTGTCCAGTTCCGTTTAATCCGCTAGAACAAATTCCATGACCGCAGTCATGTGGACACGGTGTGCAGTCTTCGCCAAAAAAACCTTCCTCGCAGTCGTAGCAGTCAGTGCGAGAATCCCAGCCATGGTGACAATTGCAATTGCCTGAGCCCCGCAGTCCATCGTCACAGCGTCCTTCACCACATTTCCGACAAGATACGCAAGTCTCGCCATAATATCCACTCATACAGCCGACACAGTTGTTTGAGTCGGACCATCCAATGTCACAAATGCATCGTCCATCGCCATCAACTCCTGAGTTGCAATGTCCGTGAGGGGCACAGATTGGACACGACCGGCAGTGAGTACCAAAGTGCTGCGGTGCACACTGGCACGACATGGATATGGGATTAAAGTCCCATCCGTCGTCACACAGGGAACAGCGACTCTCAGACGTATATCCTTCGTCACAGATACACATTCCATCACCGGAGCTTGTATCATTACAGCGGCCGTGTTCATTACATGTGCGGCATGGTGTGCATGATGGGCCATAAAAGCCATTCTGACACTCGAGACACCGCGATTCCGATGAAAATCCTTCAGAGCACACACATTTCCCATCGCCTAGTAACCCATAATTGCATTCGCCACCATCGCATGGATCACAAGGCTGGCAAGTCGGTCCAAAAAAAGAGCTCATACATTCCATACAGTTGTTATCAGCATCAAAGCCTACAGCACATGAACATCGACCACTTCCCATCACGCCATCATCACAATTACCATGAGGAAAATTGCAGTCTGGGCAGCGTTTACACCTATCGCCAAAGTAACCAGGCAAGCAAGTTGCACATCGAGTATTCGGGTCAAACCCTTCCAAGCAATTGCATTTGCCTGTGCCTGTCAGACCCGAATCACACCGCCCGTCGTTAAGACACGGCTCGCAATTTTGTTTACAGAAGTCGCCAAAGAAGCCGCTTGCGCAATCTTGGCAATCAGGAGCGGCGTACCCATCGCTATATGACCGCAAGAACAAGTTGCAAAAATGTCATTTTTTGCTTATGTTACTATGACCTAATCGGGAAATCTTACGTACACGCATGAGCATGCTCGTGGAGTATAGTCATTCGCAGCACAGCCGCACTTGCCATTTCCAGAACAAGCCGTTAATGAAGCACTGCTCCATCCAGGACAATCTATACACGACAACAAAAAGGTCAGCATCTAAGTGTATCGAATGTATTGAGCAAGATACCGATAGTCTACCTGAATTATCTTGTGCTTCAAGGTAAATATTTATTTCTGCGTAACCAGCAATTGAAACGCCAACCATGGAGCACACAGGATGAACTTCATGAGGACCTTTCCATTCAAATTGAATCGAAATCGGCAGTTCGTCACTAGTAATTTCTGAAATTATGGACTTTCGTCCGTCCGGACCAATATTTCCATTGCCCCAAGGCGAAAAAATATTGAACATATCATTGCAATGCGGATAATTTGCTACCAAATACGCTCGAGATGGATGTACCGGGGCCTGAAGCATCTCGACACCATTCACAAGCATGCTTTCTACTGCTCCACGACCTCCAGCAGGCGATTCCCAGTCAATTTGCATCACAGCAACCGATAAGTCTGCCTGTAGAAAAAAGGATATATTAATGTCGATGAAATCATCAGATATAGAGTCCAAAACGACATGATAAGTACCTTGCACACTGTCTGTTGGGTTAAATTAAGTCCATTAAACTCCACAGGCTCCAAAGTTGAAAACGGACAAGTGTTGTTCATCCAACTTAAACAACGTGCAATGACTTGTGTATGCTGCGTCAGTGCGTCGACTCCAAGCAACGGCATCATGATTATTCCAATCCAAACAGCAGATATATAGACCACCCAGCTTCTAAATCTTCTGAATCGCCTGTCTAGCCTAGAGATATATACGATCTGCTCTAATTTTCTGTGATTTTGTCGCATCAATAAGCTTTTCTTTCTGGTATTGTAGACTGACTCATTGCACGAATTTCGCCGTCTCACAGGCCAACAGTCCAAGTATTGATGAACTTGTCGATTATTTAGTGTGCAAAATGAAGCGTGAGAATCAAATGATCGCTGATATCTATCTACAAAGTTTTGCTTCGTCCGTCGATGGCGTCGCATACTGCTGACCGGCCGGGCGTGTAGCCCATCCATTGACTGGCGCGCACTTGTTAACTTGCACTAAGCAATGCTCAGGAAATTAAACACGTTTCGAATAAAAAGGTGATCGCTCCGGGTGCGGACGAAAAGAGGCGTAAGATGCTGCACGTGAAGCGGTAAGAAGAGTAATTCGATGCACTTCTTTGTTGGATTAAGTATTAATTTTACACAAATGTTGCATATCGGTTTTAACAAGTTTATTTAGTTCTACAGAAAAAGGTATTTTCTTACGCTCGAAAAAAGTTCTTGTAAAGTTTTTTTTAGGTGGTAGAAACGCGTTTATTGTCCAACGTCTTGACTGCTCATCACTAATCGAATGAGCTTCTACCACGCTGTCGTGTCATGAGCTCAGATCATTGATGAAAATGGCAACATTAATGCGTTAGCGATTTTTGACGTTTCTAAACTTAAATTTTGTCATTCTATAAGATATCACCATATAAATTTCATGTTATTTATACCTTTGATGGAAATTTAGAGTACTGGAACGTTCTTGAAAACATCTGATGCATGTGCAACTTCAAAATGGGTATTATGTCTAGAAAAACTCATTTGAGCGCAAATTATAGCACTAATTAATGTGAAGCGACGATGCTACGGTAAGTTCGCCCCCCCGAAAGTGCAATTGAGTCGACAAGTCGAACGAGGCGCATAAGACCTTCCACTTGCGACGCATTTCGTGGCTCCGTAGTGTCCGTAGAGCATGTCCTTATTGATTCCAGAAGAGAGTTTAAGAGCTTTGTCAAGACAATCTCACTCACGGCAGTTGGATACAAATCGTGAGGGTGAAGAGCTTTGACTTGCGCTGATTTATCTGTATTCCACACGCCTTGCAATTTCTCTAAAAGCTGTTTGTCAATCCATCGATGCGAAGCTGCATCTACTAGCGCTTGATTGTCAATACCCCCAGCGTTTACTCGCGAAGTTTTTTTGCGAATTTTAGCAAGAATTGTATCTCGATGATGTATTGTAGATTCGGATAGTTGTGGTGCTGAGTCGGGTAAACGCATCGATAATGCTTTTGTCTCACTATCAAGTAGCCGTAATATTCTTTTTGCCTGCAAGTACTTATTTAAAATTAAATCCTGATTTTTTAAACAGCGCAGTCATATAAATCTCGACAACTTTACCTGCTTCACCCGGCAGTAGATCGGAATCACCGACGATAATGTAGGTGCTTTAGCTATCTGCTCAAATTGGAGCGACTCCAACTTGACCTTCGTGAGCACAAATTCATGCAATTTTTGATATGCGTGCTGAAGGCTTGCCATCTGACAAGGAAACGATGTTTGAATACGAGCAACTGGTATTTCATGACGCCCAAGCTTGTGCTTTTGGTTCACGACAAATTGTCGTCTTGCAGGACTCAACGACAAGTATTCGTTCATCTTACAGCAAAATGCAAATCGCATCGATGATTCGCGCTCCTTTTCTTGGAGATCATGCAGCTGTTTTTCTAAAGCTTTCAACTCGCGTGGATATATCAGTCGAGCTCTCGGCCGGGTCTCCGGTAGCTGCCTTATCCGCTGGACCGATTGAGTTGCCTTTGCAATCGCCAAAATGTTCTGTAATTGCTCTCTGGAGTGTGATTCCGCTTTCCTTTTTTCGTTGCTGCTGTCGCCATTAGCCGCATGTTCCGTTCGAATTTGACGCGCACGCTGAATAGCGTCTTGAATCGACTGCTCCACAGCCACCATCTCGGTTTGTCGCAATGCTTTTTCCTCACAGTGTGCGGTATCCAACTCTTGAATATAATTGCAAATACTTTGGAGCCTCTCGCATTGTTGTCTTAGTAATGTAGTCCGAAATCGCAAGTCGGTCTCGATGCTAACGAACGTGCGCGACAGATCATCGGCGAGTGCATCCCAATACGCCATAAAATTGGAAATCACCTTAGATTACTCTTTTTCTCACTCCTGTTCTCTGTACCTGATATATTGATAGCACTAATATATATGAGAACAGGCGATTTTTTACAAAACCTGGGGCACAAAGTATAAATACGGTAGAATCTGTCTAAATCAAACCTGTTTGATTTTAAACCCTCTCTAAATTGAACAAGAGATATGGACCCATGTTAGGCACAGGAGAACCTGTCTAAATTAAACTTGTTTGATTTAAAAACCGCTCTGCATTAAACACTGTCCCCCAGTCCCAACATGTTTAATTTAGACAGGTTTTACTGTATTCGCATCATAGATTTTGATATATTTGAACTTGTGTATTATGTTGTCATTGCCGCAATCGTGCAGAGGGCAGATTATAACGAAGCGGAGACATATTAATTAAATACTCTCCAAATTTTATACTGCTCTTGTTTCTTAGGTATATTTGTAGTACATACTTACTTTCTTAGTAAGATACCCACAATAAAATAGTAATAACTTCTACATGTTAAAAGTTGAAATTTGCAAAAAAACTTTACTTTATCTTAAAGATCTATTTCACTATCTAAGTTCATGCTAGATCGAGCAGCATGTCGAAGTACTCATCAGAAATTTCTCGGATACGCTTGTTCCAGTGAGAAGTAACATTCGTATGCAGCGCAGACGCGATCTTTTCGCGAAGGATTCGGTCACGCGACAAATACATACTCATGAGCTGGAAGTTTCCACACATGAGGCACGCCTCTTGAGCCACAAGAAAATGCATCGATTGAATACAAGCTTCCATACGCGTGAAAGTAGAGCGTATGACGTCAGCAGGCAACATGAGGCCAAGCACCATAAACTGTGTCAGTAAACCAATTGTAAATCGCACAAAGAATAATTGCAACTGCACATTGCGCTGTGGCCATTTGAGCATCATCCAGCGCAGAAAATTCTCTCCGTGCTTGGGAAAAAAGAACGTCATTCGATTTAGTAGCTCTCCCATTGCGCGGTAAGTCGTGGCCTCAGCAGATTCGCTACATTCCGCATACTTTTCAAGCTGGTTGCGATTTGCATCAGAGATTCCATTCCCTCCCGGTGAGCTACGAACAAGTAAGCGGATTGCACGAGTTATCTGACTACACATATCACTAATAGCATCACGAACTTCGATATCAGTGCTGCCGAACACATCGACATTGTATCGCGCATCCCGTTCGATGATATCCATTGCTGCATTTAAAAATGCAAGCATACCTTTTACGGTAATAAGTTCCTTGCCGTCACTGCCCGGATCTAGATTTATTAGACTTTGGTGCTCGTAAATCGCCAGTGAAGTTGCCGTTGCAGCAGCCAAAATACAAGGACGTAGAGCTGAAATCATGCGGAAGATCGCACTGATGACTGCAAATCGATCGTATTGAGCTCGAAGATCCAGTTTTACCATAACCAGCATCTCTCGTGCAATCCATTGTGGCGTAATTAACATCCTCTGAAGAGTCTCTGCAGTAGATCCACGTGCTAGCATCTGCTGTATCAAGGTGAAGGAATTAAATAGCATTTTCGTAAGCGCGGCCTGAAATTGTAATAAATCAACGTCTAGGACGCTAGATTTTGGTTTGAAAGCTGGAGTGCCAATATCTTCGTCTTCATCAAAATGAAAAACATCTTCATGCTGAGCACCACCGAGAAAAAGAAGATTTAGTTCTTGCGTGACTTCAATGTCGGGAAAGAGCAGACACATAAGCTCAAGCACTACTTCGTCGATACTGAGAACGTCTACCATGCGCTTAGTCTCGTGTTTGCGACGCCCTACGCGGCGCTTCATCTTGCGCTTTGGGGTGCTATCAGCAATCGATTTCGAGGCTAATTCTAGCTCATCAAAGTTGTCGTGGCTGAGTAATTCACCCGATTCGTTAAAGATACGCGCGCTTTCGAAGAGAGTCATGGGTCGTATCTCACGTCTGTTTTCGTCTTGCATTCCGATGTACGCAATTGACGGTGCTGAAGATGCGAACGTTTGCAAGTCCATGGTTTCTGCTACAGAAGTCCATGATGGTGGCCATGACGTTGCAGACGGTCCCGATCGACTAAGTTGCGATGCACGATTGGTCGATGCAGTCACCTGGTGCGGCAGTTGATCGGAATAGCTACTGTGTGTGTTTTTGGCAGGCTGAGGTAACCATACATCTACCTCATGACGTTTGGAGTTTGCGCGTCGCTGGTGATGACCGTGATGCTTAAAACGTGGCTCAGCCCGATTTTCGGTCATTCGTCGGCCAGCGTCACGGTGGTGATGCTTTAGCTTGCGCTGTAGCTTCCAGTCCGTGTCCTCGAGAACATGCGATGGCAATGCAAATGAAGTATTGGTGACAGGCATAGCAGATTGTGCTTTAGACTACGTAACCACGAGGCAGAGGAATCGCAAGGGGTACTGCTGACTTTAAAGAAAACGGCAGAATGACGACGTCTGGTGGAATCTATTCGGATTTGGTCGCTTTTATTTAATATTTGTATAGAACGAGCCAGCATGTCCGTTTTGTATATGACGTAAATGATAAGTGCATGAACTTTGCTGCGAATCTACGGATTCTTGTCAGCCGAAAAAGATACAGTATCCGACAAGTCTATAGATTGTATTGAACAATATCTTCTTACGACGTGATTCTATTGAAAGACGTAAGTTTGAGACAGATTGTAAAAATTTGACAATTAACGCAGCATATTCTCCTGGTTCAGCTGGCGACGTCGTGGCTTTTCGCCGTTTCATGGTACGTATTAGATATTTTTGTCTAAATTCTGGTACGTTTTGGTAGTAGCGTCGCTCGGAAAACACATGTAGCTTTGTTACTATTTTGATATTGTATGGCTCCATCATCGACTTACATGCTTTAAATGTGGTGACACTTTTAAGCACTTCATGCCACTTTTAATGTATAGGTTATGCCAGAAAATGATCGTTTTTAGGCTTGAGCATCCACGAAATAGTAAGAGTCTCTTTCTCAATGATGACGTCACAGCTAGGGTGGTACCAATGTAACTAATTGAATTGGAATTATTTAAGTTGGCTATCAGTTGAGTCCGATGTCTCTTTAGATGTCTTAGAATCGACGTCTAGCTAGCTACGTGCTGGTTTATAGCACTTTTGACTCTTTTCGTCATTGAGGATATTTGTTGACAGATCCAATTGTCACTGTTGATTTGCGAACACATTTGACGCAAAGCACATGGAAACACATTTGTTGAACTAAATTCACAAGCAAATGAATACACTTACTATGAACAAAAGGCCCAAAATGTACAGTATGCCAATACTTGCCATCTCATATAAGCACATTTGCTGAACGACATGAAGAAACAGATCACCCCATATGTTCTTCTCTATACCACTTTCAGATCAATTTGGTCATTGCGTCCATCTGGTGCTTCTTTTCATGCAACATGAAATTATCATGAGGTTGTCGTGTCGATGTTAATTATTGAATGAACGACATTGTAAAGTGGCAAGTGGACGAGCAAGATTACTGACAGATTTCACGAAAACTTTCTTCGCTTTAATATTTTCCTTTCTGTCCGGATCAAGTTAAGCTTAAGAATTTGAATTTTGTACAATGGAAACGCGCGACGTACCAAGAGTTGATACTAAACTTATATAATTCTGTTTTGTCCAAACCTGACACTAAAATAAGCTCAAATTCCACACTGCAATGTAAATCTTATAAATATAATGTTTACAGGAAAACTTAATTTCACAAAGAATGATTTTATAAAATTTATGCATGTTCACAATCTACAAATATTCCTATAAATAATCTGAATATTTGTGGGTCAATTCCTAAGGAAATTAGGCATCGAGCTCAGAGCTGTTTTGAAGTCTTTAGAGAGAACTAAAAGTTCAGGGCAACTTGATGAGGCGCAATCTAACATAATGGCAAACAATTTTAGAGTATACACCCACATACTCGGTTTAGTATTATGTGAAGATCATTTCTGTACAGCAAAGTCGCCCTCTTGTCGCACATAGGGCAGCTTAGCAGCAACAATAATGTCAAAGCAGCTTAGTGGAAGGCCACTAGCTGCTTGTTTGAGTGCTCTCGACCTTCAGATAGCTTGTCTTGCAGATTAATGGTGACTTTATCATCAACACACTGTCAGAGCAATCAGGACAGCCACAAATTGCCTTCGGCGCCGATTGATCCGAGCTCGTGTTCGTAATGCACAGAAGCAGTCGGAACTATCCGTGTTGAGGTCCAAAATGCTACAGACTGTCATATTCTTCGACCTTTACCGACACTTCAGATAAATTAGCACAGTATAATGTGCCAGTTTTACCGAGACTATCTGAGTTACTTGCTCTCACTCGAATCATCAAAAAAACTGCCACGCGTCCGAGTAAGTTCCTGTAGACACGCGAATTCCTCTGGCACGAGGGGCGCTCACCCCCTGACACTTTACCTTGCGAACTACGAGCAGCCTACCTTTGCACTATACTCCTACAAATCCTCCAAAGTTATCCAGGGTCAAGTCCCTATAGCGCGTGACTTTTAGCTTTACTTCAGAGAGCTCAGTCCCGCTGGTCACTAGCGCGTGGCTATAGTAATCGACTTCACGAGCCCTCATTGAGCTAAAGTACACCCTTTTTGCTCGTGTCGATGGCTATAGCCGAGGCGTATTCTGTACTCTTATTATAATACATAGCCTTGGCACATTTTAATTCATCCGTAATCAACATCATGGCTGCTAATGTGGGCACCCTATGTCCTTCGAATCGTTCTAATTACAGTGCATTCCCTATCGCAATCTGCATCGCCTTCTTCAAGTCAAGACCTGCACCTGGAGGAGTTACATTTGGGTTGGAACACGCTGGCCAGTTTCATAATCTGCGGTTATGTACATTTTTATAGAACGTAGCAGAAAAACCGCCGGACACGTTGCTTTGTCCTTTTTTCAATCAAGCATGGTGTAAAAGACTCAATGTCTTTCATTGGCGATCATGCAAACTTAATAGCAGAATAAGCCTCATGAAGTCAGAATCGGAGGTCACCTGTCATACCTTCATAAAGGTGAGGAACGTCAACCTCAACGACTCCGATTGTACTGAACTGATCTCAAACATGTTGGTCCTCAGTGGTCCTAAACGTGGCGAATACCTTGCTCAATCGACTCATTTGGCCGGCGCCGATGTTTGCAAGCTTTCAAATGTATACAGCCCCAAACATACTCATCGTCTTACTAGCGAAAATATACGGAAAGTCATTTTGATAGATGATTCCAACTCTTTCTACTTGATTTCATTATTTGTAGTAGTCACCTTGCCGACGTGAGCGCGGAATTGATACCATGAGTAGCTAGCCGCTAACATTGCACTTTCAAGAAGCATTTAAGGAGTGTGTATCTTAAAAAGCACACAATTCAAAGTTATCATAGATCAGAAATGAGGAAAATCCCAATTGTTTCAGCTGATGTGCTTGATAATGTACATATTCGTCAGCTAGTGATAAATGTAGTCACAACGTAGTGTCAATGCTTTGTTAAGTTACCATGAACCTTGTCGTTACTGAGCCATATTGTCCTCATCAGTTCCAGAAATTCTAGCTTAGTACAATAATTATGATCTGTACGTACACTATGTAACGGTACGTACACGCTACGCTTTCACCAATCTATGGGCCAAGTTTAAGACTCACACTTGGTTTGTCTTTAGACATCGCGCATAAGTATACGCTCAAAATCTATCCAATACCCTTACTTTACCACTTGCACCCTACAACTCCACTGTTATGAGCCATATCCGCATGATGATTTATCTTCGTAGCGTGTTTATGTGGCTTAATTACCCATAAGAACGTCGCGGCCGACGATGTTTGAGCCATTCTTGGCGAGGAGGTCAAGAATTTTTCCGATGATATCGGTCATAGTTACTCCTTATATCTCAAACCGACACATTTTTATTCAGCGAGGGTTACACGGCAGCTCTGGATACTAAGAAAAATTCAGTCATTACGCCCCGCTACTTTTGTGCACGATATGCTGAATCCATGCGTGAACTCTAAGGGGAAACTATCTACACACCCCGCCATAGAGCCAACGACAATGTTCTCTTCATCGATAAACTGAACATGACTCAGCAATCCGAGCTTGCCAGTCAGTTGCAGTGGATTTCGCAAATTGAATCATGCCCTGGAGGTAGATTTTATCCAGCACCTTTTTCTAACCTCGCAAGACTATGCGTGCTGGTCTTCCGCTCAAACAGGGAGCTAGAAGAGCGCCGCCTGGTCTTACAGATCGCTGATTATCCGGAGTATCGCCTGCGTCTGGATCAGTAGCAGTCGGAAAGATTCGTGCTTTACACGAAGGCCGTACCTTAGGTACTTAATGCAAAGTGCCGACGATCTATGTTCTTAACAAATACACTGGGTGAGGGTGACATGTCGCTTTACCCACCTTATAGCTTCACATTGCAGTTTCAGTGTGGCAGACGTTCGACTGATGCGTTGTTCAATGCTTGGCTTTGCAACGTACAAATCATGGCGTAGGTGTCTAGGTAACGAATCATCACATCAAGTTATTGTTGCCAAAAGCCCTCCTCATCTCCTTGAGCCTGCTGATACAGCTACCGATCGACTCTCAAACTTGAAACATGGCCGGGCCTAACCCGTGGCAAAAACCGCATTGTGCTGCTACTTTTTTGCAATCTCTTCGAAGTTTAAAAATATCTTGATCTTTTTTTCGCTACGATTGTTAGTGGCGGGTTGTAGCTCGGTCTTACATATTTCTGACATTGAAATTAATGGCACCCAATTCGGCCTATTACCCGAATCATATTCATTTTGTCCGTATATATCTGGCTTCTCCATGTTGTTTTTGTTTATGTTAGCTCTTAGCCATTGCTTTGCGTACCTTGCGTACCTTGCGCATGATGTTTAATCATGTTTTGATAAATCCGAAAGTTGCTACGAAGTTTAGCCAGGCATTTGTCAACTGGATCCTACCAAGCCCCCCTCTCGAACCACAATTGCAGCCACTTCTTGGAATCATCAAATGAGCATATTGCAAACCAATTCATCGAAAAAAGCCGGTAAAGTCATTACGGATATCTACTTTGATATTTAACTTAAAGATGACAAGTGAGAATAATTTGCTCTAGCACATCGATCTCTTTGCGTCAATATCCGGATGACATCCTTTATGATACGACAAACGCGTCTCAGCTGGTCATTCCTGTGCGAATGGTGATAAGTGGACGGAACAAATCGAGCGCCTAATATCTTAGAAGTTCGGCAGTATAGATTTATGGGAAGGGCAGAGGTAGAAGTGATGTGTGCTTGCGTGTGCAAATGCAGAATTGAGTGTATTAATGCTAGGCGCGCTAGCACGCAATTGTGTGAGCCCACGCGCAACTGCCTTGCGGGCCACACAATATACTAAACCTAAGTTTAGTTACCAACCCATCCTAAGGAATGTGGAGCACTCTAATTCAGTCTTTGCGCAAACCGAAGATAAGCACACACTTTAATACGCAGACATATGCAGTCTTAACCATAAAGGTTGAGCACGCACTAACCATCCTTAGTGGGAATTGAACTCACAACTTTGCGTCTAACATAATGATGTCAAACCACTTAGGCCAGTCACCATAACTTATAAGTTAGTGCAAGCATTGGAATTTGCAGCATAACTAACGAGAAATTCTTCCCTGTCAGCTTACGAATTGCTATTCGATACAATGCATGTTGGCAAATAACTTTGTAAAAATCAGCTCGGCGGCGTCCATTTATGCTGCTGAGATTAGCAAAGCAAGCTTATTTACTAAGTCGACTACAATTTCAAGTTTTATGAACACGTTTTTTTGAGATCAATATGTTGTCTATACTGATGCAGTGCTAACGCTATGTCGGATCGGCAAGCTAGCGTGGATGCAGCGCTTAACTCGCTGATGCTATTCGCACGCGCGCACAAACGTGCCTTACAGATGGGACTCATTACATAGTGCTACGTATGCACTTTTCCAAGGTGATCAGCGACCCAACGGGGTATCATGTGCCTTGTACAGTATTCTGATCTTGGAGTCACGGTACTACTATACGCCATGTGTTGTGTGGATTAGTGCTGTAGCCTGTAGAAAAGGCATACGGTGCAGCCATGCAACAACGCGCTTGGATAATGCGGTGTTTGAGTCTGAGTCTGATCTTTCCTCCTTTTTAATACTGCAGCAACTCAACACTACTTGCATTTGACCCGTTTGCGGTACTTGTCGCCTTAGCTAAATCATCATCAGGACAGGCGATAGGCTGTAGTCTGGACGACACAAGGGCTTTCCTTCAAACCTTTAAGGAAAACCGACTTTTATGCGTATATTCGGTAAAAGTGGTGACCATCTATCCATATTCCTAGAAATAGATTCCGACGACGTCGCTTTTAGCGCCAACGCTTGATCTTTGCAGATCTTAAATGACAAGAGTCAGGCACGTTTACCCTGAACTTGACACTATGATACTTCATTAATAATATTAAAAATTGCGCCTTGCAATGAGCTGGATAATCCTTCTAGCCGCCTTTTGTTGACGGGACTCAAACGCAGTTACGCGGTCATGCCCATTGGCTTTTGCGTCAAAATTTACTAAGCCCATGGCAATGGACAGTTCGTCACAGATAACATGAAAACGCCGGTCGCTTTTATTTCCGTTTTCGTCACTCGCTATGCTCGTTTCCGTTGCGGTTTTGACTCCTCTTGTCCTGCGGTGGTGTGAAGGTTAGGTTCTTGCAATAATTCCATATCTGGTATTGGTTATCCTCTTCTTCATCTTTATCCATTCAAGCATCTTCGTCTATATGCTTTCGCGAATCCTCTCAAATTTTGCGTTGCCGTGAACACATGAGACTCTGGCAGTCGCTCATTACGCATGTACAAATATATATTGAGACTACTACGGGTTATGTGGGCATCAGATCAACTGGATATCTTTTCTTTACATCATGATATTCTCTCAACAAAAAATCTAAAGATCCGTAGGATCCTTGAGATTTGCTGTTCCAATCGTTTTGTACTCTGTGCTCTGCGAGCATGTACTCAATTGTTACAGCTGAAGAGCGCATCTCTTCCATTTGTATCCACCGCACTCTTACCATCTTGCAAATCTTTATCTGCAACAACTCTTTGGTTTTAACGAGGATATTTTTAAAAGTCTACACATTATCGTCTCTATTTCAGTATCGACAAATTCTGGAGACTGCGATATACTCCATTTTTGTTTCAGCATGAATGCTTTTTAAAAATCGCGAAAATGTTCAAAGTTTTTTAACTTCGCTCAAGTCCACTTCACATTGCCGCTTCCACTTTCCAACTCTACTCAAGGCACCCGACAAAAACTTTGCTCACCCAGTCAGACAAAAAACGCATGGTCAGTACCGAAGCTATACCAGCTTAGGCCAATCTTAATTTAAATGCCATTGTTGCTGACAGCCAACAACCTTGGGCTGTGAGCTTCCTCGCTTTTTTAGAGAGAGTTGCTTTTTAGGCTGGGCCCCCTTGATGTCGATCTGTGAGGGTTAACTTTCCTATATTCTGCCCTGCGCATTTTGAGAATCGACATTTTCATCAAAGGAACAGTGGATCGAACCTGCATAGGAGCCCACACCTCACACCTCTCTACCGAGAGAGAAGAGACTATGCATGAAACATATGTTTGATATGTAACATCTGCAAGCTCCACGCTGTTCTACAAAGGTAGTTCTTTCTCCTGAACATGGCTGATGTCCGTCGACTTAGATGAGGTCAGAAAGTATACACCCATTTTTTAACTTTTAATTCTTGCGGCACTAAATCGCGCTGTCGATCATTGGATGATGTTGAATGGCACGGAAGATTTCAGTGCGAGCCGCAAATATGTGGAGATTCGAAATGACGGTAGTAACTGTCACCGCCCATGAAGGAAGTCCACCGCCTCTACTGCAACTAGATATCGTATCTCTTAAACATATCCCGCTCATTTACGCCTTCGTTGCTGATTGAGCAAGAATTGAAGACACCTGGTAAGGAGATGCAATCAACCACTACGCATGTCATCTTAAGCATTTCCACGTCGGAATAGCCCCTTTTCACCTATTGATTGTACATAATCTCAATTCTTGCGCGCGGCCTTATATCTTAGAGACTGCTATCTGGATCTGCTTTTGTTCCGTCTGCAGCATATCCGAAGTAATGGTCATCTCATTCACCCAGCCAGCGACAAATCGTATTTGTCCTTGCCCTCGGAGGACTTGAATCTTATCTTAAGCACTCTCACGGAAGAAACCGATTTTGCTTCCACCAAAGCCAGAGTAACGCAATTCTTGATGAATAGTTCAAGAGCGCAATCTCAGTGCTGGAGCCTCTATGGGAGCGATTACTGATTGCGGCCTTTAGTGCGTTGTACATAGTGGCACGACACCCGGGTTGGCTGTGGTATTATACAGCACAGCATAATTTTTATGGCAAATTACGTGGCTTCAAATTGTTCAAGGAGCTGCACACTCTTATAAGCTAGATACTACGATCAGGTATGGCGAAAGTCTTAGCTGTTTCGCCCGAGTAGCTCCTGTTGACACCAAGGTGCTGCCTAGCAGCTTAGAGGTCACTCAGCTAAACTGAGACTCGTCCCCTCTGCTGCGCTAACACATCCCAATCTCGCAAGACCCTTGTGAATTAACGCTTAAGCCAGAAGTTTATATACGCGGATGGTTTTCTTGATGGCTGACTTTGTGTAGAGTATCTCTATAAATCTGAGGCTGAGCTACAATACCTCTAATGATTGAATGTTGCCCAATAATTTCTCCACTTCTTGGCACGTAAAAATTAGCTAAGAAAGCCAGCCGGAATTTCAGAGCCTTTCACGCTTAAACGTTGTCCAAGAATATCTTCATTCTGTGACACGTAAATATTGCTTAGACTACATGCGGTAAGCTTATATCAGGGGTGCAAAGACTCGCGATATTTGTCTTTTGTATACCCCCCAGCTTGATTCTTATTATTGTGACCACACATAGTGCTTATTTGTGTCCGACCTCTAAGCTTAGAATTTGTTAGCGCGATGCATTGACCCTAAGTTTGATGTAGTGCCGAGTCGATAGCCATTTTAACTTGTCGTGTTTAGTCAGTTAGAGGCTCTCGGTTCGACCGGGATGGCACGTACCCATTCACTATCCCTTTGATACCGCGGACATTGAAAGTCAACAGCAACTCTGTTGCAGAGGCAGTGTTTGCTTACCGCTAATCACTGCACCGAAGGAACCTTTGCTTGACACTGGCGTGATCTTGGCAGTTAATAAGTCTAGTAGTCGTCGCACTGCGCGAGCTGCTCCAGCGCCCCTTAATTTAAAAATCACTGAAGATCTCCTTTTGAGCAGCGTTTCCTTCAGCACTGGCATCGTTGCAGCTATCAGGCTCAATATTGGTCTCTCATGTCGATCCGATGTCGTCTCCATGCGGTATACATGATTCACAAGGCCAGTTAGTAGCTGTGAAAGCTTAATCTTTAGTATTGACTGCAATACGTTTTTTTTGTTTGACTTCGCGATCTCCATCAATTTTGAAGTCTTACCATCATCGGCATGTTTTTCCCACTGAAGAAAGCCGGCGTATGACAGATAAGTATGGCGATCTGTGCTTTGATAATGCAGAAGTGAAATATAATGTCAAAGTTTGCTACCGAATCAATACTGTTGCGAATGAAACGAAAACGAAGCATACTAGCTATAGTTTGTGCGAAACAATCCACGCATGACAATCAGATAGTAATTTCTGTCTCTTACGATCGGGTCCTGCGTCGTGATCCACCCACACGCTGGTGCTGTTTATCATTCTTGATCTTTAAACTGGCTCGGGTCGGCGGGCAACTACCCAAGGTCAAGTCTTTGGGTCAAACTGATCCTTACAACTTCTTCGTGAATATAAATATTTGTTAGTTCATACACGATTATTTAAACAAGAGTGCTTCTATACTTGGTACACGAAACACTCTACACGTAACATAAAGCTTTTAAGTGTTTATAAGTATTTAAAAATATAATCTAGGTCGGCTTAATGCGGTGGCTGATACGCTCTTGCGTCGCCCAAGCTATAAGTTATTGCATGCACGATGTTGACCTCGCGCATTGATGAGGCGATTCATACTATCGTATTAGTTAGAAGCAGTGTTTGCTGCATTACTGAAAGCTTTGAAATAAAGAGTTTTTGGACCTGAATGTCACGTTTGAATGCACATCTGCATCATAAAATGTCTTGATGCTTGTCGCATTACAGCAATGACCCACTCGACACTCAGCATGCGCTGGCACTTCAGGATGATACAAGGCACATGACACACCCTTGATGGCCATCTTGGTATAGACAAGACATACTGCTCGTCGAAAGCCATGTACTGGTGGCCTTTATTCAGAAATGATCTCACAGAGAACAGGATCTGACAGTCCAAACTGCTTGCGAGTGCAAGATGGCTATTTCCGGCGCAAGCTTCTACAGCCAGTGATACCCAAGCCTAAAACAAGCCATGTCATTTCGTCGTATATAATTTTGTAAGCCTCGACAGCTTTACGTTGATATGTGTCAGAATCAAATTGGATGTGACCGCTCAACTGGACTACGAAACACAGCAGGTTTATGCGCCCTTGAAGTCTTGACGATATCGTGCCAACATGAAGGCGACTGAGCTGTTGGACAGCTACTGGCAACGTCATCCCTGTGTCAGCTCTCTTATTTTATGGTATATAAGAGGATTTGAAGTGTTGTTTCTTTTACCAGAAGAAAGATAGCGTCTAGACGTATCAAATTTGACACAAGAAGGCATCTCTGAGTCCAGAGTGCAGATTTAGGAAGAGCGACAATTCTATCCTACAAAAACTGGGCTAATGGTATACCCATAAATTATGATTGGACGATCCTTTTCATTTAAGTAGATTTTTTTGTTACTGGGCCTATTGTAAAATTTGTAGGTTGTATAGCGAATTCCAACAATCTGCAATTTAAGTATATTCCTACACTGGACCTGCTGACTGCCCTGCTGTAATTATCTCAAAGCAAATGACCAACCTCGCAGCTCAACCTTCCCAATCATAATGTCCTTTGTACACCAAATTCAAGTTTATTCTTATCGTGAATGCATAGACCTTCGATGCTCTGGTCAATCGTCTACTTCAGCAACATTTTGGGCCGCACAGCTGCAAAATTTTTTCATAACTGACGGTGGCGTCAATGACTCTAGTGTTCGATTTGCCGGCTACTGTGCGCTAGTAAGCGAGCTGCTACCACACTGTCGATAGCACTTCGGCCTGAGTACATTCGTCCACCACCTAGCTGTCAACGCTTAAAGAGAACGTCATGAGTATGTGATTTTCCAGATCTAAGAAGGCATCAGTCTGTCGCCCTGGTAATTAAATATATGCTTAGGACACCATCAAGAAGCTGGGTGTAAAATTTACCGAGAAACTCTGCATTAAGGCACCACTTGTACAAGTTGAGACTCTACATTCCCTTTTACTCGGTGGTCATGTGCTAAGTTCACCTGCAATCGGGCGAACTAGCTGTGCAACCTCATAGTCGCGTTACTCACCCGCACAAGGCCATTGGAATTAATGAATCTAGTATCATAACGCTGCTCGCCATTCTTTGAGCGTGCTATCACTTGACATGTGTTGGCGACAAGAAAACGAGAAGTTTGACTGAAGCGAAGACCACCATTGCTGCAAAGTTGCCAAACAAATGCTGGAAAGATACAACATTCATGACATGTTTATTCAAACTCGCTGCCAGAGATGTGTAAAAATGGAGTAAATAGCGTCATGATGTGCTTTAATTCGCGTTCCTGACTGGGTTCTGATAATAACTGATGTAAGTAGGATGATCCAGATAGTTGTCTTACAACCTGAGTAGCTGTTGCAATTTGCTGCATTTTTTCACTTTTTTGGCAAAATTGAACGTACGCAAGGAGCTGATGAAGTCGTTTCAGCAAGCAGCGAAAACCTGCACTTGCAATCGGTCCTTTAGGAAGACCAACAAAGAGGTCTAGAAGATTGTCCAGTAACGTATTAAATCGCTCCAACAGATAACGAGCTAAAACGTTGACATTGTCGTGAGACGTGGCAATGTTTTGGTCGATGGCAACAAGCACTGTGCAATTCGCAGCACGCGAAAAGGATTCTAGTGCAGCTTTGATGATCGTATTTAGTGCATCTTCGACGTAAACAGAAAACCCATATCGTCGAACATCATCCAGCACCTGTAACAGACTACGTACTTGAAGACTCGAGTATGGATCAAAATAGCTCGATACTGCATCAATCACTTTTTTAAGTAAGACATCGCGAACTTGATAAATAATCAGACCATCCATAGTATCGTGATTCTGACTGGGTTGATGCACATGCTGTTTCAGGACACGAAACCACGAGAACTCGTCAATTGACTTTTTTGATTCAGCGCTGGCCGAACGCAGTGGATCCCAATAAAGTAGCTCCGCCTTAACATACGGAGCAAGCAGCTTCTCTTGTGCTAGCTCGCAGTATGTGCTTTCGTATACTTCTGGGAACGTAGCTTTCCACTCTTGAAATTGTCCATACACCCGTTCAATTGAGTTGAGTTCATCAATCGTATCAGCAAAAAAATCTTGTTCTTCGTTACGTGGATCAGCTTTGTCGGTCTCGATATAATGCTGTCGATACTTGTGCATACGTTCGGCATGCTTTGTGTCATTGGATGCAGCGTCACCATTGACGAGCAAATCGACGTGATTTAGGCCAAAAATATCGCTTTGCTGCAGCACTCCCGAGTGCAAAAACAAGTTAAGATCTTCCTGAATACCATGATTCTCCTCTTCTCGACATGTCTTTACTTGTTTCACGCGCTCGTCTAAAATTCGTTTTTCGTTTGCTTGTATCACAGGCAGCTTCTCACGCAAGCAAAAGCTTAAGCCTTTAACAAAGTCTTCAATTTTCTGAAAATATTCAAATTCTTTACTACTAACAGCAAGTTCTTCTTTCTGCTTCTCTACTGTCGTCTCAATCAACGCTTTTTCAGCTTTCAGGCGCACAAGCTCACGCGAAACACGCTCGCTTTCTGCTTTTGACGTCTCAAGATTTCTTTCCAGCTTACCAAGCACACTACCCAGCGTCACACATGTCACCTTTTTTCTTGTGGGATAAATAGGTAAGGAATGACATTCTTTAGACTCTAGCGCAGACGACACGCCATGTCCACCACGGCGCATCAGCTCTTCTTCCCATTTAATATTTTGATCCTCCTCCTCCGACAATTCCTCTGTAATTTCCATGTTTGGGATCTCTTCATCGTTCAATTGCTCGCCAAAAGTCACACGATTTGTGCTATGTCGCGTCTTTTTATTTCCTTTATCAAGTGCAATGAAATCCTCTTCTTCCTCTTCTAACATCTGATGCTCCATCTCTGCTTCACTTTCTTGTTCAACCTCGTGCATCTTTACATCCATTTGTAACTCGTTATTGGTTACACTCTGCTCGTTACGCAATGATGACAACATTTCAGCTGAATATTGACGCGGTGGATCCTCTTCCATCTCCCCATTTACAGTGCTCGATGCCACTAAATTAGGTCGCATCTTTCTCTTCTTTTGCTTCTTCTTTTCTGAATGCTCTTCATCAGCAAAACTTAACAGTCCATTTATCTCTGCAGAAACTTCACCACTATAGATAGACCCTCGACTTGCTTCCGCACTCATACTTTTCGAGCTAAATGTCATTGTGGTTTTAGTAGCACGAGAACGAGTGTGACGTAGATTCTCTAGCACGTGAAGATCACTTCTAATCGCTTCAGAGTCACCAAGAGTTAAGTTTTCATCACTATGTGACTTCTTGATATCGTCAAATGCAGCGGAAACCTGGTTGTCCGCACCCACGTCACGCCGCTTGCGACCACCGACATTTTTTTTCTTGCTACGAAACATTGTTTTATTCATTAAAATTTAGTTCTGGAGTATGAGAGAATATTTAAATGTTACTGTTAAGCTGTATTTAGAGGGTAAGACACAAAACCTAGGAGTAAAACGTAGTCATCCGAAGTGATATATTTCCGATAGGACTTGATCTAATCATCCGTTTTCTTCGATCCTTTGGACATTGTTTTCGGACTCAATGGAAACGCTTAAAAGCATGTTCTTTAGCGGCGAGGCATCACAAACAAAGGTGCGCAAGGTCTTGATGCTTTTCTCTTGGTAAATTTCCTCTTAGAATCCGTACAGGCTGTCAAATGGTTGGGCATGGGCGCGAACAGAGCTGGCAAAAGCGATCAAATGTTTATTAGTTCCGAAGCCTCAAGTCAAGTGCTTCAGCCGCTAGGAGACACAACGATTAATCTTATTTCAATATTTGGGGCTGCTCGACAGGGCAAGTCCTTTCTTATGAATCTTTTGGCTGATCAGCAGGATCTTTTCAAGATCTCCAATCTTCGCGAACCTTGTACACAGGGTGTTGATCTGTCAAGTCATTTTGTACCACTTAGTACGTTCAGCGGCTTTAATGGATGTTCAGCCATTACTTCCAAGAAAAGTAAAGACATTCACATTGGATTTGTGGATGCCGAGGGACAGGGAGACCGGGATATAACGTATGATTCACGACTAGTGTCGCCTGTCCTGCTTGCATCCAAGGTCGTTCTTTTTAATTGGAAAGACAGTTTGCAAGCCGATAGAATGCTAAATCTGTTAGCAGTACTGGCCCGTGCGGCACAGGGCATTGAACTCGCGGATGGAGCTAACACGAAAGTGTTTGGACATTTGCATTTGTAAGGAATTTTTCTAATCAATGAGAAGTCAAAATGATAGCTTATGATTTTGTATTTCTAACTTACCAGAGTGTTTCGAGACTGGAGTTTTGTCAACTCGACACCTGATGAAGTTTATCGAGATTTATTCCAGAAAGAAAAGGGACGAAGTGACGAAGTAAATGTGCGCAATTTAGCTCGCGTGAACCTTATTGAGGCTTTTGAATCGATCAATATCTGGCTCTTTCCAGCACCAGTGGCTAACACGGCGAATTTAAAAGACAAGATTCGTTTTGATCAACTGCAAAGGCCTTTTCAAGAGAAGCTGCGTGAATTGCGCAAGTGTTTGTCTAGTCAACTACAGGAACCGATGAAGTTTTATCAACGACCGCTGACAGCAAAGTATTTGTCACAAATTATGCCAGCGCTAGTTGATACGTTAAATAGCGATCAAGTAATTATGCCGGAGTCAATTTACTCGTCAATGGTACGAGCAGAGGCCGAAGCTGCAAAGACAAACTGTGAAAAGGAGATTTCAGCTTATTGTGAAGCTGCTGGGCTTGAAGAGTTGCTCTCGAGCGATGCGTTTGACAAAATGCTACATAAAGATGTTGCAATCATAATAGCTGAAGCATTCGAGAATATGAAAACCTTCCCATCCACATTACGCAAGGACATCAGAGCTTCTCTTCATGCATTTGCAGAGAAGGAGATCACCATTGCTTTACATGCAAACAGTGAAAAAATCGCTGCTCATTTGTCGAAACAAGTGGATCTTGCATTTCAGACTTTACGACAGGAATGCCAAGTCATTGAGAGAACAAAGATTCCAATGAAGGGTGCAGTCCTTCGTCAGGAATGCACAGACTTGCTTGACCGCGAATTGCAACGCCTAAAGCAACTTCCAATCGGACTGCAAGGAGCTCGCGGATTGGAGATTGAATGTAATCGTATTCGACAAAGTGCAAGTCTTCTCTTCGACAAGCTGGAGGTAGCAAATGACAAAGCAATTCAGCAATCAACAAGTGTGCTGAATGAAGCAGTGCATGCTGCGAAAGTGCGAATGAGGTCCGAAATGCACGACAACCTTGATAAGCGATTTTCTGCAAGGCATCCCATGACGGTGACGAAGCTACAAAGTGAAGTTGAGACACTTTTCGCACGAATTATGGGTGAAGTGATTCGAAAAGCGGGTCATGTCAAAGAATTTGGTGTATCGAATTTTCGTGCCGATCTTGAACACTACAAGGCACAACTAGTGGATGATATGAATCGGCGTTACATAATTGAGATGCGCCAGATTCTCCACGAAGTAAGCTATGAAGCTCGAGAAGACTTAGGCAAGCAAATCACATATCGCCTTGAGGGGAAGCTCCCGATGGCAGTAGAAGACATTAAGGCGGCTATTGATGGTGCAGCTATTCACGTCATGAAAGCGATGTCTGAAAAGCTTCAAGGCTGGACTATTTTAAAGAGTGACCTTGAGGCGAAAAGTAAGGCGCTTGAAAAACTCGGCGACGATGTAAGCATTTTCTGAGCTTTGATTTCTGTATATATTCTCATGGATGTTGTGTATTGTTACCCACAGCTTGCAGATAAATATTTGCAGTGCAATCAACAGTTGGAAAAAGATGCTGGCTTGCGTCAAGAAATGGAGCAGTACGAAAAGTTAAGGCTCGAAGTCACGCAGGCATTTGAAAATCAACTTCAAAAACTTGAGTTTCCTACCACTGATGATCAAATTGAGTCGGTATTTCGTCACGCTTTACAAGAGCACGCTGCCAAGTTTTTATCGACTATTGCTGATCGCGAAGCCACCCAGTTCACTGCAAAGGGATTGCGTGAAATTTTAACTAGTGATTGCAAAGCAGCTGTGGATAACCAAAAGATGTTGAACCAGTACGTTGCTTCCTCTGACGTTTTCATACTCAATTGTGATTGTGTCGTCTACATGTTTGTGCTGACGCTGACTGTTGTTTTAAGGCTTGCTATTGAAAAGAAAGAGGCATTAGATCTAGCGGAAAAGGAAAGACGTGCGCGTGAGCAAGAGCGTCGAGCGGCAGAGCAGAAGGAAGCGGAAATCAACCGTCTCAAGAGTAACCATACGAAGTGGCTTGGTGAGAAAGAAGACGAATCAAAGCGACTTCGCGACAAGCTGCAAGAAGAGGAACGGAAAGCGCGTGAACTTCAGCAACGAGTAGAAGAAATGAAGCTGCAGTCAATACAGATGGAAAGACAAAATCAAGAGGAACAGCTGAAATCATTGGAAAGTGCCCGTCTCAAAAGTTTGGCGAAGGAGAAAGAGGCTGCGCGTTTAAAACGCGATCTTGAGGAAATGAAGCGCAAGGCCGCAGAGGTTGAAACTCAGAAGTGTCAACTAGAGGCTCAAGTCACTTCTGAGGCAACGAAGAAAGATGAAGCTCAAGAGCTAAAGCGGCAACTGGAAGAGATGAAGTGTATGATTGCGCAAAAGGAAAAAGAGCGTGCAAACATGGAACTTCAAGTTCAGCAAGAGCAAGCGTCTCGTATGCAGGCAGAGATTGCGGCACAACAAGCAGCGAATGCAGCTGAGTTAGCCGCCCGGGCTGCAATCGAAGCTAGTCGACATCAGCCAGCTGAAACGATAGAAGTCGGACGTAAGCGACCATTAACCAGAAGGGGATCAGAAGATGTTGAAATGGACGAGGCTGAATGTAGCACTGGTATGTACAATGCGTTTTTTTTTTTCAAAATGCTAATCATTATCGATTGATGTGCTGTATACTTGATGTGTGAAGCAGCAAAGCCTTCTCCAACACCTAAAAAGCCGCGTGGAACCAGCAAAGTGAAAGCAGCAGCCACCAGAACCAATAGGCAAAAAATGTCGCTGGCTGAGGCGCGCAAAGCGGCTCAGGAAGAAGTTGAAAAACGCATCCAAGAGCGTGCAAAGTTGCTATCATCGAGAAAGAAGAAATAAGGACTTATGTCAATCAAAGTTAAATTTCAAGTTCTTTGTAAGACTTTCTAGTAAAATTTAATAAAAGTAGGATGGACGCCATGTTTTAAATCTAACATACAGTACTTTAAGACCTAATAAATAGCCAATTGTAAGCATGTCATTGTATCGGGGCAATGCTTCCTGTGTGGTCACAATCACTGTAATCTCCTCCCTTTAGGAACGTTTATAAGTCCTATGGCTTTGCGTGTCGCTGCGGAGAAAGCGTCGGCGGCGTCCACGGCTAGTCCAGCCGTCACATTGTATCGCTACATCACTAAACAGGTGCCTCGAGTTTTAACGCTTTATGATATCTCGATGGAGCCGTCTGAGGCGCGGCTTGCTGTTCAAGCATTGTTTCGCGAGCACGCAGAAGTTAAGGACCCGCGCATTGTCGATATGCTCATCACTAAAGCCAACATGGAACTGGAGGAAACTTTAATGCAGTGGAAGCAAAAGGTTCACCTACTTACGCTGCTGGAACGTGCTCAGACGTTACGTCAACCTAAGCTTGTAAACTCAGTGGACCAGTCACTCGAGAAATTTTTCGCTGGCATAGATGATGAAGAGGACGAGCTTTAAGTGAGTTTAAAATGAACAGAATATCAGATGACAGAGTGTGCTTTCCTGAATTTGTCTTGTAGGAACTGAGAGCGCTTAAGTAAGATACAAATTCTGACAGTATCTACGTGTTCAAGTAACGGCCTTTATATTAAAAATAAAAGAATCAGCAATTTACCTCTATTGTAAAAAGTCTATAAAATTTAAAATTTCAATATAACTTTGCTATTGAATCAAAGTCAAGTTAAACGATACGCAGCGAGAAAGATAACGCAGGTGAGCTGTTTTGCCACCTGAAGGTGAAGAAAACTCTAATCATTAATTGATATGCTGTAAAGTAATATTGTGTTGATAATATCTGATTGATAATTAGATAGCTCCCATGAAACAATTTAGCAGCAAATGTCTCAATTTTGTGATTCAAGCAACAATAAATTATTATCATGTTTTAAACATTCAGAGGTCAAATAAGAAACAAAAGATGTTTAAGAAATCTTAATTTTTAAAAGGTTCAAACACAGCAACAGTTGATCGTTTCCGTAGCTGATATGTCCTTCTCGACGCTCCATTTACAAACGAATCGAATTTATTCCAGAAAAAGAAGTGTGCAATCTGTGGAAAACTATAACGACTCATGTCCACTTCTCGAAGCAGACGAAAGACACATTAGTCATCTCCAGTCTGAGCACATTCAAGACGTTCGACATATTGACGATGGTGTACTTTATGCGAAGAAAAGTTTTATAAAACGCATACAAAGCCATAAAAACCGTCTCATGCAGCGTTTTCTTGTGGCGTGTCGTTTAGCTGACCCACCGAGGGATCAGTTGTTTAATAAGACTCAAGCAAGCAATCGTCTGGAAATGAAGCAACTATTAAGAATTCGTAATAGCCTTCATAACCATTCGCAAAGCGTCGTCGGTTTGATGCAATTATTTAAAAAAACTATTGATGAATCGTTCAGCTAATATTGTGAATTTCTAGATCTATCAGAAACGTTGCTATCCAACTCAACGCATGTTTCGAAAGATTATGATTTGGGTGTCAACATTCAGAATAGCTCACTAGCGTTTCGTGTAACTTCATTCGCTTTTAGACTTTATGATGCCTTTATAACGTTTTAACATTGGTAATCAAAGGATCAAGCGGCAAAGGAAATACTAGAAAAGATTAATTATCGCATTGCCGAGCTCAAGCGGATTGACTTACTTATCGAAGATCGGGCCAAACTGGTGCTAGACATCGAGTACGCAAAACGGGCGGTAAGGTCGTAACACTTGGTAAAAGCGACTGGAATCGATAATGAAAATGGAAATCTACTCATACAGCTACTGCTGGAGCATCAAAGAGGAAATGTGACTCGTATCGCAGAGCGGAGGCAAGCGGTATGTCTGCTGAACGTGCAATTTTTCTCTACAACCTTTTCATATGATCTTGTTATACAGCTTGAAGCTGCTCAGTGTCATTGCGAGCAGTCGACACGTTTTATCTCAGACCAATTGAAATGCATGCGACTCATTCGAGATACTGAAGTTCTTGGGCTTTTCCAGGAGGTAAGATTATAACACTCAATGAAATCATGCAAGATAAGCAGCTAAAATTATGATGAAGTACGCACTGCTAGTAGTGAAGTTTTTCGAAGGTGTAAATCGCTGATGTCGAGTCTTGACGTCGAGAAAATGATTCCCCGCCACCTTTTGCGAGAAAAAAAGTCGAAGTATATGCTCTATCGTTACAATATGAAAAATCAAAATCGTGGATTTTCAAGAAATTACAGAATCTATTTAGATAGTGTAGAATTTAACAATTACTGCTACGAAAAATTCCTCTACGGGCTGAGAAGACCTCACGGTCCTTTCATTTCTACGGGGCATAAGTCAGAGGAGTGTACGTGAGGTAGAAAGTCATGTAGACCTTTGCACGAAGGGAGATATCTTTTTTGTATCTTTTTTATGATTCATTTGTATCTAAAACTCACTGATTTTGTAAGTGAATCAATAGTCATAAAACGTGCCTGGACTGAGTGACTATTGCTGGAGCGATGTATGTAATAGGTGATTCCTGAATAGATGCTTGTGAAGTCTGAACGTAAGCTGCAGAAGATTAATTACCTTGAATCCACCAGAAAAGTTTCTTTTTCCACCAGAAAACTTTCATCCTACGTACTGGCAGATTATATGTTCTGGATTGTAACAGCTATCAATTCCAAGCGAAACGATTTGACTCGAATATGCTGAAGAAATCGAGAAATAATGTTTCTCTTGCTCCTCTCTCCTGAGTCGTGACTTGATTAACAGCTCAACGTCCTAGTTCATAAGTCAACCATCTCAATGCTTGATCGTGATGAAAAATGGACGAACCCCAATCTCGATGTTTTTGGCGTTTCTACTCGCTTGAATTTGGCTTGCTTGTGGTCATATCACATGGTTCATCCACTTCATGATTATATGCCTCTCATTTACGTTTTATATCCTGCAAAGAATAGTGTTTCTATCGTACCAAACATAAAGTTTACTTCTTTGCGCGACCAGGTCATCACGTCATCGGTTACCGATCGTATGTGATCCTTGCTTGCTGCATTTTTTTCTTTTCTTCACCAGTTTCGCTCCACTTCTTTGGTTGTGTGTTTTTTTCAGAATTTATTCTGCTCTTAAGTGTAAGCTTTAATATCTTTGTTACCTCTAAGTATCTTGCAATCGTCTTGGTCGTTTTCTAATATCTTATATTCTGGTTTATATATTATCTTCGTGACCTCGAACACCACTAAATATGAAACCAATTGTGTACGTTGCAAGAGTTTAAGTTGGAGTCTGTGCACCTCGTCTCTATCATCTTCAATTGACGTACGTCATTTGCTAAGATCAAAGTGTGTACTCGACAAGTATACTGCTCGAAACTTGATCAAGCAAGTGCCCCATAGCTTCACGCGAAATGAATCGCAATCCAGATCCGATTTGTCTTAGCTACACCGTTGGACTCCAGAATCGAGATGTGCTAAAAAAATAGTTGAACACAGTTCCGTTATCATTCAGTCGCCGATAAGCCTATACGTCAACACCTACTTATGTTAAATCATTTTCGAAATTATTTGAAAATAAGCAAATGTCAGTGGTGAGAAATCCTTACCCACTTTTTTTCGGGCAGGGGTTGTATTCTCAGTCTTCAAGCACGTTTAACTACGAACGACGAGTCCTGGTGATTTCTGTGCGAGACGTCTCCGCTGCTCCTCGTCCATGACAGGATTCAACGTCATTCCAACGACTAGAAGTCTGTAGAATAGGCACACATGGACGATTAAAGTCGCAGAGGCATTCTTAATATCAAGGCGTGCCAACTGTTAATCAAACAACTGGGTCGACCGTAAAAACTACATTGACTGTACGTACCACTGGTGTGTGTCCACTCGCGAACAACATGTAATGTTCATTTATCTAACCCGAGCCTACTAGGAAACTGTTCTCAGATGCGACCGCTAGAATCACATAAGTCGCGGTCCTAGGACCGAAAGTGGCGAAAGTGGCGAAAAAGCGCTAACGATGAATCGACATGGAAGTCTTGATCAAACGTTGGCGGAATGGATACCCCTTCCTACGAAGCAATAAAGAAAAAGTTCTCTACTGCAACGCGATAAATTTCCAATGGCGACGACTAAGCGTTCCTATGTGGAAAGAATTTAATCGATAATGGCGCGGATCTTTGCCTAGCCTTTTCGGGCATATCGCAAGTGGTGTAAGTTCTTTTAGATCTGCAAAGAAAAAATCAAGAGTTGGTGAAAGAGTTGATCTATTATGGCTCTGATTCTTCTATTATAGGTATACAGCTACTGTGTCTACAGCGGGGCTGCCGTAGCAATTTCGCATAGAAGAAGCTTGGTTAAGGTCGGTGATCTTATTCTATACTTAGAACCAATACGAGTGTAGCGGATTGCGATCCACTTACTCCAAGAGTAACTACAACCTTAACCGAAAGCTAATTTACTCACCCGTCTAAAAACGTAAACTGTATTTCTTGGTTTTGTTTGCGGCAAAGCTGCCTATATCTAAATTTGTATTATTTCTATCTATGTAGTGAAACCTAATCAAATGCTATTTCAGCCACGTACAGACTTCTTGTATAAGTGTAGCCACACAATTGTGTGGTCACATCATCTTGTGAAACTCACACCCTTCAAACCAGGGCACGTGAAATATTGTTACACTATCTCTGCACAGATGCAGCTTACACAATGATCTGATCCCTTTTTGGGGAGGTGTAAAACATTTTTGCTAAATGCAATTCACAATTGCTGATCTGCAAGACTGAAAAAAGATTGAAAATATTATCATCTACTTTTTGTTGAGAACATCACACAATTTACCTCAAATGTGATAAAACACTATCTGGCGGCGGGCATAGTAGACCTCAGACTACTTGATTGCTGCTTGGCTCCGCGTCGTAAACAAAGTGCAAATAATTATCCCCATATATGAAACAACTTATTTTTATCAGCCACTACAAAGCCAGCCTATGCAACCACGCAATCATATTATGTGTATTAAGATGACCTCGATGAAGTGTTGGCATCTCTCTGAGTCAATGAAAAGGCTGTATCTGCAACAGACTTTGTGGGTATGTTCTAATATGGAGATATGTGATAATGTCTGATGTTACGTTAAGCGCTTACTTTATATTAAGCGTTGCATTGAAAATAAATTCAAAAATATCTTTTTTATTGTCGAAATCATTGAGCAATGGTTGGACACAAACCTCGAGCCTCTGGCTGTTGTACTCAACTAATATATATGAATCTAGAACAGTGGTTCAGAACATTGGCATCACTGAGTTATATCGATAACAAAATAAATACCTATTTAATTTTCACCTTAACCAAATTAGATCTGAAGTCATGTGTTTTATTTGTTAAATGATTAAGGTTATGTTGTTGGACCTCAAATCAACCTATTCAAGTACCAAAACCTTGAAATAATTAATTACAGTACTGACTAGCTCATCAAAGTACTGAAATAGGTTAAAATATAGCATTAACTATTTTTTGTTGAGAACATCACACAACTTATCGCAAATGTGACAAAACACTATCTTGCGACGGGTATAGTGGACCTCAGACCACAGGATTGCTGCTTGACTCCGCGTCGTAAACAAAGTGTACCTAATTACCCACATATATTGTAACGGGGTTACACGTACCCTGGTAATAGGAGTGTGGGTCACACGAGATGTGCATGGTGTGACTGCACCCAAACAAGAATACTGCCTGTGGCTAGGTAGCCAGTTGTTATGCATGTATTTAGATTTTACGATATATATTTAGTATATTTTGAAAACCTAAACTTTTAAAATTAGGATAGAAATATAAATAAAAATCAGTTTTAAATTTTAAACGAAAGAGTCCTTAGGTAAGGCAATAATTACTCTTGGAGTAAGCGGATTGCGATCCGTAACTCATACTTGTTCTAAGTATAGAACGAAAGGTCGATTACCTAAATTACGCTTTCTCAGGCGCTAAGCGATGGCAGCCCCGCTGCACTTGGTAGCACTTGTAGTCAATCAACACCGAGTCGTTTCGACTGATTCTCTGTGAGGATGAAGAATTTTTCCTCTTTGCCCCAGGGCATGCAGGACGGGTTTAACAAGTTGATGTCCTTGCTTGGCCCTGAGGGCGTGCAACACCTTGTAGTGCAAGGTCCCAAGGCAATCCATGCGCGTCTAGAGGCGTTTTCA
>NW_020190012.1:848567-849215 GCF_900000015.1 Plasmopara halstedii | reverse complement strand
CACGAGCGTCGCGCTTTGCGCTCGCTATCAATGACGAGTGACCTCGTTGAGGATGTGGAGGAGGTAGACTACGAGTCTGATACTCCTTTTTCCGCATAGGATGACGAGGAAGACGAGCTGCGCCAGTGGCATGATACGATCCCTGCTCGTGCCTTGCGGGCCCCATGTCCGTTCCCTGACTTCTCGTCAACCGAGGAACGTGGTGTAATCACCATGACCTCGACGGGGCTCAGAGGCGGCAGCTTGAAGCTGCCCATAAGGCGGCTCTGAATCGCGCCCATCCACGGTCGGTCATTGAATCACGTGTGGAATATGGCTTCCGCCCAACGGACGCCGCTGTGGAAGCGAAGGACGCGGTGACTCGATCGTTACGCGTCACATCATCGGGCCCCCGGCCAGAACGAAAGATGAGCTTGCCACACGGAAAGCTCTTTGAGCTCGTTTTTTGGTCCAACAAGAATTTTCGTTGGAAGCTTATCGCACTCGTCTGAGTGCTCAACGAGGTGGCTCTCGTGTATCCGCAATGCAGACAATACCTGTAAATCTCGCCCCTGGCGAAATTGCTACAGATGACGAAGCCTTTTTGAGCGATGGGTGCAACGGCACCGGAAGCTTTCCTTACTGTATAACTTACAGTTGAGCCACAAC
>NW_020190012.1:848456-848557 GCF_900000015.1 Plasmopara halstedii | reverse complement strand
CGTCACAAACGTATGTGACTTGATATCTTAGCTCCTGGCAACGTGACAAACGTTTGAGCGCGTTAACCGTTGCCTCCACGTCAAACGAATGCGTCTGGTTT
>NW_020190012.1:838060-848446 GCF_900000015.1 Plasmopara halstedii | reverse complement strand
CGTCACCAGGGTCAAACCCAATATCTGGTGAAGTGGCGGGGATATCCCGACTCCGAAACTCGTGGGAGTTTGAGGCGTCACTTCGATAAGATTGCCCAGTGTACTTCGAAGATGCAAGCAGCAGTTGATCCTTCTTTAAGTGCACCATAACTGTTTGATCTTTGTAAAGATAAAGAAGACTTCAAGCCCGCAAACGAGAAAACCTGGAGGGCCTCAGTCTAGAGCTACAGCACTCTATCTACTTAGCAAATTACCTTCGCTCCGAATATCAGGGCGACTGCCTCTAGCTTTCGAGCATGTGTAGTCTAGGGATGTCGCGCTGACTTGCAGCAGTGCAGCAAACTTGATTACTTCAACGTTGTACTCTCGCGAACGAACTGGTGTTTACGCTCATCAAAGTGATCACGTACTTACAATTTGAAGCAGTTATTGCCAGGTAAGAGCCGATGCAGTCATAGTAAAACTAAAGCATGCTTAGCTTGGCGAGCTGAAGAAAAGCGATCAATATACAATTCATGCTCTTATTGTTAAGACATCCTTCTCAACGTAATCTTCGAAAGATAGTTTCTTCGACTCGTAAAATTAATATATTTTGGCTTTATTAGCTTTGTTGTAAGACTCGTAACTGACGTCATTGTGCTTGCTTATTTGTATTATAGATTGTTCGAACTGTTGCCGACAAAGTTCATCACATCTCCACTCATCGCCGTAAACTCATCAACATCACTCTCTCGTCGAGAATTTGATAAAACGTCCACAAACGGACCAAACGTCCTGTGAGATTTGGCCTTGACAGAGCAGTAAGGCTTAGAGATCGTCAAACTTCTGAAACTATACACGTAAAAAAGATGCGTATATGATACTTTTTAAAAAATAGCTATCTGCTAGCTTACAAGTCAATTTTGATCGGTTTTGCCTACGTGCCTTGATTTATTTGGACTTGTAATGCGCAATGACACTTCATCAGCGCATCCTAGTAGCGTAGCAAGCTGAAAATTTTGATTTCTCACCAACATAATCTTTATGTTGATCTAAATTTCACGTTTACGAAACTCGAAAACCTGATCAGCAAAAATGTCCCCGGCAATGCCATATTAAGCCTTAAACATAGTGTATCAGCTGCAAGGCATATCGCAAGGTTAATAGGTACAGAGCGTTAGTATCGTATCCGATTTCTTACTTACACCTTACCACCGCAAACCTTTGATTCATGATTGCGAGTAAGGATGATAGTTGAGATGTGCACTGTCCACCTGGTGGTAATTATCGATGATGGGTTGACGGCAACCATTTGACGTGGACCAAAATAAGAAACCAATAGGAACGAGTAGACAAGAAGGTCGTTTATTTGAGGTGGTTAGTACTTTGATCAATGCTAACTTTCTAAAATTGTCTACTTATCACGTTATGAGTCCAAACCTTGCCTGACTGTGCGGTAAGATGAAGAAAGCCAACGACTTGCTTGGAAATGACAAGTATGTTCACTGGAAATTCAACATAAAAACGACCATCGCGCGAATGGGGCACCTGGATCTCATACTGGATATGAAGTTGGAGCTCGAGACGACGGTCGATCGGAAGATCAAGGACATGAAAGCGTACGCAAATATCGCCCAGGCATGAGAACCAATATATATATATATTCGAGTTTCTTTTCAATGTTAATCTTAACCTCGACATCAAAATTTGGATTCTATGGACCATAGAGCACGCGTGCACGAAAGTATTTTTAGGCGAGAATGCCATCTTCTATTGTCATTAATGATATACTTATCGTGTTAAGCATATTTAAGGGGATCGATACACAAATTAATTTGATGACTGAATGTACATAGGATCTAATTCAGTACGACAAATTCAAGCGCCCAAATCTTCAACATAAGCAAAGCAAAAACTCATCTTCACATTTCTTTTCAAGATCTGTCGTTATCCATACCACGATTACTCTAGTCGCAATACTTTTGTATCTGTCGACCTTGTTATTAGCGAAAAGAGCATGCGGAAGAATGATGTTCGATTTCCCTTCGGTTGCAGTCGAAACTTTGTCGTCGTGAATACGACAATTTGTGCGCTGAATTATGCGGTCGCTCCGTGTATCCAACACCAATCACGGTTCTCTTTCTTTAACTATGTCTATCGTCAATTCTTGACAGCATTGAGCTGTCACCGAAGTATGGGACATCGGCATAACCAAAGTCGTAAAGCAATGCGAATGATTGCACCAACGACACGAAGATCCGGTGCGCATTCCTTTGTATTGCCACTGATTCATAATAGATCAATTTGCTGGTAATCCAGCCGCGCCACTATCACGCTATTCTCACCCCCAGCGAGCCCAAAAATAATGTCGGAGTGCAATTTATTTATAAAACAATGCGGGATGTGCCCATTCACTGCCTTGGAGGTGCCCATCTCCATCGATCATCACAGTTGCCACCAACTTCAAGCTCATCGTCAAACTCTACTTTTATGTCTCGATCTCAACGACATTGACACTCCTGCCTCCGCGCCTAAGCAAACAAGAATTACGTTCACCATAGTTTCTCGGGCCGGGGAATTTTAGGATGGCGTGCAAGGAGGATTTCCAATCAATGATAAGATACGCGTCGCTTCTTTGGGCTAATCCTCGCGGTAAAGAGACTACCGGTGCATTTGAGTCATAACCTTCTACCAAAGAGTTAAAATGCAGTGGACAATATGCAGACATACACGTTGGCGCAACATTATACACGACAATTGCGGTATTAAATGAACTTTTGATATATGGCTTTATGTCAGAATTGCATAATACTGCACGCTTACGCCTGACTCGATAGCGACGACAAACTGATGCTTTTCAACGTTCAATGAAATTGTATTCAGCACCTGTTTTAGCCTAGACTACTCAATGTCAAAACATTGGTGGCTCATCAGATCACAACTGATGGCCTCAGGGCTTCCAGAAAAGATAGCAACTAAGCCGAGGGCAGTTACTAGGTTTTGCTGTGCTTTATAAAAATTTGAAGACAATATATACGTTAACATAAATGCACTCAATCTTTAGCGTTCCAATCCTAGTACAAGTTTTATAGGTCAGAAAAATGATTCTTTACTGGGAGTTTTGAACACTCCCTAGTCTTCATAAAACAAGGAGCTGTATACACATTAACGACCCATAGATAGAAAACACCTAATTCATTGTGCTTACAATCGAAAAGATTTTAACCGCTTGAAGAGCTATTAGTATTAGTCCAATCATTAGATTGCAAGCATCTTTGGAGTGTGGCTCTAGATGCTCGATTCAATCATCGCAAACCGAGAAGCTTAAGAAAATACGGAGGCGTTCGACCAGAACGAATATTGGATGGTTCGTCAATTATGGTAAAAAAATACAACCCCATTATATATCAAGTCTTTGAAGCTCAATATTATCTCCATGAAGAGAGAAAAGGTGGAACCACCCAATATATAACCCGGGTGTCGAAGCTAGCCAAGGATACAGCTCTGATCACAGATGAGCGACTCACTCCATTTTCCCTTTCAAATCTAAATTACCAGACAAACCGCTCGGTGTATACGTGTAAAGTAATGACGCCTGAGCGTTTTACATTCATGCCGCAACTATGTGAGGAGCCGCGTGCTGCCTTCCCACCGCAGAATTCCGCCAGCGCTTGCGCTTTTTTTGCTATCGAGCAGGGAATGCACAAGATGAATATTCACAAGACGCGTTTATTGACAATATCTCGATATGTTTAATTAGAAAAGCCCCTTACCCAAACATTTTGAAGCGGCGGCATCTATCGAAAGATCTAAGCATAGGCCTGATTCTCAACCAGCTATTCCGAGTGAAGGCTTTGACGATGGATTTAGTGCCGGAGTTCAGTCTATACATGTTCGTACTTCTGCCACGGGATGGCGGGATTCATAGTATGTGACTGCCCGGCTAGTAGATTGGGGCAGAGAATACGTTCATCTTTTCCTTGAAGTGGGTCGTAGGCTCAAGAGCAGAAGCCCAACCAAAATACAGGGATGATTGTCAGGTGGGGCACCCTACTTGGTCAATACTGAGTTCACATCAGTGTCGGTGAGCTTCGAGCCTCCAAAACTCGGGATCGCAATTGGGAGCAAAAGCAGCGGAGGCCTGCTTGATGTACACGCAAGTGTTGAGGGTACGATAGGCCTTGGTGCTTCGAGAACTCCGCATGATGCCAGGCATCGCAAAAAAAATTTTTCTTGGGCTGCAAAAGATCAAAGGAAACAGGTGAACCTTAGTGAACATGGCAGATTTGGCGAATGGCGCAGCAAGGCCATTGGTGCCAGCCAGCTCTTGGCTCTAACAAAGCTTTGGTGAGTCATGTGTTAGGGGTTTACAAGACGCTTAAGCGCTAGAATTTGTTCTGTGTGGTGTTATCGGCATCGATTTGACCCTGATGTCGTTGTGAGTTCACAGCTCTCGAGCAGGTAATAAAGTTTTGACAACAGCAACTCCTGCTGGAGAGGGCAATAAGGACTCTCTAAGTGGGGTTTAGACAAGTGTCGCACTCCTTTACAGGTAGAGTACCCCCAGGATAGATCTCACAAACTAAAAATAAAACGAGTTACGTATTGTGTTATGATGTACGCACAAGAATCATTATATGTCAAGGTCAAAAGTCCTCATGAACTGCTGCTGATTAGAGCGGTAGAAATATGTGAAGAGCTTCACGAGATACGTAGGCTTAAGACCTCATGTCGAGCTATACGTAACGTTCCTTTTTAAATAGAAAATTCCTCTGTTCAAGGTGCGAGGCGACCCCGTTGCACTTGAAAGCTCTTGTGGTGAGTACAACAAACGAATCGTGATAGCATAAAAAAAAATACGTCTATCAATTTCGCCATGGTCGTCTCATAGACAATCTGAGCCAAATGACTTGCCGCGCTGCTGTCAGCAAAACCCATAGTCGGTAAGGATACGGCCAAGCCGTTCCTAAAGTCAACATAGTTTGCCTGTGGCTATTATCAAATATTTGTGCATTTTAGCAATGTTCTTATGAGGTCCTGAACTCTTATTTTGAAACGTTCACCGCTGACCATACATTGAACGATGCTCAAATGAAGTGCGTAAATCGCTTGGGACACTTACCACCCCGATACACCACGTTGCTGGAGAGAAATGTTTCCGCTCATTGCATTTGCATTGTGTAACGTATTATATGCATCTACAGGAACCATCCAATTTTATACTACCCCGTCATCCTTAAAATCTTTTGAAGAAGTAGATCTGGTCTTGGTCATGCAATTCGACTCGTTAATTGCAGTCCAACTGGTTTTTAGTAATTGCTGAAAGACAACCTACCCGTGCAATTTCTGCTGCCTTTAAGACGAAGTTCCGTCCACGGTTTATCGTACCATTAAAGGTTATGGCCAAGCGGGGCCTTGCGCATACCCTAAGCCTTCCGAAACGGATGCGCACCACCCGGTATTTTATGTGGGCTAGCTCAAGCTGTACCGTAATCCGGCTCCAGGCTTAGTTGATACATTAATGATGTGGTGATGGGGGGGGTAGAAAGCGCTCGCAAGGCGACTACTAGTGAATAAAATCCACATACATGACGTGGTGGAGTCCGCGACATTTGTTGCGAGTCTACGCTTGCAGACGACCCTTTGAACCAGGATCAGCTGAATGGTAACGAGATGGTCCCTAGCGCGAGTCTTGTAACAACTGGTCGCAACATTTTACACCGGCATGAAGTGCACAATTTGTGCGGGGGGTATCGGCGTAGCGAGCGCATCCTCTTTGGTTGACGTTGTCTACGGAGGTTGTGGGTTGCGAGTTGTAAATTTACTATCACCGTTCTCCTCATAGTACGATTAGGCATACTTTTCGAGCTAGGCTCCAAGATCCTCGGTCGAGAGGACCTCCTAACTTTTCCAGGGCTCGTTAAGCTGTAGTGGCACCCAAGAGAAAGATTTCCGATGCAGATTGGGGTCGTAATAGCAGGAGCAAATGGTACAAGTCGTGGATGGGGTAAACCTTACGCACAGTAGGTACTCGTTGGCCGTTCACGATTGCGTAATGGCTTTGAAGATGAAATGATATGTTTATTTCAGTGTGGTCTACAACTAGGTGGTTGTTGGGCTAAAACCGAACGGACCATCTCCTAGTGAACGCATTCAACAAACTTTTGCGCAAAGCTCAGATGCATTAGGGTACAGGAACAGGTGAGGATGATAAATTTTTTAAAAATTCGAGAGACACATAGGCTGATAGCTTCACGTTGCGCAGTACATATAATTTATTACTGAACACAGTACATTTATATCTTCAGTATTTGTGTTTGATAAAGCTGATTCTTAATGTACGCCACTTATAGTTCGGCGGGGTGCCGTAGCTCTTTGCATAGAGGAAGGATACTTAGGTCACCGAACTTATATTCTATACAAGAATGAGTATGAGCGTAGCGGATTGCAATCCGCTACCTTCAAGAGTACCCGAAACCTTAATTTAAGGCAGATATACTCTTCCGCTCAAAAGTATAACTGTATTTATCGGTTTATTTGCGGCAGAGCCGCCTATATTTAAAACCCTAGGTTCCACTATTTTATTAGTAAAACCTAATTAATGGGCATAACTACTGGCAGCCCCGCCACGTACTGGTTTCTTTTTATGGAGTAGCCAAATCATTGTGTGATTACACTGTCATGTGTTATCCACACCATTGTACGGTCACACCACCTTGTGTGATCCGCCCTTTCTTACCAGGTTACGTGAAATCCCGATGCATTCTCCCCATCAAAAGTGTGAATACCTATTATGCACATTGAATTGTTGCATTGTACAAGGCTCGCGTGTCTAAGCCAACTTTACGTTCCTAGGACCGTCTTAACGCATTCTCTGCTCAACTATCCCTGCGTCTATGACACGAATAAACACCAAGCCTTGCTGGTTCAGTTTGGGCGCCCTGAACCAGCAAGGCTTGGTGTTTTTTCGTGTATTGGGATGGGAAGAAGAGGGGGCGAGGTGCGCCAACGGCGCGACGTGAGCCCTGTGCAAACCTCTCGGACATCGTGTCCCAACTTCTCGACTTCTGGAGGAAGTGGTATTATTACTAATTGTCTCGACGAGGGTCAGGAGCCGTAGCTAGAGGCTACGGCTATGCGCGCGCATCCTCGGCCGGTCAAAGACCTTCGTGTGGAATACAACTTCCGCTCGACGGATCTTGCTACTGAAGCGAAAGACGCAATCGCTCGATCGTTCGGCGTCTACGCAGTTGGACCTTTGGCCACTACACAAGCTGAGCATGACCAACGATAAGCTCTCCGAGCTCGCTTCTTGGTACCTAAAGTAATTCAAGGTATAGTTTCCACGTTCGATTTCGAGCTCAAAAAGAAGGGACTCCTATACCCGTATTGCGAACGATTTCTGTGGTGCTCGCCACTGGTGAATTCGATGCAGATGATGAAGAGCTCTTTGAGCGATGGGTGATGCGACACTGGAAATTTTTCTCGCAGTCTAAGTTACATCGAAGCCACAAGTAAGAGGACGTGCGCATAGAACGCCATCATCCATTCGAGCATGCCAAACTCAAGGCGCAACGCCAACTTTCTACGTATTGTTGCCTTGCGACATATAGAATAGTCCATCACGCTCACGCAAGATCTGTGGCTTCTCACACGGGTGAGTCAATGACCACAGTAACTCAGGGCCATAGCTTGTGCTCAACTCATGGCATTCGGCTTCCCGGGCTGTCGCCGAGAAGAGCGGGGCGTACGACGACGCAGATCGTCATGATGCTTCTGACCATAAGCGTTCACATCGTCTGAGCAGTCTTGCCGAAGTGGCACCTCTAACTCCCTCGAATTCTCAGAGCTGGGGCATCCTCGCCACTTCACAAGATATTGGGTTTGACACTGTCGACGACGACGACCCATTAGGCGTCCCAATTGATAGTGGACGCCATTGTTCTCATCGAGAAGAGTCAGCGACGGACGATGACGACCTGGTCGGTCGCTGTCGGTGACTCGCGATGCTCTTCGAGCTCTTGAGGACAAAGTCTGTCGTCATCGGCACTTCGCCGAGCATCTTTCCGAGTCGCATACCGCTGTGCGGAAGCCCTCGAGAGCTTGGAGCACTTTGTGCACCAACTGTCTAACGTTGAGGGCTACCGTGCTCAGTCGGAGCGGCTCCTAGCCGTTGAGCGACGAATGCATCATTCGTGCGATGGTGGAGCGCCTGGCGCCGTTGGAAACGGAAATTGATGTACTCCGTGCTAGAAACATTTGCTGGTTCAGCTTTTAGGTGGCCTAACGCCTTTGGGTGCCGCCCCGGCACCAACGCTTCAACGTTCACTTGCGCCGGGTCCCGGTACGGCTATAGCAAGCCAACATAAACACCGGGTGGGAGCGCATCCTTCTTGGAGGTTTAGCAAAAACGAACGGCCTTTCTTGGCCATGACTTTAAATGGTCCGATAAACCGTGGACGTAGTTTCGACTTGAAGCAAGTTTTTTAGCATTTAATAAAACCAGGTCTCCGACCTCAATGTTTTCAGCATTTCTTCTGCTTCTTCCGTCTGCATGTTCTTTCTGCATGCCTTGGCTTTCAGCCATCACACCGCAAACGTATCGTAAGATACTCAGTATGGTGAACAGGACAGTGAGGGGGCGACATCAGCTAGCCGCTCGGCTATTCCTCCCCCACCAAGCCATGAGCCATGGGCTCGCGACGTCAGCGGGATGCGAGGATTAATAAGCCCGTTCACGTAGAACGGCGCGTAGACGGTAAACGCATGCACTTCATTGTTTAGGGCAAACTCCACAAGAAACAGTATGAAGCTCCAAAGATTCGGCACCTTAGCGCAGACGCTGCGGAGAGCGTCTTTAACGACACGATTCACTCGCTCAGTCTTACCATCGGTCTGCGGATGGTCCGCTGTTGACAAAGTCAGCTGGATGTCCAGCACCCTAAAGATTGTAGACCAAACTTCCCAATGACGCGCGACACGATCGACACACAGCGTCGCTGTACCCACACCGTCAATGGTGTCCGAAACTGCAGCAAGATAAGCTATCTTGCTCAAACGGTCGACAAATACCACCACACCATTTTGCCACCAATTCCTTCGGCAGGCCAAACACAAAGTCCAAACTCATGAACTGCCAAGTCTCGGAGGATACCGGGAAACGAGCTAGCGGCGCCACCGCATTCAGAGAGGGTTTAACCCTCTGACACTTCTTACACGTGCGCAAATAGGGCTCGTCCGTTTGTACAGCTTGGACCACCAGTAGCGGCAACACACAGTGCTGTACGTCCTCTCACGACTGAGATGATCACTGAGTGGGGTGTCGTGGGCCTCATAAAGAATACGGAATTTCAAATCCTCATCGTGAGAACCACACTTTGAGGCGTATCCGTTGAGTTTAGTGCTATAATACAGCAACCCGTTACTAAACGGATAACGGTATAAACGTGCGTGCAATCGTGCCGACAATTCCTTGTCCGAGTTTCCAAACTCCTTGCTTTCGAAAGCTTGTAGCAAATCTACACACATACCGCCGCCCGCGTAAACGGCGCGGATGAAATCCGTCACTGACGATGTCACCGTCGTGACATGAGCAGGCTCAGAAATCGGCCTGGAAGACAACGCAGCAGGCAAAACATTCTGCTTTCCTGGCTGATACTCCACCTCGAAGTTATATTCTGCGAAGAATGAGAGCCACCTGGTCATCCTTTGCGAGAGGTGAGGCGACTATGCCGTAGTGCGTAGTGCCGCATGATCTGTGTAGATCACAAAAGGCTTAGAGCCAAGCAGGCGCACCCTGAGCTTGACAAGTGCATACATCATGGCAAGTAATTACTTGTCGTGGACTGGGTAGTTCTTCTCCGCAGCCTGAAACTAGTTAGATTCGAAAGCGATCGCCCGATTTCGCCCCTCGGCGTCTGCTTGCAGAAGCACACAACCGATGACAAAGTCCGAAGCGTCAAAGGCTACATTAATAGGACGATCGGGGTCTGGCAACACCAGTATTTACGCATGAAGGAGGCTGTCTTTGACCCTGTCATAAGCCTCCCGATGCTCAATGTTCCGACACCGTTCCTTACCGTTCTTAGGAGATTCGACAATGGCCGTGCCGTTTCCGCACATTTTGCGCTGTACTTGTGCAAGTAGTTGGCGAAGCTAAGCCGCTTGCGCAAGTTCTTTTGATTCATTAGGTATGGCCAGTCTGCAATGGCCTTGACCTTTGCGGGATTCGCTCGAAGACCACGCTTACCAATGAAGCACCATGAAAAGGGAATTTTTCCGCGCCGAATGTATACTTATCGGCACTAGCATACAGCTTATTCGTGCGCATGCAGTGGGCCTGAACAATTGCGTCACAAGACGATGAAATGTTGCTGGTGCAATTGACAGCCTTGGGGCATCACCAGT
>NW_020190012.1:835978-838050 GCF_900000015.1 Plasmopara halstedii | reverse complement strand
GAGTGCAACAACCTCCATTTCTAATGGCGCTAAGCGCTCCACCGTCGCATGCAGCGACGCATTCGCCTGCTCCACGGCTAGGAGTTGCCCCGCAGATCGCGGTAGTCCTCAAGGTGAGGCAGCCGGCGCACGTCGTACTTTAGTCGTTTCGAACGTCCGCACAGCGATATGCTACTTCAGCGTGACGCTCAGCGGAGCTTCGATCACGAAGGACCTCGTTTTCCAAGGCTCGAAGCGCATCACGAGTCACCGAACGGCGGTCGACCCGGTCGTCACCGCCTGCCACCGACTCTTCTCGATGAGAACGGTGACGTTCACTATCACGTGAAACGTCTAGTGAGACGACGTCGTCACCAGGGTCAAACCCAATATCTGGTGAAGTGATCAGAAAGATCAGGAATCCCCGCGTCATCAGACGCCCCGCGCTTCCCAGCAATAGCCAGGGAAGATGAAGGGCCATGGGTTGAGCTCAAGCAGTGGTCCTGAGCTCTTGGTCGCAGACAAGAGCTCACGGGAGCGTTAGGGGTTAACCCATACGTCGAAGGGCGACAATCCGAAGGAAATCGACGGCGTGCTTTGAGTTTAACAAACTCAAATCGGAGGTGTCGCTCCACACGCATGTCCACTTCCTTGTGGCTCAGCTGTAAGTTATACAGTGAGGAGAGCTTCCGGTGCCATTGCATCCATTGCTCAAAGATCGATAGATGCAAGATCATAAACTGTACAATTCGACGTGATGTGTTTGCCTGACACTCTGCGTCGGATATCGAACTGACTCTTTCCCAACATAGAGAAAAGGGGGCGCGCAGGGTGCGAACCTTTGAACAGCCCACAGTCGCAGCATCGGCAATCGCCACAAATAAAATGTCATCAATCTTTCATTTTCGGACTTTTTGGGATCCATCGCCGTTGGTGCGCCCTAAGATTCTCCGCATATCATACTGCAGTAGTACGAAAATTGCAGAGACCTTATAACACAACTCCAAGCTTTTCAAAAGTAATAGAATGGCCAAAAAAGATAATAGTGTATGGCGCACCTGCGTGCATACCTGTCCACAGATCGTAGCTGTGGCCGTTTTTGAAAGGGCGTCTACCGGTATTCCTGCTATAGCAATTCTGAATCTAAACATAGTCCGCTACTTCTGGCAATCCTTCTAAACAAAAAAGCTTTTTATCGCGCACAATACAACTGGTTGAGCAGTGCAAACACCCGTGAGATTTGTCACTATAAAATTATCCATGATGAGACTCCTTCTCTAATCTTGCGTTAGTATCCATTTTTGTGGGTGTCTTCTCAGCGTGTCGACCGCAGCACAATAGTCCGTGTATATTTTAGCTGGTGCATGATCAAACGAACTTATCGTGTCTGGAGAAAATCATTTACCTCATATCTACCCACAAAAGGTTGGATGCTTAGAAGAATCGGTATTGTTATGGAAATATGCAGTGGCTTCCTAGCCGCCACATTGATGAAACCAAAGTTATAGTCTTACTATCTCTCTTCATATGTTCCGACGTGCGGATAATAACCCATGAGCAGAAATTACAAATACAAAACGCAAAAAATCAAAGAATGATACTATACTGCATTTTGTAACAAAATACGGTTTAAAGTTGTTCATTCAGACCAAATATGGTACTACAATGCTCATTCTTTTTAGAATATGGTATGATGATATAGTTGGTATAAAAGTATGGTACAAATTTGCATAAAAATACCAAAACATGTAAATACATGACGCAAGTAAATCTAAAAATAACACTATACTGTGATTTGTAACAAAGTATGGCTTATTATTGCTTACGCTAACCAAAATATGGTACTTCAATGCACAATTTTTAAAAAATATGGTTCGATGGTATGGATTGAAAAAAAATATGGTACGAATTTGCATGAAAATACCAAAACATGTAAATACATGACGCAAATAAATCATAAAATGATACTATGCTGTCATTTGTAAGAAAGTATGGTTTGATATTGCTTACGCAAACTAGAATATGCTACTTCAATGCTCAATTTTGTTAAAATATGAGATTATGATATGGTTTGAAAAAAGTATGGTACGGAT
>NW_020190012.1:804322-835968 GCF_900000015.1 Plasmopara halstedii | reverse complement strand
GTCGGCCAACGGCCGACGCATCAAGGGCGTAGCCCTTGTGATGGCATGTAATCCACTGAGCACTGCTCACATTACGAAGCATTTCCTGCATGCCAAAAATTGCATGGTCGGACGAGGTCCGAGGCATCTTGGGCAAGGTCCTTTATATGCGCTTGGAGTGGCACGTTATACACTGGACGAAGAGAGCAGAACTAGCAGCTCTTCGTCGGATGTTGTTCATAACATCAGCGCACCGATGGAGCAGGGAATGGGGACACTGGATGACGCTGAGTGCGTTCTCGCACTGGTTCGGCCGAGACGTAAAAACTCCGAGGAGAGGCACGGCGGCACCGTATGTTATTTGCAAGATGCAGGGCATCGACTTTGACCCAGGGTGTGCCGACTGTAGATGATAGTGCACAGCTATACACCCTCGTCAATGGTATGACGGGGAAGGAAGACGGCGACGTCACCCTCAAGGCTATTCCCGCAGTTGATGCTCTTCTTGAGCTGGACGAGTTATCCTTCGAAGAAATCGGCGGCGCCTTGGAGGCAGGCGATGTAGCCAAGGTGGTCAATAAACGACCGAATAAGGATATTAACTCGTCGTCGCTTTTGGATGAAGCTGTCCTGGAAGGCAACAAGAGGGTGTTGAACGCACGAAATGGATCGTTGGTCCTGAAGGGTACCTTAGATCCATACTATTCTTTGTTAAAGAAGCCCCAGGACGTCGTCTCCAAAAAAACCGTCGGTCCTACCTCCGGATTGAGGTGTGCGTCATGAGATCGACCAGGTTCCAGAAACCAAATACTGCGTAACGCACCAATGGCCCCTGCCCAAGGAGCAGTGCGCCGTTATTGACGCCTTTTTTGTGCGAAGCACGACGCAGGAATGGTACGTGAGAGCAAGTCTCTCCATTCGACCCCCACGTTTGTGTCCGGACAAGTGGCGTATCGTTTACGCTTATAATGCTGCCACCATTTCGGCACAGATGCCTATTCATCAGAAGAATGTTCTCCGGAAAATCACAGTTGGATGTACAAAGTACAGTGTACTCCATTCGGCCGATGGGTATTACCTTCTGTTTATAAAAGCGAGTGGTTTTCCGCTAACAGCGGCGAGTACTCCGAGCAGCATGCGCTCGCGTGCATGCGCACGAAAAAGCCGTATGCTAATGCAGACAAGTGCATCTTCGGCGCCGACAAAATTTTCTTTTCGGGTGCTTCATCAAGGAACGTGGCCTTTGTGCGGATCCCGCTAAGATCAAGGCCACTGTGAACTGGCCGGTTCTAAAAAATCAGAAGAACATGCGCAAGTGGCTTGGCCTGGGCAACTACTTGCATAAGTGCAGCAAGAACTACGCAGAAAAGGCATGGTATTATCGAATATCCTAAAGAAGGATACGGAATAGTGTTGGGACACTGAGTATCGGATGGCTTTTGTCGGGGTCAAAGACAGCCCCCTTCATGCACCAATACTGGCGTTGCCAGTCCCTGATTGTCCTTTCAGTGTCGTCTGTGACGCTTCGAACGTTGCCATCAGCTGTGCACTACTGCAGGCAGACACCGAGGGCTGAGATCGGATGATTGCGTTCGAATATCGCCAGCTCTAGGCAGAGCTGGCAGAACAGCCCAGTCGACAAGGAATCATTTGCGATGAAGTATGCACTTGTGAAGTTCAGGGTGCACCTGCTGGGCTCCAAGCCCTTCGTAATGAACACAGATCATGCGTCACTCCGCACTGCGACTCAGTCGCTTTACCCCTCGCAGAGGTTGGCTAGGTGGCTCGCAGGAAACATTTCGATATGAAGTTCAAGCCAGGAAAGCGGAATGCTTTGGCTGATGTGTTGTCACGCAGACCTGAGTATGAGCTCGCTCATGTTACGAGGGTGACATCGCTTATGACGAATTCGACCGCGCCACGTACGCGGGTGATGATATGCGTGTAGCGCTGCTACAGGCTCTCGGAAGCAAGGAGTTTGAAAACTCGGAATGGAAGTTGTCGTCGCGACTGCGTTCACGGTTGCACCGATATTCATTGAATAATGGATTGCTGTATCATAGCACCAACGCGACGTATACGCCACGAGTTGTGGTTATTCACGATGATGAGTTGAAGTACAATGTCCTCTGTGATGCCCACGACAGGTCAAATCGCTCGTGAAAAGACCTAAAGCACTGTGAGCTGCCACTACAGGTGGCCCAAGCTATACAAGCTGACGAGCACCAATGTGCGCGCGTGTGAGGCGTGCCAAAGTGTGAAACTCTCTCCGAATGCGGTGGCGCCGCTGCCAGTTTGCCAGTACCCCCCAGGTGCTGGCGATCCATGAGTTTGGACTTTTTGTTCTAAAATTCGAACGGGTGACCAAGTCATTCTCTTTTATGCACTTCTAGAGTCTCCAACACAAATGCAGTAAAAGTGAGAGGGTAGTTTTCTGGTACTACCTGTCACGATCTCAATCGATAAACGACGTCAAGAATGACTGAAGTCGATTCAAAAACGTTTAAAAATTAAATATATTGCTTAGAGGCAACAATGCTTTCCACACTAAACTTCTGAGCTATAATTCATTGGGATTTTATCACCCAAAGCTCAGGTGCCTTTTAGTACTTGGACTATGCATCACATTGTGAGAGCAGTAAGAGGTTTAGCAACGTTGATTAGACGGTGTACACTAATTGCATTATTTTAGCGGCTGTCAAGTCTTTGGTGGCTGAACTGCACAAGTTTCAGTCGCGTTCGATAGAAAAAGAAATGGCTAGCTTTATTTCCGGTTAGGAAAGGGTAAATTGGACCCTCGTGACGGCATTGAAGAACAAGACTCGCTAAAATGGAACGGAGTCATTACAAATAAAACCAAGATCAACTTCAAAGCGCTGCCGCTACATCCTTTTTTTTGTACAGGGAAGGTGTACACGCCGTTTATTGAAAATATACGCGTGAAATCTGACCTAAAAACACGGGATAAGGCAGCAAGGCAATCGCAAAACAAACTCAAAGCTGCGCTGCAAATCAGAATGCTGACAATCAAGCCGAAACTTTGAACTTCGAAGACAAGTACTATACCGAAGATTAGATTGATGCTTATTTCATGGTGTGTCAACTAAACGTATGTCATAATAGTGGTATCAGGCAATGAACATCGCTTTTGTCATTATTCCGCTTCTTTGTTTTGTAAGATATACATCATAAAGTGTGGTTTTGGTCTGTCAGAATTATGATTTCTTAACATGGACTTACCATAATTTGTTTAATGGTCTGCCCTAAATTTAAACCTATGCGATCGTAAGTTCTTTAGCGCACCCTGCAGCGTGGTAAAAGGTGCGGGAGGAGCGGCGACAAATGTAGCTAGAAGTTTATCCGCTACAACGAGAATGGAAATGGACCTAAACACAGACTACGCGCAGTACATGTAACAAATTTAAACAAGGTATAGCACCGTACTGCTGCGTGCTCAGTAAGTGTTCCACGACAATGGTGTTTCATGAGAGGCGATTTTAATTGGCAAATTTGCATGCTATGGTCAATCCAAATATACTTTAACGACTTGTGTGCGTAGAGCTCCCAATTGATTTTAGAAGCATCGTAAATTATTGAGACTTGGAGCCATCTCGCGGTGTGGCTCAAATTAATTTTGCTAAGATGCCACACCAGTTCATTTTTGTCGTCGCGTAATTTGCACTCTGACAAGAAGACTCACGACTACCAATATGAATATGATTGCAATATTGATAGCTATTGCAGGTCTGACTGTTTGTTTCTTGCGCAGATCTTTCGTAAAAGCTGCAAATGAAGATTTGCATCATACGCAGAACAAACTACATACAAGCCGTATTCTTCATCAGTCCAATTTTTGCTCCCAGCAGTCACTTTTTTCTATAAAAAGTCTTGGATGTGTAGCCGTCTCAGCAAATCAATAGCATGCTGTAAATTGCCACAAGACCATATGATGTCCGCCAGTCATTCTTTCCCCCTCTTGCAATAGCATATTACAGGCCCTCGGTTGTCGCAGTAGTCTTCTACGATCGCCAATAGCACGACGAACTGAAGTTGAGAAAAGTTACCCCTTTCCGTTTGTATTATCAGCACAGCTTATCCAAAACTACCGCTTCCTGATTCAACAGCTTTTCCACTCACACTCGAATCGTGACTTGACAGCATTTGCGTCCCCCTTGATCAAATTATCTTGTCGAGTCTTTGAATACTGTTGATAAACGATGTCGAGTGAAAATGTCTATTTTCATGCACAAGTATAAAATTTCGTTCGTACAGAAAATGAAGTCAGCTTTACCTAGTGGTCAATGTGTGATGACTCCTCAATCATGATTGAGGGTTCCAATCTCCCCAAAGGTACTTTTTCATTTACATTGTAGTAGATTCACCTTGAGGTACCTTGTCGGTATCTTTGCCCTCCTGTCCTTTGGATTTGCTAAACGACCAGATTGTATATAATAACGGCAGAGTAATCTGGTATGCATGTAGCAATGTTAGGACGAGAAGGACTTAGGAAAATAATGAATTGTCACTTTGGGTTTTATCTTCAAATCAACAGGTTAACAGCCGCATCCAACGTGCGTAATCACGCTGACAAATACGCACACCGAAGTTATCCAAGGAAGTAATAAGTTCTTCCACCGAGAGCCCATATGACGATAAATCTGGTGATAAAGGGTCTTCTGGGACATGTCATGACCGTCAAGGATGAGAACGATATCAAAGACACGAAACTTATGAAGGACTTCAAAGCATGCTTTGGTCAGCAACAAGTGCCACGGAGGCATGGGGAAGCAACGTGATTTTTACAATTGCTTGATTCTGTAAATCACGTGACAGCGACGCAGCGACTCCAAGACTAAAAGATGGAAATTGGCTCTAGCATGGCTGAACATCTAGACTCTTTTGACCTACCAGTTGTGGGTCTATAGACAATGGGAGGGCCAGTGAACGAGTCGCTCCAGCTGGTGATACTTCTCAGCAGTCGGACATCGGATATGATTTGATCTCAACAAATGTGGAAAATGTAGAGGACATCACATTGATTGAAATGAAGGCGATAAATCAGCGAAGCTACACAGCAGGAAGGTTTCGATGAAAGATACTAGAAAGCTTAAAGGTGGACGCGGCAACATCTGAAATGATAGCGCATCAAGCAGCTACGGCTGATTAAAGGGCAAGTGCTTTAATCGTTGCCGCGTTTGTCATGTGAAGCGGAACTGTCCGACCGGAAAACATGCCAGCAATGATGACGCGGTATATTTAGTGGACGAAGAATGATGGGCAGGATGACTTATCGGCAGTGTCACTATAGCCAACATGACCCTGCAGAGTAAGGGTTTGTCCGAATGCAAGGTCCTTAAGCAGACATTGAAGTAATAGATGCAGATGGCAAAATTAGTAATCAAAGGAACTGGCAGAGTGAATTGAGCGGTTTGGGTATAAACGGATTTGCATGATTGATGTTTAACATTTTCGAGAACTTGACAATAGAGAGTAGTCCTTGCGGACCGTGGTATGAGTGTCGAGTTTTTGCGCCCGTCGTCTTTAATCTGGTGCAAAGAATAGGCGACTGTATCGGGTTCAAGAATCGATAATGCGTAATGCGTACACGCTGGACTGTAAGGTGGAAAAAGCATGCTGCGTGGGATATTCCAGGAACGAGACTCGAAGAAGACGAAGTTATGATCCGATGCTTTACGCTATCAAGTGATGGAGAGGCAACGAAAAAAGATGGCCCACTGACACCAAAATGTGCTAGGATTGAGGACGACAAATCCATTGTCGATGATGATTTCGTGTAATTGGTGCGAAGGTAGGATGATACGGACTTACCGACGTCATGTGTTCAAGCAATGACTAGCGAAGATGCAGCGAAGTGACGTGAGGCTATTGAAGCTGTCTTCGCACCCATGAGCAGAACCAAACATAGATATTAAAGCAAAGAAGGACGGAGTCTAGCACAATCAGATCGAGATGGGTCTTTGTCAGGAAGACCAAAATAGTACTGCTGTACAGTACAAAGCACGACTTGGCGCGAAGGATTTCAAGCAAACGTATGGGTCGTTTTCTTCGATTATTCGCTCACCAACGTGAGTTCAATTCGAATGATATTTTCAATGTGTGTCGAATGCGACTACCAAATGGAACAGCTGGATGCCGATACTGCATTTCTGAACAGTGTGCTGACAGACAACGTTATATAAAAGCTCCGCTAGGAGTAGACAATGCTCAGGAATAGTGTGTCAATTTAAAAGGCTAAATTCAGATCGATACAAGCAGCAAGTGCCCGGAACAAAAAAACACAATGCGTCTTTCTGAACAATGGCTTTAAGGGCTGCGGAGGAGGTCAGTGCGGTTATGTCAAGCGATTCTTGGAAAGGTTTAATCTACGCTGGACTATATGTGGCTGACATAACTGCAAAAAGATTTAGGCAAGATAGAATTCATTTTGGGCACGGAAATTTACCACGACAGGTCAGCCAAAATAAGACTTGCTAGATTGACGATATATCAGACGGTTCGGTCAACAAGATTTCAATAAAATCTACACCTCGTGTGCATGTTGTCGTCAATGCAGTCACTTACAACGGAAGCAGGTCGATAAGCGGTACGTTCACGGCCCTTTCAAAGTACATGTAGTTACGTGATAACACAGCTGTCATATTTTCTGGAAAACTTTGGACTGCAACATTGGAACTCAGCTAATCGCGTGCTGCGCTACCTGAAGAGTATATGCCTGGTATCGTTTACCAAGACTGAGGTAACATAATGGTCAAAACATATTCAGATGCTGATTGGGGCAGCAATACCGATGACAGACTTTCGGTTTTCGGAGTTATGATCATGATTGCAGGTGCACCAGTGTTGTCTAAGTCAAAGTATCAGCGAACCGCTGCACTTAGCTAGATGAAGGCTAAATACATGGCCCTCAGACTTTGCACTCAAGAAGTTCTTTGGACGCGTGCGATGTTTAAGGATATGGATCACGAGCAAATGGAAGGGACACAAGTTCGAGAAGACAATCAAGCAGCGATTGCATTAACCAACAAAGCCGTATATTATGCTCGGACTGAAAATTTTGACATTAGACCCCACCACTTCTTTTGCGAGAATATGCAAGTAGAAATTTTAAATATTGTCTGCATCGACAGGACCCGGCAGCTTGCAGATATACTGACGAATGCTCTTGAAGTCAAGATGCTTGCGTTTATACGAGGCAGCTGATACCATCAAGACCAGGCCATGCCAAGGATTAGCAAGCATTGACGGCGAGTGGAAGTGTTGAGATCACGTCGTTTCATACTGTTGAAGAACGATGTTAAGAGTATAAGTCTAATTTTCATGTATACGTATTACATTTCGTTCGGACAGAATTTGAATTCAAATTAGCTAGTAAAAGCTCCTCAATCATGAATGAGAGTTTAAATTCCCCAGAGGAACAAACAGTGCTTGGGTTCACCGTGGGGTACCAAGCCAGTACGTACGTTGTCCTTTGCAATGGCTTACTGACCAAATTGTTAATTTTTTGCGGGTGAGTAATTTTTGGTTTAGATATGACAATGTCAGGACGAGAAATACTTAGTAACATATTAACTTAGTGCAAGTTATCGTTTTTGATTTTTCAATCTTTTGCAATTAAAATTGACGAATTTGTAAGAACGTTGTTTTTCTTTTCTCGTTTTGAATTGTTGTTTGTCGCTTAGTGGATTAATGAAATCAGTTAGTTTGTCCTTTGTAAACTCTAAAGTAAATCAATTGGTTGGACGAACGCTACATCTTCGTTTGGCGTACATTGACCTCCAGTAATAAACTAGGTAATTTACCAGGCCGAAGTGCAGATTGATACTAAGTTTGATGTCAAGGTGACTTTCACGTGGAGTCAAACCGTCGTAGAAAATGTCAACATTACTTGCAACGTAAGGAGTTACATTTCAGAGTGAGCAGCACTACTGATACACAGCCAAAATTCGAGCCCAAAGTCTGCACGCGCACTCTCGAGATGAAGTTCAGAATGGAGATTCCGCAGCTGTTCCCATCGTTCCAGGGACCCAACCAGTTTCTAGTTGCTAGCTCTAGTGATGGTGCTCTGAAGCTTGGTCTCTAAGTGAAACATACGTATTTGCAACAATCACAATCCAGTGGACATGCAAGATAAAAACACTAATCTCGTATCATACGATGTCAGTTTGTCGACCATTGATTGACCACCTTAACCTAGTAATAAACTCTATCCCGCCGTAAAAATCATTGTCCAAATGTGAGTCCTTCTCCGGATTGCTCAAGTATCTTCAAGTTTCGGAACCCAGTTCTAAACAGCGTTGAAAGATCCAAACCTGTTATTTGTTCAAACGATTGAGCTTGTAAATTGTACTTCACTACACTGTCCGCCACACTGTCATGAATATTACACAGACATCAGTATATCTGGTAAGGAAGGAAATAATTACTTTCAGTAATCTGACGAATGACGGATCCCGGCAACAAAAGTGCTGCACCAGGCAACAGAAAGGTGGATATCTTGTCAGTACGCGCAGCAGTCTCATGCAATCACATGCGCGATCTCCTTTTCGCAATAGCTAACTCAATACATCCGTTTCCCAAGCTTATCAAGCTTCAGCTCCATCATCTTCTTGGACTACGCAGCTGTCGAGTGAGTCTTTAATCTTGCGCTGTGTCCGCCCAGTGTCTTCATCTTTCTCAGCTTAAATTCCCCTTTACGCAGACCTACTTTCGTCATGTATGTTAAAAGTATTATTTACAGTGCATAGATCTGGACATAAGCCAGTTGTGCCGCCCGCCGCTGTACAAGAATAAATGGTTGAACAAGGGTAAGGGGAATTTGTTTATCAAATTTAAATTATTAGTCATCCTATATCATATGTTTTATTTTGGTCACATGTCCGCATCTATGCTCATGCAGTAGTAGGTCCGTTTCATAATACATGGTGTCAATGTATTACTGGAACATAGTATGATTACAATCAACAAATCACTTCATAAAATAATTTTTAGTCTCGGCTGTGCGCAATATATTCGTGCGTGCGTGGTGGGAGCACATACTAAGAGAAGATTCATCTGAGTCTGACTATATTGTCTCGACTATGCATGCATCACACCATCAGACTTAAATAGCAAACATTTTGAAACAGGGAAATAAGAAGTGGAGTGACAATTTATTACATCGTATCAATAACGGCAAGCAGGTAACGACTGTATTTATAGACAGCTTCTTGAGATAAAGTCGCCGAAGTAATTTATGTTTATCGTACAGTTACTTAAATGAGAAGATTATCTTCGTTTGTTAGTTGATAGTGGTACAAGCAGACCAGACATCTGTCATGGTTTACCTTGATTTTAGTGACCCAACATTGTGTAGATCACACCATATTGCGACTAGGTCCGACGTTTGGTGCTGACTTCTTGAGCCATTTCCACTTCCACCGTAAGTACAGTACCCACGCGTAGCCCTGTGCGCGTACCTTGTCACGGAGCTTTAAATATCCTACCGATCTTGCACATAAGATTGGTATTTTCCCATATAACACGACGGTTAACCCAACACGACAATGCGTCGTGGCGTGATCACGTTAACTTGTCTAGTAGTGATAGTGACATATGCACAAGAGAGTGGTATGATCACTTTTGTTGGTGCTATAAATTTGGAATTGGGAGAGCAAATATCACAGCAGCAGGAGAAAGCATTCGCCCATGTATTAAAGATCGATTCGAGTGATGGTAAGGAGCAGACAAAGGCGATCAAGTCAATAGTGCCGGACATAGATGCAAAAGTGTTGGACCAAGGAGGTATGAAGGACCATGAGACTCAACCGGCGAGATCGACAATGACGTTCAATCAGACAGTAAAGCACGGGATACTGGATGATGGGATTTCCATGACTAGCACTAAAAGCTTCACAAAAGACGTTGCAACGACACCGAGAGTGAAGAATTCTGCGGGCTCGTCGTTAAATGAAACACAGAAGCTGGTTTCAAAGTACGAATCTGTAAATTCAAAGCTAGATCATATGACATCGGACGTGGTTGACGCTCTGGACTCGATGGCGGGTGATACAATCGAAACTAAAGATTTGACCCAGATGAAAGATCTAAAAAGGATAGTGAATGCTGAAGGTACGGAAGGCTCGAACGTGAAAGTTGAGACACAAAATGTGGATGTCAAAGCTGAAATTGTAAGCTTTGAAAACAATAATGTGACACGAAAGGGAGTTTCAACGTCAAATTACACAGCAGTGGATAGTTCTCTCGATACTGTCACCTCGAAGTTGGAGGGTGCTACACATATCGTCAGCCCCAAGCTGAATGACGTTGTCATGAGTCTGGGATCGACCAGAGATGGTGTTGAGCAAGAAGTGAATCATACGATACACCCAACAGTGAAAACAACTAGTTCTGTGGTGAAATCTCTGACTACAATAACAAATACCACATCAACAAGTGTACCATCCATTGTCGATACTGTTACTCCCACGTCAGGTACGACGTTAACCAATTTTACACAAAGCGTCAATACGGTGACGAATATTCCAAATGAGATGATTACAACGACAAGCACAGCTACGAACACAATCGGCAAGCCTGTGATTTCTGCTGTCGAAACAGTGGTCAAGACAGCAACAATTACATCAGAACCGGTGTCAAATGCAACATCCTCCATCGTCAAGAGGGTTACACCTTTACTGGACGCGGCAGCATACCCAATCGGATCATCAGTAAAGCTGGTGTCGCCTCCTGTATCGAACACGCTATCACCGCTTGCCCACCAAGTCTCGAGTGCAAATATGTATGATCTTACGGCAAAAACGATATCTGCACCTGCGCCAACAAACACGGTCACCGACGTAGCTGGATCAACGTTAGGCTTATCGACGAATACGATCGCAAAGCCTGTGACTTCGAAATTGAAGGTGGTGACTGATACAGGAGACTTATCGCCAGCAACACCCGGAGTTGACATGATAGCAAATACGACTGAAACAACGGTCACGTCGGTCTTACCTATTATCTCAAACATATCATCACCTGATGTCAACAAAGTCACGGGCTCGGTGTCTGACACAGCTGATTTGACAGCCAACACTGTGACTAAAACTCCGTCTAGTGTGATAAAGGCGATGCCACCTGCTGTCAACAAAACGATGGATACGTTGACGAACACGGCAATTGGCAGTGTAACTAATAAGATTCTGGCACCTGTGACGCCTTCTGTTCAGTCTGCAGCAGAATTAAAGCTAAACCCGGTGACTGACGATTCATCCTCAGCAATGGAAGAGGAAACACGTGTTGCTGACGCAGTATTAAGCACGGTACCCGATACGGCTGTTAACATTATGGCAGACAAAGCAATCGACACGATGGCGACAGATACTGCACTCATTTCTGCGTCCCCCACTCAAGCGGGTACACCACTGTTATCTTCCGAAAATTTTCAAATCGTGAGTAATACAAGGGATACCAGTATCGATCAGCCGATAATGTCACAAACGCCGCCAGGAGTGACACCGACGACAATGCCGACCGAGCAGACTTTGGACAAAGAGGAAGAGAAGACTGAAGTCAGCAAGTTTGACATGAACGATATGGAAATAAAGGAGACTCAAGAAGAGACCAATAGGAACGACCGAGCTGGTATATTGGAGAACGAAGACAAATCAGCTAAAAATCACTTTGACGGTAACGAGACGCCAGTAGTTAGTAAGAGTCCACCTGCATCGTCTGATATGACAATGAAGCCGTCGACCATGCCGAATAAACTTCCTTTCTCGACTACTCCTGAGTACGAATCAGGATCAAGGGCAGAGTTGTCAGGGAGCCTAGACGACTTTGCTGCTGGTTATCTGAGTCACATGAACGATCCTGACGTGGGCGATATAGAGCCACAAAGGACCTCACCTCCACAATTAGCGAATCCTTCCAAATCTACACAACCGGATATCTTAACGCTTCCGACTATCCCGTCCCCAGCTTTATCGTCTGATAGCAAAAATAATCCTGTGAGCCAGGAGGCTCAAGCTAAACAAGCCAAGGACATCTCAGGAGAGTCCGATTCTGGCACGTCAATCTTTTTTGCCTTAGTTGGATTAGCAGGTTGTGCCGCCATCGTTGCCATTGTTGCGTACATGAAGAAAATCGAGCCTAGTGCCACAATTTCAGATGAAGTACGTAGCTCTATTTCGACGGCAAATGGTGCTCGTAGTTCATGGGATAGTGTGTATAATGATCCACTTGAAACGCGGTACTCAAGTATCGTCATGATCACGCCGAATGGAAATGGAGTGTGCATTTTGTAAATGGAAATACAATGTAAAGTCGCATATTAATATCATTCTTTCTTGCCTTCATTTACTTTCTTGCCAACGGGATGTTAGCTACAATGACACCAAGCGAATAGCAACGTTACCACAATCTTTGCGCATATTGTCCAATGGATGAAATGGCGTTAGTCCAATTGGGAAGGCAAGTCGGTTGCAAAACGTAGTTTCTACCTCGTATAGTTCGTTTGACGGGTCTTTTGCATCACACACGAGATACCACGTCACTGCTGTAAGCTTGACACGAAGACCAAAAGCCCACATTTGTTCCTTTGCGCTTAATATAGTCTCCAAGTATGGGCCAACATCCAAATCAATTTGAAGCGGGGTAGCACGTGCTGACGCAGGTCGAAGTAGAACTCGATCCACCTCGTGGTTACTGAGAAATTTAGTCAGTAGTTCGTACGAGCACCCACCTGATTCTGTTCGATTGCATGCATGCAGTACTGCCATTGCTACCGAATGAAGAGCATTGCTCACCTCCATGGGCGTCTGTTCCGGCGTTTTACCGACTTGATGTGCCAGGACAAATTCCAACTCACGCTGCAAGGCGTCGACAACTGCATCGTATCCTCTTTTACCTTCTACACGTTCCCCATTAATCAGTAGCTCATCACGTCCAATGTCCTTGGCGTCTTGAAAAATTTCAGCTTCTGATAATGTTGGTATGCGGCTAGTCTTTGACGCTACATCATCGCGGATGGCCAGTATCTGATTAATATAGCTGTCCGTCTTGTATTCGTCCTTCATCTCTCTTTCATCCTTTAGCCAGTTTGTGGATAGCACCAGTTTTTTATCTGGAAACCCTTCAAATAGCTGCTCCACCACCTCTTGAAACAGCGTCAGATCTTCGTGGTCAGCACTCATAGCATTATGCAACAATCCCGACATTTCTTCGAGTTGTCGGCGTTCTGTGGCCACTAACGTCGTCTCCAATAGTTCTCGACGTCCCCAATCTCCAGCCAGCTGCTGCAACTCCAAAGTAATTCTTTTTATCTCATCGTGAGTGCTCTGTGCATTATTCTGCAGCTGTGCGAAGCGATCCCGTACGGATATGACGTGCATATGTGCGACCAATGCTAGAGCCTCAAGTATTTGCATTCGCTCATTATTGACCCGCAATTCGGAAGGAAGCCTGTCCAGTGATAAAAATATCTTCTCTTCGCTGCTTTCAGCGACGTCTGACATGCTGAACGGCGTTGCACAGGCAGCTGGAGCAAGAGTCGACATCTCTTGTTCGAGTTCTGACAAATCGAATTCCCACTCCTCTAAATCAGATGAACATGAGTCAGGTCTTGTGGATTGCGCCTCATTCTTATTTTCATGGTCACGAAAACAAGAGCTTGTTGGGGATCGTGGGGACGACGCAGCGCTGCTATCTTCCCACTCGTCCCATTCGTTATTGTCTGCTGAAGTCATAGTATTTAATACACAAAATAATTCCGTTAAGCGTTTGTTAAACACATAACATAAGAGTTGTGTTGCAAAATGTCTATTAGATCCTAAGCTTCGTTAGCAATGTCGGTTCGCCGTATGTGATGGAAATTGTACTAGGCTTGCCATCTGTGAAGACGGATATGGCGCTTGTGAAATAGCATAAGACATATACCTTGACTTCTTGTATCCGTCCACCAGCACTCGTCTCTTCGCCGTGGTTCAAAACGTTTAAAAGTGCACTCGGTAACATGTGGGGGTAAAGCAAATCTGCTTTAGAATACCGCATCCGCTTTTACACGGCGGCCTTTTCATCAAGATAATTCTGGGCGAGCTAACCTAGTGACCAATTTAGCACTTGTCTATTTGGCACCGCGAGCAACAAAGCCATGCAGCCGATTTATATCCCGGTTTTCTCCAGTTCGGTAAAGCTCTGATTAACAGGCTTGTAAAATGTGTCCGACGTTTCTCTTATTTTTTTCAGATCTAAACCCAGATCATTGGTAGTAACGGCATTTGAGTTTGAAAAAGGAAGCTTACTTGACTTTGGAAATCGGAACGTGCGCCTGTGATGGCACTTGATGCGACTAAATATGCAGCAGGCTGCCGTAGCTTTGCGCTTTGAGGAATCGTAACTTAGTTCACCGACTGTTCGTTCTATACTTTGAACAAGCACGAGTTTAGCGGATCGCAATCCGCTTACTCCAAGAGTAATTCTTGCCTTAACCCAAGGCTAACTAACTCTCCCATTTAAAATCCAAAACTGATTTTTATTTATTTTTATCTGCGGCAAAGCCGCCTAATTCTAAATGTATAGCTTTTCCTAATTATATATAGTAAAATTTAAATACATACATAACTACTGGCTACCCAGCCACATACTGTATTCTTGTTTGGGTGTAGTAACATCATGCCCATCTCGTGTGACACATACCCCCTGTTACCAGGGTACGTGTAATCCCGTTTCAAAATGGACATCCGACTACTCTTCGAGTGAAATACAAGGTTAAAATAAGCATTCATTGGTGCAATGTATATATTGATGTCTCATATACTGTAAATAGATCGACAAATCATGTTTAATCTTGCGAAGCATGAAGAGACCGACCAAGCTGTCGAGAAAGCGTCACAACTCACAGCACCTCACATCCGATGGATTGTTGTTCTTCTTTTTGGTGTCACTACACAATGTGGAGTAAGGATCATGGCGGCCACGATAGCAGTAAAGCCCACAGTGGTAAGACTATGAGATGGAGTGACGTTTAAATTTACACGGAAAACTCAGCGGTTTGTAACGGAAGTACACGTATCCTGGAATGAAAGGGTGGGTCACACAAGATGGTGTGACCGTACAAAGGTGTGGATTACACAAGAAGGCGTAATCACACAATGGTGTGGCTACATCGTAACAAGAAGCCACTACGTGGCGCAACTGCCAGTATTTATGCACATTAGATTTTACTATTTAAGAAGGAAAACCTAAAGATTTCGATATTGGCGGTTTTGCCGCAAATCGAACAGATGAATTCAGTTTTTGATTTTGAACAGAAGAGTGTATTTGACTCGAGTTCACGGTTTGGAAACTCTTGGTGGTAGCGGATTGCAATCCGCTACACTCATACTGGTTCTAGTATAGAACGTAAGGGAGGTGACCCTAGCTTAGCTTCCTCCAAGCAAAGAGCTGCGGTAGTACCGCTGCACTTGGAAGCACTTGTAGTCAACCTGCATCATGAGTCGGTACGACTGATTCTCGTTGAGGATGGAGAAATTCGCCTATTTACCCCAGTGTATGCAGAACGGGCTTCAGAAGTGTATGTCTCTGGGATGTACAACACCTTGCTTTCGCAAAGACCTGAAGCGATAAGCGTACGCCTAGAGGCGTTTTCAAACTATGAAAATGCACGGCTAAAGCACCTAAAACAGAAGAAATCGGCGTCTACAGCGTCCATGATGCCAACGTCGGTAATAGATGACTCCTTCCGACCCAGGCCGCTCATGGTAGACCTTCGAGGGTAACGATGGTGAGAATCTTGAGTTTTGGGTGAGAGAGGCCGAGGTGGCTATGGCATCCGCCATGCTCCAGACCGAGTAACACCGCATAGCGCTAACTATCCCCAAGCTTGGTGGTCGAGAGCGAGAGTGAACACTGACGTGCGCACTTCGGTCGAAGCGGCAGTTCCCTCCTAGACGGAGCTGAAGCTGCAGCTGTTACAAGTGTTCTGTGTTCTCCCTTCCTGACCAAGAATATCGCGTGCGATCGCGTTTCCTTGCCGCCCGACAAGGCAAGAGGAAATTTGTGGACTTTGCCCTAGAGTTGCAAACTCTCATTGTCGGATGGCAGTCGATCCTCTCCCCGAGGCGGTCACAGTGACCGTCTTTATGGAGAGCCTACGCACTGGCGTGGTCAGAATGGAAGTCTTCTGTGTGCATCCGTCTTTTTTTAAAGAAGCGGAGAATGATGCATTGAATGCCAAATTCAACTCTAAGTCTGCACGACTTGGTTACATTGCACACCCTCAGAGCTCGTCGAGCGGGCCTGAGCCAGTAGATCTCAGCTTTGCTGAGAAAGAGAAGAGAGATTTCCGAGCTGCCGAACAGTATTTGAACACCCGGCAGTGTTTTGTCTGTGGAGACACCCGTCACCTTTAGACTGGTTGTCACCAGCGCAAGGGACGCCAAGGTTCATCGAACCGATGTCCCGATCCTTACCAGTCTGGTTCATCGACAACATCCAGGCGCGCAAGGCACCCTACTGGGGAAGAACTGAGTCTGTTCAGCCTCAAAGAGGTAGCGGGCAGCAGGGCCCAGCCCCGAAGAGCTCCGTGCTCTTGGACACGGAACATGCAAGCCGGGCTTGCTGGTCGTAAAAGCGACCGTTAAAGGCTTTGAAAAGCCATGGAAGATCCTTTTCGATTTCGGGGCGTCGGGCAATCCTATGCTTGACGATCCACGATTGAAGGAAGTCAGCTGCATGCTCAGGCGCTGGAAGCGCGGATAAGTGACACCGCCACTGTTCGCTTAGCGACGTGGACTTGTGTTACGAAGCCAAGGGCCCCTGTGGGCCTCGGTATCAAGTTTCTTGACTACGATAGCGTAAAACACTGCTTAGCCTTAGACTCGGATTCAAGGTATGACCCTATCCTTGGTATGGCATGGTTGGAACACCATAGGCCGTGGATCGATTGGAGGACGAAGATATTGGGCGCTATGCGCACGTTTCCTGGTGGACCTTTGGTGGGTCATGAACCCATCTCTGCTATGGAGCAGAAGCGCTACTGGTGCGGACGCTGGACCGGGCGGTCTATGTACTGGATATCGGTGTGTCCGACCGAAGGTCTATTGGATAGAAGTCCCGAGCATGGCTCGGGGGCTGAATGTAGAGTGACACGTCAGCCACTGAGCGCTGCTCAATTATCAAAGCAGTTGCTGTATGCCATGAGTGGCATGGTCGGCCAAGGACCGAGGCTTTGAGGGCAAGGCCCTTCAGATGCGCGTGGAGTGGCAGCACTGGTCACGTTTTGTAGCATTTGCTGCCCAGAGTGACATGGTCGGACGAGGTCCGAGGCATCTTGGGCAAGGCCCGTCAGATGCGGGTGGAGTTGCACCTTATCCGCTGGACGAGGACTGCAAAACCAGCAGCTTTTCGTCGGATGGTGTTAAGGCTCTATCAAGGCTTCGGCGGAGCAGGGGGCGGGGACAATGGACGGCGCTGAGTGCGTGTTCATACTTGTCTCGTCGAGACGCAAAACTTCTGTGGAGAGGCAAGGGCGACGCCGGGCGTTGACCCTGGCTCAGGGTGTGTCTACTGTAAACGATAGCGCACGATAGCGCACAGCTATACGCCCTCGTCAACGGTAAAAGGAAGGCGACTTCACCCTCGCAGCTATTCCGGCGGTGAGCGCTCATCTTGAGCTGGACGATATGTTCTTATAAGAGTTCGGCGGCCTTGAAGGCAGACGACATACCCAAGTAGTTATTATACGACCGTACGAGGATATTAACTCATCGTCGCTTCTGGATTAATATGTCCTGGAGAACACCAAGAGGGTGCTGAACGCACAAAATGGATCGGCGGTCCTGAAGGATTCGGACTATCCTTTGGTAAAGATTTTTCAAGACGTCGTCTTCAAAGATTCGCCGTCGATCCTACCTCCGAACCGAGGTGTACGTCAAGAGATCGACCTAATTCCTGGAACCGAATAGTACGTAACACGCCAATGGCCCTTGCCCGAGGAGCAGTTTGACGTCATTGACGCCTTTTTCCGTGCGAAGCACGACGCAGGATCGGGGCGTGTGAGCAAGTCTCCCCATCTGACACCCAAGTTTTGTGTCCTTAAGCTGAACGGTGAGTGGCGTATCGTTCATGCTTACAACAAATTAATGCTGCCATCATTCCGTCACCGACGCCGATTCCTAGGAAGGTTGTTCTCCAGAATATGGTGGAATGTACAAAGAACAGCGCACTCGACTTGGTCGATGGGTATACCAATTGCTCATGAGAGCGAGTGATATTTTGCTGCAGCGGTGAGTACTCCGATCAGCATGTCCTGGGAGTTACTGGTGATGCCTTAAGGGCTGTCAAATACACCAGCAACATACAATCATCTTGTGACGCTGTTGTTCAGGCCCCACCAGGTATATGCACAGACCTTCGACGACATCTTCGTCTGTTGTCACAAGACCAAGACGCATTTGAATGGGCGTCTTAGCAAGAACGTGCGAACCGGATAGCTGAGAATTTCGCCGAGCAGGTGGCTCCTGTTAAACCCCTTCTTGGCGGTCGCCAAAAGCGTAGATAGATCTGTTTTTTATTATCGAAGCCGTACTTTTTTCTTGATCCTGGTATGTATTCTATTCAGCTGCTCACATTTGTTCTTGACCAATATACATTCGTTTGATCCGACAGATTGAGCTGCGATTTCGTAGAAAAGCGTTTTTGCTTTCGCGTAAGGCTCACAGTGCTCTACCAATCCGCGAAAAGGCTTCTTTTATATCTCGTTCACCATGCTTCTCGAACGTATGGTGCAATTCGTCTTGACCGTTGTACAAACCCACAAGCCGATTGAATGACACGTAGAAAGCACTAGTACCGCTTTACCACCAATTTACTTAAAGCAGGCTTTTAACACGAGAGCAGCATCACAAACATGTTTTTTGGCTGCTTCCTGTTTATGGGATCCATTTTCGGTACGATTAAGCGCTGTTTTCGCTGCTTTAACATGACAACTGAAAATATACTTGCACTAATCAATAATTATACCTGCACATGCTGAACATCAGAACGTGAAACCTTGCATGCCGTAGTAAGGACCTTTCGGGTGGCATGTGGTAGATGTTGTGGGAGCGAGAATAATTATACGAGTTGGGGAGTTTTCACAATAAGATTTCCATTTCATAGTACGCATAATTTTGGTCTTATGTTTAATCGTTGTGACGAGCGTGTACTTCGTGCATTTGGTTGCCACAAAAAGACTCTTTGACGCGTGTAAATACTGGAGTCGAGTCAAAGGATCTGTACATAATGGTTTCGTTTGATAAACGAAAGGATATAGCAGATAATGTTTGAGAAACAGAAGAAACTTAAGCTAAAGCCGCCAAATGATCTTGAAGCAGAGGGCGAAGATGTGGATAAAGTCGTAGTTTGCTTGCAAAAAAGTCGCAGTAGCTCCTTCCGGGCCAAGTCTGCGGAAGTTGGATGTTGATGTTGCTTTAAGAACTTTTTGGCGCTTAAATTACCAGCTGCAGTATCGTTAAGGTTGCAGCGGGGCCGCCGTAGCACTTTGCTTAAAGGGAACCTAAGCTTAAGCCATCGACCTTACGTTCTTTACAAGAACCAATACGAGCGTAGCGAATCGTAATCCGCTATCTCCAAAGTACTTAAAAACTTTCACCTCGGTAAAGACGGTCTTCCGTTCAAAATTAAACTTGTATTTAATTGTATTAGTCGCGGACGATCCGCCAACATCTAAGACCCTAGGTTTTACTAAGTAATATAGTAATACCGATTAAAATAGTAAAACCTGACTAATATGCATTACACTGGCAATCTAGCCACGTGATGGCTTCTAGTTACGGTTTAGCCACACCATTGTGTGATTACACCAACTTGTGTGACCCGCTTATTAATACAAGAGTACTTGTAGATCCGTTATACGCTGGGTACGTGTAACCTGATGCACCGACCTTAGATCGCTTCGCAATTTTTATTAATATCCAGAAAGTTTGGTGAACACGGAAGAGATACCGCAGCGGATTCTTCTTGGAGCTTCGCACTGTCTCCCGGCAATACTGACCAACGTCATTTTCTTGCTTTGACTGGTTATTCAATAATTCAAGGCCATGTAATACATGTCAATGACCTTTACCTTAAATTAACTCTCACTGTGGATCTGAACGTGTATGATCCTGTCAGAAACGCAAACAGTGTTTTCCTAACATCATGTGGGCTAGCCTGAACATCATCGTTTTTGAGCCTGTAAACAGACTGTTAATCACTTAGACGACAGAGAAACGTATGCTCGTACTTCTATCCAGGCAAGCTACGTCACAGTGATACTTTCAAAGTTCATGTCTAATCCAGCAACCGAAAGACTCTGGGTCAGATAGCGACAAAATGTCATGGGGAAGGGTTAGGACAGAAAGCTTGCCAGCTTAATTTTCGATCAACATATTGCTGCTACATCTCAGTATCTTGAACATGTACAGCCTGACACAAGTGCACGGTTATGACATACATCAGAGGCTAAGCACTATGAATTTTGCTCTTCCATAATATAGGCAAAGTATTCTCTGGACGAAAACTTGAGAAATCTTAACGGACTGCACGAATGATTGAAAGAGGACCCCGAGTGGTGCCGACCGGTATAGTTATGTTTAGATTGAATAGCGGCAGGGCAATTATGACACATTCCTTGCGAAATACATACTCAGCGGACGATTGTTCATTTGAACGGTGATATAAATTATGCGAGTAAAGATTTTTTCCTGGCTGTTTTATGCAGTACATCACGGATATCCAGTTGCTTGTCACTCTGGAAATAAAATAAGATTAAATACATACAATGAGATTCAAGCGGCTGTTGGTGCCGCTTCTGGGAATTCAAGCTCTGTGCGTTGTAAAACGGCCTCTCTGAGTCAAAGTTTTCACTGTGTCAAGTGCTTAGAGTCCTCGTTGCACTTGGTAAATCATGTCATCAATCGGACGACCGAGTCTCAATAGACTAAACCTAGGTATAGATGGAGGTTGGTCGAGATGCGATGGCAGATCCCAAGGGCCAGAAGTAGTGATGGTAGGCTTCAAATCGCTCACCAGCTACTTGAACGAGCTAGTGCAATACCCATAGTAATGTTCGGGTCGATGGAAGTGCAACTGGCTTTTGCCAGTGGTTTACTTATGCTAAGCGTCCAGCACTTTGAGGACAGAAATGATCAGAGTCAGTAGAGCATTACAGTTTCTCTTTCCCAGAAGAATTTGGTCTTGATCTAGACGTAGCAGCACCACATCGCGATAGCGGTCTTCAAGTTATGAAGCTTCGTCATAATCGGTTCTTACGCGTGATACCCATGTGGAAGAAGCATTCCTAATATCAAATGATCCGTGACATATGTCTCCGGTGCATCCACCGCCTGATGAGAAACTCAGTGCTAATTTGCCATGAGAGTCGAAATCACGCAAGCTTTGTACATATTGAGAATCCCTATTAACGCGTTGGCGGCAGATATCGTCCAAAGGCGGTAGCAACTCCTAGATTCAGATAAGAAACCATCCGCCTTCATCAACGTTTTCGAGAATGCGGTGAAAGTCGTATTTCAATGCGAAGCACCGTTAGCGTGGCGCAAGAGTTGATTAGGGTGAGGTAATTGCGGAGACTTTACGAGCGCAGAAGAATTGATGAAAGGCAGAAGGGTGACATTATATAACCACCTAACACCTCATTGGTACTCGCAGATGTTACATCTGCGAAAGTTCAAGTATCTGCGCCAGGCGCGTCCCCTTGTTTTCTCGGCTGGGACGTTTAAAGGGTCGAAATCCCACGCATTATCGTCCGACATTGAAGAGATGAGACACTTTCGCAGTGAGGTGCTGAGTTCGAGTTGCTGCTGGGCGGTCATCTGATGACAAGTGAAATCTGCTGTACCTCGTGGTGGCCAAGGTCAACGGAGCCTTGTGGTACACTCAATAAGAAGTGTGGGCTTACAAAATCAGCTGCTTGCTGTCAACATCAAAGTCCCTGACACTGGGAAGCTGTGAAAGGCTCTAATAGATTTGACAAACTGTCGAGCAACTTTGTGCAATGCGGAAGTGTCAAAGTTAGAAGGCCGTAGTAAAGGTTTTGAGTCACCAAATGCAAAGAAATGTTTTGTGCGTCAATGCGGCGAAAATTTGGTGATGTTGCCAAAGGTTTTTTAAAATCGCATAATTAGATCTGAGAGTATTGACAGCTTTGAACACTGTCTCATTTATTACCATGGCTTGAAGCTTGATTTCATTCTAGGTGTGGTGTAGCTTGAACGCGTTGCGCCATGAATCGACCTAAGGCCGAAAATGTATATTTGACGCGCTTCTTTATCGTAGGGGCTCTATGGATTAAACCCTCAACAAATCTAGGAATTAGATACGCTTTTGGAGTGGTTATAAAGGGAGCTTCGGTGCAAGGGTTGATGATCATGATCATCAATGTACACCACCGGCGTTGTCCAGCGTATTAAGCAAAGTGTGAGAGACAGAAGCGGCAGCAAGCCGCAGTCGTTAGATACGACAGCAAGAAGCGATCGTATACCGCAATTTCCAGTTGGTATCTTCACTGAGGTAGGAATGTGCAACGGTATGCTGAGCTCCCCAAAGAGTAATTCTGACGAGACGTCTTTGTCTGCCGCCCTAAGTTGGGGTCTCTTTTGCGTGGTCTAGTGGAGATAAGCAAGAGCAACTGTATGTCGTTTTTTATGTAGCAGAGCTGGTGCAAACAATGTGAAAAGAGCTATATAAGGCCTCAAGTAACGAGACGCAAATGAGGATATGAAAATGATTCATCGTAGCGGTTTCGATGAATCCACACAGCCTGTGATGTGCCAGTGAATCGGAGTGCTTAAAGGTGAGAAGAAAATTAATTCGTGAATGAAGCGAGCGAGGTTGTCCTATGGTGGTGTGGATCATCATTTAATACCTCCGGTAGAGGCTCTTGTGAGCTATGAAAGTTGTGCATAATGGGGTTCGCAAGAAGTTGCAAGACGATAAAGTCACCAAAACGATACGGTCGATAAGGGACGAGCTGAACTCATTATTCGTGATGGATGCACGTGTCGTTGAGGACACTCGCAAATACTGACGAGAGTAATCTTTAATATTTTTACAAATCTATATTATCTTTTGTTGGATGAAAAGAATGACGTGGTGCAAAGAGACCCACTACGCATGTTACCCTCGTATAAAAATTCGTCAACAATTTTACCAGGTTTCTAGCAAAACACGCGTCAAAAATGGTCCATACCGAAAAGATAATGGGACGTCATTGCTCTATATTCCGCGCAAAAAACGAAGCACGCTTCGCAAGAGAGAGTGGCTTCCTTCTCACCGTCGGCTAGTAGAGTTAAAAGATATACGATATGGTGCAAATTGTGCACGCTTATAATAAGTTCAATGCAGACAATTTTCCCGGATCGAGCACCGCTTCCTGGGTAAGATGTAATAATCTGCAATTGCACCTGGTTTACCGTACTCGACCTATGTTATGATTATTACCAACCGCTCATGTTGGCCAGTAATATTTCTATTACAGAATTGAGTATTCCTGATTCGGATTGATTGCTTATGACCCAAGAACTTTGAAATGCACCAGCGCTACTTTACAGCCTGACGACTTAAGCATTTAAGCCGCATCGCCTCGTTCACGCACTTAAATAGGTAATATATACGTTAACATCCATCGAATCTGAATCAACTATTTTACATCGTCTACGACTATCCGGCCTTGCCACGGGCTGTGTAACCACTCAAGCTTAGCTGTTTAATTCTCTTGAGCTTAGAGCGGCAAAGAAGAATTAAAGTGTTCAAGGCAGGGAGATTCGTGCGATAAATAAAGCTCTTTCCAAGCTCAGGACACACCAGCTTGACTTTTAAGCTATTCGACATATGTCGTTGCGAAACAGCGACCTTGTCACACATCTCTCGCAAAGTATGGGGGGACAGTTTGTCCAGTATACCTTTAATTTAGCTACAAGCCGGTCAATTATGTGCAGTATAGGATTATTTCGCATCTAATTGCCTCATGAATTGTTTGTAAATTACGATGGTGACCTTGCCAATCGATGAGGCGATACGTACAACGCAATGATCCGACTCTTAGGTATATGTATAAGTGGTTTTTAAAAACAAACTCAGTTAGCTGGAAGAGCATAATGTCGCTCCTGGGTGAAGCATACAAGCTCAATCTCTGTGCATTAGTTGGCGCCGCAGAAAAAATCAAGATTTTTTCGTTGCGAGGTATACGGCAATCAATCATGCTAAAACGGTAATCATGAGGCTCTCAGATTTTGAAGAAACACATTACGATTTACGTGTAGTAAGCATTTCTATACAAATAAATTTCGGATTTGTCTACGCTTATCTGGTAGTGCACACTTAAAGGAGGTCATATTGATCCGTTATTGTACTAATCGTCAGGAAGGGGGGTATCGTCGAACCCTAGTTTTTTTCGTGGTGCTATCTAGAAAATTATCGACTGAAGCTGCCCATCGCTTTTCGGCGTTTCTACATATTGGTCTAACTACTTTTTACCATTTTTTGATGTATCAAACAAATGCCGCTACCGTTTACACATACTACTTGAGTACTTGTGAATCAACTGACCGTGTAAACTATCCGTTTAAAATCAACTTGAGCCTGGTTCCGCATCACTGTCCTTGGTTCAACACATAAATCTCTTAACTCGCGTCAAAGTTGGTTCTGCTTTTAACCAGAGATGGAAGTAGTTTCCAAGGTTTTGCTATGAGAGGAATGTATGGCAACTGTCGTTGTACTTCCAATTGACCCATCCTCATGTCTTTACAGCCACGTAGGATGAAATTGAAATTTGAACTCAAATCTAAGACCAAAGCAGAAGTCCACACTATCAAATTCTAGACTCTCCATTCGAGGATTCGAAGTATTTAATGTGTCTCCGTCTCAGCTGTCCACAAATAAAGCAATTTTTCTGTGTCCCTCCGCCTGTTCCTTACTACCTTCGTGTTTTTAGCTCGCTGCTGCTATGAGCACAACACTTCTAAATATACCAAAGCATTTACATGTCCTGATGAGTTTATGCCGACGGTCAAAGTTATGGACAATAAGCTTCAACATTTCAAGTGATTGTCGCACCCGTTCCACCTTGGCTCCTTTGACCACATTTCCAGTAATCTGTTCCGTGGCTACCAAGCGTTGACGACTTTCTGCGAGGGTTCTGTGGGTCGGCGCCGCTTAGCTGATCGACCCTTTAAACATTTAGTTCGAAAGTGATGGGAAGATGCAGTGTAAGAATGTATAGTTATATTCTTTGTATACCACGAAACTAATAAGCAGCCAAGTGTTCGTTCTTATCATACTAAACATGGCTAAGTTTAACAGGGCATGGCGTGCCTTTCCATCCACCCCATCCCAACTAATCTTGCGAATCGAAAGTTGTGCTCCAAATTACAATTACATGCAAAATTTACCATGCTTTGAGGTAGTTTGAGATTTCTGGTGTAGGCTACCCTTATACAAAGTCACTTCATAAATACGGTAAGCCGTTACATATCTTGAAAAGCGTTCAGCCGGCATCCTGGCTAGAGAATTCCAAACTGTAGACATAGCACTACAGTTCACTTTTTCCTTAGTGAATTGATCTCTGGCGAAGATAAGCATTGACACAGTCGACAACAGCACGCTAAGTTAGCACTTCCGAGCCCACAGTGCGAAGTAGTAAAGCAAGACAGGCAAGTGGCAAAAAGATTACGCAGCCATGAATCAAGTGACCAGAATAACTTCGGAAGTTGTAAGTCTACCCTCACTACCTCCTACATAAGCTCATACGTATTATTTCTAGGAGATATGTGCGAAAAAAAGTAAGTAGGTGAGGTTACCGTAAAACTATGGTCGACTCCGGAAGAGAAGCTGACGTGATGAATATCTTTCACCAAGTTAACTCGCAGAGCACTTTGTGCGAGGAGTAGGACATCTATTCTTAAGGAAACTACGATTCCGACGCGGCAACGAGAAATCTTATACGCGCATTTTCTCTCGATTGGGATTGCGTCATGAAAGTGACTTGAATCCCATGCGTCACGACAATGATCTGTATCACGGTGACGGTATTTCGCGTCTGACGCTTCCTTGAACGCGAAAAACGAAGAGTATGTTTAGTAAGAGGATGTACGAACAAACCTATTTTGACAATACACGCATGTTAATTTGTGTAGTGCACGGAAGTTGGATGTTAAAGCCACATTGAGCACTTGCGAGTGCTGTTCGAGTGTATGGTCTTAATTGTTATTCGCCTGTATAGACAAGTTTGGCTTTGGCGCCGGTTAGTTCGCTATTTCCGCGAGGGAATAGGCCAGTGAAGATTGACTAGTGCTTCTGATCTTTCGGGACTAGCTAGGTCTAGCCAACTACTTGCGCAAGTTCAGTGCGAACCATGCTGATATGCCAAACCCTCACTATTTTTCGAAGTAATGCTAAATGGTAACCTTGTAGGGCAAAAGAGGCATTTTTCAATGTTGTGTAAACGTGCCCCAATTTAGCTCTTCTAAACCAAGTTCAACCATTCCATGTCGTCTTTTACACGGGCTTTACACATAATTAATTAACTTCAATGAGTGTAAACTGCATAGGTCACAATATATATTGTGGCTCTAGAAGTTCAAGTATCGTCAATTCAGAAATCGCGAGTCTGGGAAGAATTAATAATAAATAAGCATTAATCAAGCGTTAATTAAGCAAGTTTTCGAATAAGTCTTATTTTTGTATTCGATGTCAAATATGGTTTGATTTATAAGCTGAAGCATAGTAAATAGAATAAACTCTTCACAAGTCATCCAGACTTTTTTTAGACTTATACCACATCAGTATTGAAGCAACAAAATTAATTTAGATCCTTCTGGCGTCAAAATGATAAAATTAGACTACACAAATTTTGCGCAGATTGCAAATCCCATTCAGATATATATCGGCCCGATTTTGGGTCACTAAACTGATGTGCATAAATGATCAAGTGATGCCCAAAATATCATTCCAACGATTGTGTCCAAAATAAAGATTGTTCACTTGGCTTAATAATTCCGGAAACTCATGGACTCAGCGACCCAACAGCGTCACTGTCATCAGCCGATTAAAGTTTGATGTTAGCTTTGGCTTTATCAACCTTTGCTATCAGTACTCATTGTCATGTAATTGACTATCTGCTAGCACTACTTCTCTTCACACTTTGTATTTTTATGTTGTAATATATATAGAGCGGATATTTTACTGCAGTCGAAGGACGCCACCTTCGAATCGGAGATCATGGCTGCGGCACAAACTGCTCATGCACGAAAAATTTCATACTCAACATATTCAATTTGATCTCGCAAAGAATTGCTAACTACTCCGTTATATCGCTGGTAGGTTAAAAACTGCACACTTTCTTTCACTAACGTCTGTTCGATCGCAGCCTTTCCTACAAGAGATGCTATAGCAGGAATGAAAGCTTTTTCTATTATTATAAAGCAAACTTAAATACACATTTACATCGCTTACCGGCCCTGTCAACCAGTTGTCATTGCTTTTGGAGGCCCGGAATTATCTCCTTCAAGCGTAATAATGAAAGTTTGTGTGGGCTACACTAATACGGATTGTTGGTGTTCATGTACCTGTACACAATGAGAGATAAAACAGCTGTTTGATAACTTCACCACCCCCTGTCAAACAACGTCCTGCAATCACTATGGCCGCGACGGAGATGAAAGTTCTGTTGAGTGCAAAGGAGTACGTACTCATAGCGCTGACACTCACACTGGCACCAATAGTGCTTCTCGAGCTGTATGGAGTGACGCAGATGCGGGCAACTATCCCCGAATTTCAGACGAACCCGGACATGCCACACATTAGCGAATGGCTCATCGGCATCGGCTTCGCATTCGTTATCATTGGCTTACGCTTTGTCTTTTTAAAGATAGCCAAACCCATTGGTCGCAATGTGCTGTCTCCCACAAAGCGAATACACGCGGATCGCGTCGAGCGCTTTGCCACGGTGTTATTTAAGTTCATGTGAGACGCACTCGCATTCTGTAGATGAAAGGATTTTGCAGACGCTTGAATCTTTTTCTTACCCATCATTTTCGTTTCAGGTACTTTTCTGTTATCACGGTCGCTGGATATTACATCATGCGTGACGAAAAGTGGTTTCCACCGGTGCTCGGAGGCAAGGGTGCTATTCGTGAAGCTCTTTTAAATCTACACGAAGCCCCAGGAATATCTCTGAAGTACTATTATTTTGTACAGCTTGGCTATCATTTCCATAGCCTTCTGTACATGTTATTTTTCTCCCCCATCCGAAACGACTTTATTGAAATGCTTCTGCACCATTTGGTTACAATTATTTTAATTGGAGGTTCATATCTTGCCAATTACTGTGCCATGGGAGCACTTACAGCATTCACCCACGACATTGGTGACGTGACAGGATGTAGGTGTCCATGTTGTTGTTTTTTTACTGCCAATACTGATCGCGCGTTGTACTGTTTGTCAATACTGTCGAAGCAGATGCAATCAAATCTGTTGTGGACACGGGTAACACTCCATTAATAGTGGCCATGTATTTCGTGCTCCTGGTCTCTTGGGCCTACACGCGGCTATACGTGTATCCAGTCCACTTGATCTACAATGCTATCTATGTAATTCCTGAGGTCAGCCCGCATGTTACTGGTATTTTTTTACACCCGGGAAATGCATTGCTTTGCATGCTTCTTGTGCTGCATGTGTACTGGTATGGTCTTTTCCTAGTCATGGGTTATACTTTGGTCCGCAAGGGCTTGGTTGAAGACATCCAGGATAAGTGCTCCGATGTGAAAGAAATTCACAAAGAAGATGAAAAAACAATGCCTGAACCAACGACAGCAAACACCAGCAGCAAAACGAAGAATGAGTGAGAATAAACGACGGCGCTACGTTTGCGTAGCTATTTTTCCCATTTTTAGTAGAGTAGTCACTATAAGAGCCTGGTAACGTAGACGCACCTATACATAGTCCTATAATCGGGCAAGATTTATTGACAGATTGATACCCACGGAAAAGGACAACTAGTCTTCACAAGATGACTTATAGATGTGCAGGGAGAAGTTTGAGTTTCAAAATCGAACACAAAAACAGCAAATCACTTTATAACATTCATACATGGCAAATTCAAACGCGATACTTCGCTATCTCAAAAATCAATCTTCGTTACCGAAACATTTTGGAGTAACGTGCCATCCATAAACACAACAATACCATGACATGACAATGAAGCTAGCAAATTGCGAGACAGAATCAATGTGTGTATATATATTGTGAAGGTATTTTTCGACGTTGTTGCTCTAAGCGCGCGATTTTTGCTGCTACATCTATAGCGGCGATGGCGCAAGATGAAATCAAACCATTATATTGATTCGGATATATTGATATTTATCGCGTACCAGGTAGGGTCGGACATGTCGATCAGAATCGATCACTGTTTCATTATATTGTGCGAAGATGGAATATCATCTTATATAAACTGATTCGGCAATAAACGCGTTGTTTTACTAAGTCTTTTGATACAGAGCTTACCAAAATCGAACGAAAGAATCCGGAGCGACAATTGAAACCTTCGTTACAGGTCGGATAATGTGGCCAGTCGTTGTCGCAGCTCTATCTGTTGACCACGCAATAAGCTTGGAGTTCCAGTCATTACACCAGACATAGATAACAATTTCAATCAGGGCAAAATTCGTGTAATTTCTAAAGAATAGAATTACAGTATGGGAGTGTTTTGAAGCTTGCTGTTAGTGTATATCGACAGCAATAAGGTAGACCATCGTCAGCACTCGCAAATGCCCAGGATTCTGATCAAAGTCGGCATTCTCTCTGAGAAACGACAACTCAAGCAATTTTGACGTACGTCGCAACGGTCAAGTCATCGAACTTGTCGAGCTTAATACAGCTGGTCATGAACTAAGCGTCTTAGTAGCAAATGCGGCTTGTCGGAACAAATCTCCACGTTCTAAGAAACTGGAGACCGGTTAAGCTTGTTTAACCTGTTAAACGCACACTTCGTATTTGACGCTGCATGCGTTGGACTATAAAATGGAAAGCGCATTTGAATTGAAAATGTCGCTATCGGGGTTTCGGTGGACACGCCCGATAATGACATCTGCAATGTTTTAGTCAATGGGGGTCAATTTGGGAATTCGGATGGAAAGAAATATGACCAGCCGCTTAGATGCGCTCGATAATTCTGAAAACGGACGGGCGCTCGATAATTCAACTGGACCAAAATGCATCCGTCTCCTAACCGAAATAAGTGCAAGAAGAGCATCAAGCGCCTCGAACAACAACTTCATGAACAGCTTGACACCAAATAGCAGCTTGTGCTTAAGCTTAATGGCGTCGTGACATATCCAGATATTCTCGTCTGGGAAAGAAGTCACGATGACATGCAATAGAAGGTTAACATGGTGCTAGATTGACAAGAGAGCATTCCAGAAATCTAATGCGCTTTCAAAGGTGTTTAGTCTCAGAACAGTCAGCGTAGTGACATGATGTAAGATTCTATTTTTTATGAAGCTTGAATTGGTAATTTCTACTAATTTTGGTACTTGGACCGGTCCCAAGACATATTTGACTACTGTTCATTTTATGGTGTTGTGGCGCTCCTATAGTTATGACTATATTTGATCAAGCGCATTCGTGCGTGTGGAACTTGACTTTTAATAAAGCTATATAAACATGGCCAGCACTTTTGTCGACTGTCACTCAGCCCAGTGCTGTATGTCATGATCAAGAGCGTAAAATTGTTGTGGGGTTTGAGCTATTTTTACTATAATTTTCTCGCAATAAGTCTCAATTTTGGACCACGGCATCTCATGAAAATTATCGCATTCGCTTTCTCAGTAACTTAAGTCTCACGAATACAGCTTTAGTGGACAAAAACTCTGGCATCACTGCCTGCATCGAGGCAAGTAATGTGACCTTGTGTACCTTACATATCTTGTATGTTCTGAAAAAGTAGGGAGTATGAATACTATATTGACGCCCGAGGTTTCACGTTTACACTACTATTCCTATCCTAAGGCTTGATGTCTTACAGCTCTGAACCACTTGATACTTGATGATTTTTTGTGTCTTGTGAAAGGAATAAATCTGTACGAATGACATGATAATCTTCTGGGTGGCCAATCCGGAAAAAAGAAGACATGCGCTCTGTGAGCGTTAAGTAGTGGTGATCCAGAATGTATAAGTGGAAGGCCTATATGTGCGCACGTCTAAAACATGTCGGAGCATTTAACTCTCTCCAAGCCTGCGGCCAGTCTGACGGTCATCAGGATGATCTTGATTTTTGCCTTACAAAAGACATGTCCAGTAAGAACGCATAAGAGAACCATATGAAAAGATGGCTCATTCCGTTGCTGCAAGAGACCTGTAACCGATGCAAACATGACCGATCTAGTCAACGAAAAAGCTTTGCCAACATGGCTTGCAGCTGGCCATTGTATCGAATAGAGATCCACACTTTACAGCGAAAATTCAGTAAAATTTAATGAAAAATCTGATTAAAACAATTTCAGTTGGGATATGCCTGTCGCTGACCTTCTGCAATTAGATAGTCAGACGAAACGCGTGATGCGTTTTGTGGCGAATCTCCTCCACTGCACTTGCAACCGCAGTGCTAAAGTGGA